>NC_079290.1:70060216-70360882 GCF_023638135.1 Falco biarmicus
TATGCATCTCATTGATGAATTTTATGAATAGTTTTTATTTCATTCTTGTTGGCCATTATTATGAGTTTTGGGTGTGTTTTGAGTTTGGATATGCTCTGATTCTGGTTTTCTGTTTCATTTCTGTTTCATTTAGGGAGAGACTGAAGTCTCTATGGATTAGTTCTCCTCCCTGTTCCTTTTGTGGGTTTGTTATTCAATTCTGAGCTACCTTTTAGAGCTTTTTACCCTTTTAAATATTTTTTATTTGTACAAAAATATTTTCCTAGGGCTATGTCATGGTTTAACCCTGGCTGGTAGTTAAGTACCACACAACGCTCGCTCGCTCCCCCCACACCCAGAAGGATGGGGAGGAGAGTTGGAAAGGAATGTAAAACTGGAGGGTTGCAATAAGAACAATTTAATAGTTGAAACAGAATAAAAATGAAAGAATAATAACAACAATGACAATAACAGTTATAATGAAAAGGGAAAGAACAACATCCAGAGGGAAAGGCAGAAAGGAACACACGGTGCACAGTGCAACCACCCACCACCCACCAGCCGATGCCCAGCCTGTGCCCCAGCAACCACCCGCCCGCCCCGGCCAGCCCCCCAGGTATATATACCCGGCATGCCGTCCCATGGTATGGAATAGCCCCTTGGCTAGTTCGGGTCGGCTGGCCCAGCTGTGTCCCCTCCCCATTCCTTGTGCCCCTCCAGCCTTTTCGCTAACAAGGCCTGAGGAACTGGAAAGTCTCACACCAAAGCCAAAACACAGCACCACACTGGCTCCTGAGAAGGTAATTAACTCCATCACAGCTGAAAACAGGACAGGCTAGTAGCATCTCATGTTAATTTTTATTGAGTTTTGGGCTCCTTTTTGCAGTAACTATACACAGGCTTGGCATTTGAATCCCAAGAGGAGAAACTGTCCAGGAAATCCCAGGCAAGGAGGAGCATTGTGCTGATACATGTAGGAGAGAAAAGGGAGGGACAAAAGGAGGAGTGCTGCACTCTGTGCTTTTCATATTGGATGGTATTTCTGTTGAAAGGTAGTGAGTGTATCATAGAGGGAAGGAGGTAGAGAGTTAAGATAGTGTGGGGAAGTCCAGGTAGATAGATGTGAATGTTTGAAGGGAACGGTCACCCTTACCTAAGGCGAGAGCTTACAACCTTGCACAAAACAGGAGCATAGAAGAAGAAAAGGACAAGAAAATTTAAAATGTTAATTTAGGCAGCAAGGAGTTTTTATGGTTCTCTATACTGCAGCATCTTTCTAAATAGTGGAAATCACTAGCAGAAAAGAAGGGGTACCTGGAGAGGAGCAGCAACCTACACGTGAACTAGCAGAGACAGCTGGGCAACTTTCATTGCTTAAAACTATTTTGTAGGAGTAGATGGTGGTAGTTTACTCTTCTATGTCAGATGAAGGTCTTCAGGAGGTTGATCCCATTGCTTAGTGCCTGACTTCAGACATCTAAATCAGCATTTTCAAACTTAATTTTAGAAGTTCATAGAAAGCATTAGAATGTCAGATGCACTGAGAAAGAGGAGGGATTTTCAGAAGAGTTTGTTACCACCACCACTAGTTATTTTTTAAGTTTTGAATGGAAAGAATCACGCCTTTAGGTATTTCTTTTTTGACTTCCCCAAAAACAAGACCTCCCTTCTGTCAGTTTGTCTTAGGTTTATCACCCTGCAACTCCATTCTGTGCATGTTATTACCGTGTTTGAATTTGTGTAAAATATCCTGAGGAGGAATAAAGTGTCCAGAGGCCTGGGCTTTAGAATAGTCTGAGGAGACAATCTTAATCCCAATCTCAGCAGCAGCTGCATTTGGGTTGCCCATCATTCACAAAACTGGGAAGGAAAACCTGGCTTCTGTCTCCATCGTTGTCAGCTTGTTTCTGCTGGAGGACTCAAGGGTTTGAAATTATGAACAAAATTCAAGGAAGTGAGCTGGAAATGGCTGAAGACTCTGTAACTGCTTATAAATATGATACCTAGTACCTCTGGCATTTATATGAGATGTGAGTTTCTTGGTTTAGATACCTACCAGAAGCACCTTTGTAAAATGGACTCATCTGTGTTTTGATCTATCCCTGGATTAACTGTCATTTTAGGAAAGATACTCGAACTGGAATTTTATGGCTCACCTTCATAATTTACTGCCTGAGAGAGATCCAAGTTTGATGTCTGCAACAATTTAGTCACCCCTTTCCTTCATTTCCTTCAAAAATCAAAACCAGCAAGCAACTGGGGCTGATGTTGCTAAGCCCGTAGCCCCTGTGTTTCTTGCCACACTCAGCAAGAAGAGTCTGGGAGAATCAGCAGCCGCTGCCGTCACGAGAACTAGGTCAGGTTTGCTGGAGTGTTGCAGTGTGTTGAAAACAGCAGCGAACTGTGAAGGCATTTTGAGACTTCAGCCCCGTGTCAGCTGTACCCAGCTAGCAGGAATGCTCTTACCAGCATTAGACATCATGAGGCACCTGGCTACATGTGAAATTATTACACAAGAGAAACCTTTTTTTCTAAAGAGCGGCAAGCATCAAAGGCCAAGGTTAGGCCACCAAGGATGTTTCCCTGTGCTGCTGCTGCCGCTGCCACCACCACCTTCATATCTTTGCACTGGCAGCGGCAGCAGCAGCACTGTTGCCCTGCTAGTCCCGTACCGCATCCTTCCTGGGGAATAATTAACACTAACAGATCACTGGCAATTTGAAGAGCTCGGCTGAGTGAATGGTAACCAGCTGCTGCCGTTGTGGAGCCTGCTGCTATCACCATGACAAACGATCATGTGCTTCTGCATATGTACACTAGAGCTATAGTTCCTTTTTCTTTCTCTTTGCACCAGCACACGCATTTGCAGCTAGTAAAGCACAAGACCATGTTTGAAAATCGTGTTCCCGCACTGGCTGCTGCCGCATTGATGATGTGATCCCAGAGTAATCAGTGATCTGCACATTACTATTGCCTAAAAAATGCTCGACACACTGCATGCTGAGGGGTAAAATGATGGTCTTCCTTCCGTAACATATTATACTGACTTTAGGCTGCTTAAGGGCTCTAAATTCCTGCTGAGGCTGACATCTATAAGGGAGTTTTCAAAGCTCTCAGGCATTGCAGTATGTCACACATGCCTGTCTCTCTTGGATAGCCAGCTGGACTTGCTTCTGCTATTACAGTGCTCCCTCCTACCGTGGTTACCTCTACTGTCAAATTCAATCATTAGTACCATCTAAGGGTGGTCCTTTGTCCCTATACTCACCTGCAGCTTGACTAAAATATTTGTTATCAAGCACGCACTAATAAAGGGAATTTTCCACATCATGGGGAATATAAAAATTTATGATGTGTTGCTTTGCTTATGCCTAAAGTCTTAATATCATCAGTAATATGCAGAACAAGAATACTGATTTGTGGTATAGCAGGCACACTAAATATGGTTACCTCTCCTCCTATTTTACATTTTGGTGCTTTTTCTTTCAATAACTACAACTAATTCATTGAATCCTACTGCTTGTTTTAGCAATGAAAATGTTGAAAATAAGATTATTCAGCTTTTCCTTTGTATTCCTGGAGCTTTTTACTCCTGTATGACAGGAAGTAACCACTGACGGTTCCAGTTATATGGATACTTCATAGCAGCACCTGCTACAGAAAACGAGTGTAAACTAAAATGCCACATTTTGTTGCCATACCAGCTGATCAAGTGAATGCAGGCTGTTCATCAGATCGCTGGAGAATGACAGAGGTAAAGCTGATCAACCACCAGTAAGGATACTGAATATAGCCTATCATGCTGCTCAAGGGCTATAAAATATCTGTAAATTCTCCCTGTTATCAGTTATATACGTTATAATTTATAAACTATCTTCTTCAGTGTCTGTAAAATAAATTCAAAGTTAATTTCCTGGAATCGGGAAAAAAACCTGGATGAGGTACTGACTTACCGTGGATCTTCAGCGTTCAACTCTATAAAGCTAAACTGTGTCCAAAATGCTCTCTGACTTTGCATTCATGTCCATGGTGCTATCCAGTCCCACAGATCAGCATTTAGACACCTCAGAAATTACTTCTTGTGGTAGCAAAGATCCAGTTATGTGTCAACAACAGAGTGCTACAGCTACAATATTTTGTTTCCCCTCCTCTCATGGCTTACAAGCTAAAAGAAAGCAATGAGAAGGACCCAAAATTCAGAATCACTTTGGAGAATACTCTTCTATTCATGTATTGCTATTACACTCTCACTGCTGTGGCTTGTTGCATCTGCAATAAATACCTTGTCACATCCTGACGTGCTGCATCATATCTGAAGTGACCATCTGTGCAATGCGATTGATTTAACAACACACCAGAAGACATTAAGGGCTTGCACTGGAGTTGTTTTTACATAGCGGGTGTGTTTATTTGAACTTGTTGTCATCTTGATTGTTTCCTCCCCTCTCCAAATGATCTTCAATTTGCATTCATTTCTGGCAAGGCAGGTGTTCCATTTCCCTTCCTTACACAACTCCAACATTTAAAGCAATGCCCATAGGGAGACCTGGCACTCCTAGGTGGCAGCATTCTTGTCTTACCTTTCCAATGATGAAATTTCTTAATTCCATCTTTCCTTAACAGTATTAAACCTGCAATCATTTATTCAATTATCCCTACTTACCTATGGCATTTGAACAGCAGTAATGCAGCCATGGCATGCTTGTCATTTGAAATATTAGATACTAACACTCTTTAATATCGATATATTGATTTATCTATCTTCTGCATAGCAATTCTGAGGTCACATAATGGATTTAAAAGTACCTATTTTATGTTTCAACATAAACAACTGATGTCTATGTGGAATGGCAAATTGTGATGATCCATTTCAGAAGATTGCTGATGACTCATTAATAAATTGACTTTCTAATATATATTTATTTCTCAAAAATCTTCTGCATTTTAATATCATCCTGATGTTTTCTGGTGTCATAGACACTCATTTTAAAAAAATGTAACTGTACTATCCAGAGACAAATAGCCTGGTAGCTAAAAATATAGATTGAAATCGCCTAGGACGTGTTTGTTTAGCATCTTTGGATAGATCACTTGGACCTCAGAAAAAAATGGCTAAAACATACTGAAAATCATTACTGCATAGCAGGTAATCAAGGCATGTAGAACGCTTAGGAATAATAGATATGTGCAGTTTTGCAGTGTTCCCTCCTGTTTAAAGAAAGCAACAAAAGGGAGAGGGGAGACTTCCAGAAGAAAAAAGGGAGGTTAACAGAAGTAAACATATTGCATGTGTTTATAACCATTTATTTTTCACTGAAAATCCACGACTAAACACTGAACTCAAGCAAGCTGCCCTTTTTCCCAACACAGCATTTCTGCTTTAAGCCTGCAATAAGAAGGTGGCAACTATTTGCAGGTTTGTTATAAACCAAGGAGCAGAGAGGCATGACTGGGTACAACTTAGCAGTGCTTAGGCTTTTTACGCTGCCTAATGGATGATAATGGCCTGTGAAGTGCAGTAAGAGCACTCTAAAAGGTTTGTCTCACACAGGTGATACTGAGATGTGCTCTGGGCTCAGAAGTCATGCTGTAAAAATACAAGCTAACAGGCCGTTCAGGAGTGTAAGATGTTTGATCAACCCAGATACAAGTAGTATTTTTTTGTATGCTTTGCCTATTTCTTCTTCATATGCTTTATTTAATAATCTGTTACCATATCTACAAAGAACACGGTATTTTATTTCATCTCCAAGGATTATGTGGACCCTCCAGCGCTCCTGAAATCCTCCAAGTGTATCTTGCCAATAGAGTTGCGGGCAGTGAATAGAATCGGAGTAAAATCTTCAGTGTTTGATGCTACTCCCATTGACAAAAGGTATATCTCATTGCAATGGTAATGACAAGCGATGCCACAAGGGAAATGATTTACAGGCTTTGCTGTGTTATCTCACAGAGTAGGTTTTGGAGCAGAACAACGTGCATAGCTGTTGTTTGATACGAACATGGTATCTGCTTTCCTCTTCTAGCGATGGAGAAGCCAGACTCCCATGCAGCTGCAGTGTGGCTCCGCCTCCGACAAAACTCACTAACCACCCTGGGAAAGAGATGTTAACATAAAAAAAATAAGTGAGAAGGGCCCCTCACACTGCTCCTGCTTCACCCTGCTCCTTATCAGCACGATACACACTCCATTAGCACCAGGGCTACTAATTAATGTGTTGGCAAAATTGCTTTAACATACTGCCCCTTTTTTAATGCAAACCCCAGCCCATGCATGGCAGAATTTTACACCTTTATTGTAGCTGGATTACTGTGGTGACAGTGACAATACACCTCAAAGAATAAGATCCTAAATAGCTCTGTGTTGTACCCCCCAGACAGGTCTTGCCTGAAGAGGTGTCACCCTGCTGCTCCCACAGCCCCAGTGGTCTCAGCCTGGTCAGGGCTGGTGGGTGTTGGAGAGGGAGTTCGCAGGGAAGGTGCTGGGAAATTTCTGAAGTATGAGCTTGTATTGGTTTGTGTGGCAAGATTTTGGTAGTGGGAGGGCTACAGGGTGGCTTCTGAGAGAAGATGCCAGAAGCTTCCCCTATATCTGATGGAGCCAATGCTGGCCGGCCCCAAGACCTACCCGCTGCTGGCCAAGGCTGAGCCCATCAGTGACAGTGGTAGCACCTCTGGGGTAACATATTTAAGGGGAAATAAACCCTGTATGATGGCAACTGCAGCCTGAAACAGGAGCAAGAGTATGTGAGTCTGCAGATTTAGACACCTAGGTTGGTGAAGAAGAAGGGGGAGGAGATGCTCCAGGTGCCAGAGCAGAGATTCCCCTGCAGCCCCAGGTGAAGACCCTGGTGAGGCAGGCTGTGCCCCTGCAGCCCGTGGGGGTTAGTGGTGGAGCAGATATCACTGCAGCCTGTGGAGGTGAATGGGGGAGCAGATATCACCTGCAGCCCATGGAGGACCCCACACGGGAGCAGGGGGATGCCCAAAAGAAGCTGTGACCCCTGGGAAGCCCAAGCTGGAACAGGCTCCTGGAAGGAGCTATGGACCCCATGGAGAGAGGAGCCCAGGCTGGAGCAGGTTTGCTGGCAGGACCTGTAACCCCACGGGGAACCCACCCTGGAGCAGTCTGTTCCTGAAGAGCTGCACCCTGTGGGAGGGACCCACGCTGGAGCAGTTTGTGAAGAACTGCAGCCCATGGGAAGGACTCACGTTGGAGAAGTTCATGGAGGACTGTGTCCCATGGGAGGGACCCCACGCTGGAGCAGGGGAAGAGTGTGAGGAGCCTCCCTCTCAGGAGGGGGTGGCAAAGACAATGTGTGATGAACTGACCATAACACACATTCCCGGTACCCCGTGCTGCTGGACAGGGGAGGAGGTAGAGAAATTGAGAGTGAAATTAAGCCCAGGAAGAAGAGAGGAGTGGGGGGAAGGTGTTTTTAAGATTTGGGGTTTTTTCTCATTATCCTACTCTGATTTGATTGGTAATAAATTAAATTAATTTTCCCCAAGTCGAGTCTGTTCTGCCTGTGACGGTAGCAGCTGAGTGATCTCTCCCTGTCCTAATCTCGACCCAGGAGCCTTTCATTGCATTTTCTCTCCCTGGTCCAGCTGAGGAGGGGAGTGACAGAGCAGCTTTGCTGGGCACCTGGCATCCAGCCAGGGTCAACCCACCACAGAGCTGATTGCCAGGGAAGCTGTGGAAGGATGCTCCTTCTGGCCACAAGTTATGCCGGCTGTTTGATCGGCCAGTCCTTAATTAGGTTCATCTTTCAAAGCAGTCACATAAAACTGGGCAAAATCATTTCAGGCATGACTGTACGGTAGGAATAGCAAGATACATTCCTTTTTACAACATTGCAGCTATCGGCTTGTTAGAACATTATGGTGATAACATTATTCTAACAGTTTGTTACCATGATTAGAGCGTATCTGGCCTTGTGGGAAATGGATCAAATGAACAATAGCTACCTGCTCTTAGCAAAAGAGCCATTCCTTTATCAGAATATAAACCTCAAATTTGCAGTTTTCAATTGATAACCCATCCAATTCACTTATCTATGTGCAAAGTATCCCATTTTACCCAATGAAACACAGAACATACTTTTTTCTATTGAGAAAAATTGCACTTAGATCTTCCTTATAATGTCAGGGTCACGGTGTTATCAAATATTAACTCTGAAAGCACCTTAAATGTCTATAAGGACCCTTGGTGTTGAAACAGGTTCTTTACCTGGTTTTCATGCACTTCAAACCTAACATGAATACCCAGCAGTGTGATGCTGTTATGGCATTAACAGGAATTATATAACCTTTCTTTTTCTATATATCATCTATATACATAATATTTTGATAAAGGCTTACCTCATTCTTATGTCCAAGATTCCAGATACTCATATCTGTTATTAAAAACCAATAAGCTAATCCTCTCAGATCCTAAAATCTTTTTCTATATTCATTGTGACAAAAGGCTTTGAGAATTACAACAAATACCATAGTACCGCCACCTGTATTATTTTAGCTTCCATGTTGTCTACACTTTAATAGCTGGTATGCGACAGCTTTAGAAAGTAGAAAAGCCAGAGCCGCTTTCCCAGTGACAGATTAATGAAGTTTCTGGCTGTCACATAAATCCATCCCCGTGCCTATCTTGATGCACCAATATAATCAGGTTCTGCTCCACATGCAGGCTGAAGTAGTGTTAGTCAACATGCTGCTGGCTGTTATGACATGACTAAACATTATTCAGGATGGAGGACAAATAGTTGTAACAGCAGGCAGTCAGCATCCACTTGCATAAATTCTAATTAAAACTACATATTAACCCTCATGTATTTTATACAGTGAACTTTTCTATTAAAATAAATGCTAGGAGGAATATGTGTGTGTGTGTGTGTGTATACATATACACTTTCCATGAACTAGAAAAAGCAGATGGGGAGGGGCTATAAATACTGCCATAGGCTAAAGACATCCCACTTCGTGCTGTAAGTGAAACAGGGAAAACTGGAGACTTTCCTTGTGATGGGAAGACCCATCTGTCTTGGCACAATTTATGTTTCTTAAACAGCAGTTCAGTGGCAAGATGCAGTGTCTGGTTTTCCAAATGGACAGCATAAACTAAAAAATGGAGTAGATATAGCAGCTGCAAGCAGCTGTTCTGGTGTGTCCTCAGAAGAAAAGGTGGTTTCCCATCAGACTCTTGCCATCTTCTGAGTCCACAGAGATGAGCAACCACAGGAGTGAGCTTCAGAGCTTTTTCAGGTGGACCATGATGTGTATAGACACACCACCCCCTGTACAGACATAAGCAGAAACATTCAATTTTACTGAAATGGAAGATCAAATTCACATAGGTATGGCACTGGAAAATTTGCAGCTCCATGTTCTAATAATGTTAACCAGAGAATGCCTAGTCTACACACTGGGCCGGGCAGTAACAGAACAGAGAAGTCAAGGTCAGATTAAACTGAATAAACAGTACCAGAAGACTGAGCTCTCCAAACTACAGCAAGAGTCTGGAAGAACTCCTGGAGAAGTAAAGAATGACCTACTGAGCGAGACTGAGAAACACAGCAGGTGCCTATCTGAATGGGGTGTGCATTATTGTTCCTTTTCTGCACTGAAAGCTTGCTGTGGAGCTCCCACAAAATTTTGAGACCCATAAAACCAGATATTTGCAAATGGGGAAGTGTTATTAGAGAGCTCTGGGATGAACATTAGAAAATGAGAAAAATCCAGATCTTATTTTGTACACAAGGGGGAAACATTTTGAACCCTTTCTCTTGGAAAGTTGCTTACAAGACTACCTGTCCATGACCAAAGATTCACATTTGCCCTATTCCCTGAAAAATTTTCATATAGTGCCAGGAATTATAAAGAGAACAATAACTTCACTACTGCTAACAACTGGATATCCATGTAAATAAACATCACATGAAAGAGAATAATTTCCTAGTCCCAGTAAGTCTTATTAAATTGAAATGCACCAGGGAGAAACAAGAACAGTGTCAAACTTGTTTTCCTGCCAATCTTTCTTTTGTGGTTTTGTTCATAGTGTAAAAAACATGTCATAATAAAGCATAAACAAAATACATACTTGGAATCCAAGCATCTTATTCCATCTATTAGAATCTGAAAAAGTTAATGCAATACAGATACGTACTTTTTCAGCAAATCATGTATCACGAAATTGTCCCATATTTGCTCTTGGCAATACATGCTGAATTTGCTTATCAAAGCCCTGTGTTATTTACATGTAAAATACAATTTTGCATTTTCAAGGGACATTGATATTCTTTGGCACTTTTGAGTTTAAAAGACGAGTTAATACTGCCCTCTGCAGCTAGTCTGGGTTCAAAAGCTCCTACTGCTCTGACAGCATTGGTAGCAATGCTGTGGTTACTATGATGGTCTAAAGATATAGGAAAAGCTTTTTTTAAATTGTATTATCGTAGCCTGGAAAAAAACCATAGATGAGGTCTGGGAAGCGGGGCACATGTTGTTCTTCTGGTCTAAAACAGAAGCAGGAAACGTCTTTTTCAGGCCAGGAGAAAGGCTGATATGCTGAAAGCTCCTTTGTTTCTTCCAACCTATATAAATAAAATTAATTAAAGATATTACTGCTACAAACCTTTCCTACCTGAGCAACTGAAAGCATACACAGATTGCGTAGTGGGTAAATGGGTAAGGATGTCCAGCTCTGCTGTGTAGTTTTCTGAGAGAACTCGGAGACCATCTGAACAGCTCACCTAAAATCTCTCTTCTTAATGTGAAAACTGGAAGGGGTGGAGAATACACCATATCCCCATGGTCAGTTACCCTCACTGCACAAACGTACATCTTCTTATCTACAGCTGGGCACAGGAAAAATCTTCTATGTTTATCTAACTCCCATTTTCTCTTATTGGTCAGCTTCCACTGACTTCAGGGCCATAGACATCACCTACACCATGAGAAAGCCAGTCGCGGGACAGCAGTTGAAACCCTGCTCACTTCTAGCAGAAAAAAACTTTGACATGTTTATTGTCCAGGCTGCGTGGTGTGCTTTAACCATTTGGTAAGGAGTCCTCATCCCTTGCTTTCTTACCTATCCACAGCACTTAATTTCAAAATTTGGCCTAGACCATTACAAGCTCACATTCCCTGCTGAGGTTAAAGGTCTGGTGAAAGGTTATTACCCTGCAAAACGCATGTGATAACTTGGGGAGGTTGGTTGTTTCCACCGGCTGGGTAGGAGGCATTGCAAGGAGAAAGAGTGACTCAGGCATGGGAGATTGAACTCCTCTAAGAAAAAAAAAAAATTAATTAGGGGGGGGAAAGTAAGCTTTGAGAACATTTTACAAGGAAGATGTATGTTTCATAAAGTGGATGAAGGAAAAGACAAAGGCAGGCATGCTGATGTTAATGTCACTGCAAAAGGAGCTATTACTCCTCACCCTTGTCATTTAGATACGCAGCTTCTACAGATCTAGATTTATAACCATACATCTATTGATTGAAATTAAACCTTACATAATATTTGAAGAAAAAATACCATGTTTTTAGCTTGACTACTTAGAGGCATTGCTACAAAGAGATTTCTGGATACCACATCGTCATTGTTTCATGTGACCCCTTTGTGAGTCTCCTTTATTCTCCATGCCAGTTTTCCTGCACTTCATAAATGGAACCAAACTGCATCTCCTCTTTGCTACTTACTAGGATGATTTTCTTTCCATTTTGTTTTTCCTAACTCATTACCATGACAGGGCACAATGAATCCAAATACACATTTCATTACGTTTCCATTTCCAGATTCCAGATTTATATTTTGTTATTTATAATATACTAAAACCCTATTAACAATCTTCATTCTACTACTCTGAAGACACTGCTGGAGCTGTATAGGAAGATGCAAAAAGAAGATACTAAAAACATTAAGTGTAGGCATTCTCCAAAGTAGCATGGAGCTATTAAGCCAAATTCTACTCTGATTAACATTGATAAATGCCTAGTAATTCCACCAAAATCCCAGTTTCTACACCTTCTTGCCCTGGTTAATGAAAGTAGAATTTAGTCTGTTTATTTCAGAACAGAAAGGGAACTTTGCCATTGTCTCATATAAGGGCAGGATTTTACCCAATTTCAGTTTTATTTCCATCATAATAGGCAGACTATATTTCTGATATCAAATTTATTTGACCTATTCCTTAATGAATCCAATTATTCATTTTAATATTAATTTTATTCCTTACCTTTCTTTGAAACGCACGCAAACCACATTATGATGAAACGCCTAATGAAAAGATTTCATGAAACCCATAACGAATCACAGAATATTTAAGACAAGAGCAATCTAGACTATATTACATCATTTCAAAGCACTGCAGCAATAATATCGTACATCTTTCCATTAAGGGGATTTGCATCTTTCATTGTTAAAATGTGGCTTTACTGATACAGCTAGTTGGAGCACTTTCTATCTGATACCATATTCATCCTAGCATAATGACTAAAGTCTATTACATTAAGGTCAATATTCCTAACTGAGTTAAATAGAAGCATTAAAGTTTCTAAAATCAATATTAGAGAAATCTTAAAAGATAACCATATGATCTAATAACTTTTGATTTATTTTCAATGTACAATACCAAAAAATGCTCTGTAAACTTCATCTAAATGAAATACATTCACCCTCCCAACAAGACCAAAGATGAATGCTTCTCTTGTGCCCTATCTTGTTAACATGGGCAGAACACTAAATCATACCTTGCCTCTTCTAAAAACTGATTCCCTGGTTTCTGTTCAGTTTACAGCTTCAGGACATCTCTAGAGAGCATTGCTGTGATCTTTTTTTATTGCTCTGTTTTTGTTTCTAAGCTGTGAGAAGGAAGTCCTGGCATACCTGTAGCACATCCCATTCTTGAAGAGAAGACTAGGGCCACCATTTGCTTTACACAATCCTGGATGCAGATCCATGCAGGAACATATAAGGACATTTCTGTTCTGTGTAAGGCCCCTTGAAATTAAATTATTTTCCTACATAGTAAGGAGAGTGCATAACTGTGGTTAAAAGGATTTTTTGTTTTTTGAGGTTGTTAATCAGGAAATTAATTGAAATGTGCTGACTTCCATGTTCATTCTTCTGGTGTGTTTGGTTCTAGTGTCTTAGTGAGTTAGCTAGAACTTACTTTAATAGCTTGTAAACATTTTCTAAAGTATCCACATTCACACCAATAATGCTATACTGGATAACAGGTCTGAATAGTGAATATTTGGTATCCAAATACTGTATTGCCCTGTGTTGCAAAAGCACATTATATGGAGACAACTACCTACTATGAAGCAGATGTAAATTTACAGATATATAACATATCATGTACCTGCTATTTTTTTGAAAGATATAGTTTTGGACATATATTTATTCTGTTAATGGTGTAATTTATAAAAAGTAATTAAAGTGTGTAGACAAAAAAAACTGTTCTCCTTATTTGGATGTTCAGTGACTCCCAAGTTCTTAAGAGGAAATGTCCTTCTTAATAAGATGTAGAATAATTGAGAGAGATGATATTAGACAAAATTTAAGACTATAGGTATGGTGATATGTCTATTATAGAATTTTTTGAGTGACTGTCACTTAGAAAATCAAACAAATAAAAAGCCCAGCCAACAGTGCATGCATAAAGATACTTTAAGCAGAAAAATTGCAGATGTCTTTTTGACATAGTGAAAGCCAATAAATCTCTGATTTCAGGCAATGGTACATGAATTAGTCTAGGCTAGACTGAAACCTTGCATTTGAGGAAAGGTGACCTTTGAAAAAATAACTTCTAAACTTAAATCAAAGCGTAAAACATTGCTAAGATGTCTCTTGCCTCTCCTTGGCCCCTTAATTTTTAAGAAGACTTCTTTGCCAAGAAAGCCCTTCCCACTGTGCAGTGGATATCATTTGACTAGTGCCATGCCCCTACAAACCCACTGATTTATATCCTACTTTGTTGCTTTTAAATGAGGTTTTCAAATTCTGTTTATATCCTGAATCAAAATAAATCTAATTTCTGTTCTCTTGCACAGACTTCCCCCTAATACTGACAATCTTTCCCAGATATTCAAACCTACAGAGCTACAATGACAAACTCAAAGTAAGTCTGAGGATGCAGGAGTTTTTTGTAAGTAACAGTAAATAATTGCTCACTAAAGGCAGAGCTTAAGCCTGGCATCCCACTTTTGAGGGAAGCCCAAATCTCTGCGCAGGGGCTGGGCTTGGGAGGTTCACAAAGTCCTTCTGGACTGAAGAAGCCTTGGCTTGAGGCTGGGCTTTGCCGAGCGTCCCAGTTATCACCTGACTTTTGTGGGTACATGCTACCAAACTCCAAACTCCCTGCAGAGCTGCTAGGCGAGTACAGCATCAGCCTTGTGACTGGCCACAGAAAGATTTAGGGGGGCCCAGAAGGGCTGGTCCCCTGCTTTAACCAGGGTTTGCTACATTTGGGATGCATTTGAAGCGACCACGTGGAGGAAGGACTGAATCTGAAGCGCACATCTAGCTCAGCCTCAAGCTAACTCAGGAGCTGATGTGCAGAGGTGCTGACAGTACTTGGTGCCAGGACACAGCTGAGACATCTGAGGGATCCTTCCAGAGTGGGGGAAGTTAGAAAAATGCAGCCTCATAAACTTAACTGGGCAGCATCCAGTTTTATACCTATACCCTCTCCCCCTTGCCAAATTCTACCATTTAGTGTATTAGATATAAATTGCTGGGTACGCACAAAATCACTTTAGGCTTTTTTGGCAATCTGTTGTACCAGGAGCTTGCTGCATTTTATACAATTTCAAAGCAGTGTCTCTAACTTGGATCAGTTCAGGGGACCATATTAGAATTGCACTGTTGAAACACCCAAATGCAGAGACATTTCTGAAATATTTGTTTCCGTAGTTGTAAATGCAGGTAAAATGAGAAGTTTTGTTGCTATTAAGCACAATTGAGATAAAAGAATGAAAATAAAAGATAACAAAAATGAGTGCGCCTGAGGATTCTGGTTACAGGTCCAGGATTCCCATTTGTGTTACCTGCAAGCTAGAAGATAGTCAGAAGGAACAGAGCTGGTGATAAGCAAAAAGTACTGCTGTTAGCCTTGATGGATACCAGCTCCCATCATTTTCCTGTGTTTTGATCAACGCTGCTCAGTAACTGATCCAGCCTGAAACTGAAGCATCATTCCCATAACTCACACAAGTGCACCTTGAAACAGAAGCTTGTAAGGAGTCTCATCAAATCAAAGGCATGGTGTCAAATAAAAAATGCTTGTCATCCCTTTCAGGTCCTCTCTTGGCTCTTTTCTCACTTCACTCTCTCTGTTGTTTGTCACCATAAAATAGTTAATTCCCATCAATGGTGACAGCTTCATCAGCTGCATGTCTTTCTATAAAAATTTAGAGAAGAAGTGTATCTTCCTTCTAATGAGCTCCTTCACTTAAAAGAAAATTTACAACTTCTGTAGTTAATGTAGACAGTGGGGGAAATGGAGGTGAAATGATTTGTGAAGAGCCATGTAGCCAAGTCAGGATTAGAAGGAAATGACAATTCAGGTTTGAGGTCCAGTGCCCCGATGTGTCTGCAGTGTTTTCACAACAGCACTGTCCAGCAGCAGGCTTGCAACGACGCTTTATAGTGTATTCTTTAGGGAACATTTTGTTTCCTAGTCTGACCAATTCCAAGTATCAGCTGACTATTTATACTTACGGGTTTGCTTTGAGCATGTATTATACAGCTAATATAACCTCATGAGTTTCTGAAAACATCAGTCTGCTGTGATGTCACTTCGCAGAAAAAAAATATTGCATGGTTTATCGTGACAGATCCAGTCCTACACTGTGCTTCCCTCGAACCACTGCTAAGAAAACTGAAATCCACATTCCAGGTGGCATTAAGGAATGGCTGCCTCAAGGTTATTAAATATCCTTTTCCCATGTCCTAGCTGCTATTTGATAACTTGCCTTGACCGAAGTCCCAGATAATCCCCCCTTTTTCCTCACCTTTAAACCTACTTTGCTGCTTTAATTAGGTAGGAATGTGGAGAACAAATTCTTGAGAGAGTATAGATTATATGAGTCAGCCTTACTCCATTTTCTCAAGCAGAGTGAATGCAAAGATAAAATGGTTTGAGAGAAACATTTACCTGCAGCAATTTGGCAGGCACTGTGAAAATTTCTTTCAGAAAAGGAAAATGGAAATAGTTTTGAAGGACATATGTCAGTGAGTTTCAGATCCATTTGCGTGCACTTTCCTTAACAAAAATCTTCTCCTGGTACAAATGCCCATGCACCCGTGTGCAAACAGCTGGTTTGGAGTAGCTGTTAAGCAGAGACCTTCAACCCCTTCAGATTTGTGGCCGATCTAACTCACTTTGATTTCTACACCTGACATGGATTCACGCATAATTTTTGTTTCAGTGCTATAAATATGTATTGCATCTGGGAGTGTGAGGGGAAGGGTGAGAAAGAAGCATTCCCTTGGCAGGTTCTTGTTTATAGAAAACAAAAAATTGTAATTGTTAACCCCCGCATGTATGAAATGTGTAAAAGGTACACGTGCTTATTACCAGAACATAAACGTAAATTCAACTCCAGCACAGGATTATCTTAGTTCACTGCTTTGTGAAGGCTATTCTACAAGATCAAAGAGAGCATCCAGGGCAAGATGGGAAAGCATGGGGGTTTAAATTGGGCATTTTTGCCTCTAAATTAATACATATTGCTGAAAGTGAAAAAGGAAAAGAGTTTTCCTAACTTTCTGTAGCACTATTGTGAATGTGCTTGAAAAGGAATATGGTTTGTCACTTGTCACTGATGCTAGCTCATTGAAGGGAAAGAATTGAGTGCTAGGAAGGAAATAGCATTGGTATTTAATGTTTATCACCCCTAATATAGATTTTAGGAATCAGGGCTCTCAAAAAAGCCCTAGGCAGTTGTCCTGGTTTCAGCAGAGATAGAGTTAATTTTGTTCTGTGCAGTGCTGTGTTTTGGATTTGGTGTGAGAACAACGCTGATAGCACAGGGATGGTTTTGGTTGTTGCTGGGTGATGTTTACACCAAGTCCAGGACTTTTAAGTTTCTCAGACCCTGTCAGTGAGAGAGCTGGATGGGCGAAGGAAACTGGGAGGGGACACAGGCAGGACAGGTGACCTGAACCAGCCAAAGGGATATTCCATACCAGGGGCCATCATGCTTGGTATATGAGCTGGGGGAAGAAGAAGGAAGGGGGGATGTTCAGAGTTATGGCATTTGTCTTCCCAAGTAGCCCTTAAGCACGATGGAGCCCTGTCCTCCTGGGGGTGGCTGAACACCTGCCTGCCGATGGGAAGTGGTGGATGAATTCCTTGGTTTGCTTTGCTTGTGTGCGCGGCTTTTGCTTTGCCTATTGAACTGTCTTTAGCTCAGCCCACGGGTTTTCTCACTTTTACCCTTCTGACTCCCACATCCCACCAGGGGGAAGTGAGCAAGCAGCTGTGTGGGGCTTAGTTGCCAGCTGGGGTTAAACAACGACAGGAGTATTACGGGAAGTTATGAAATGAAGGGAGAAGCTGAAAGCATATGTTAAAAACAGATTTTGATCGGTTGTTTCTTATTCACACCAAGTTCTCCAAATGACACTGAGTCAAAGAGAAATTAGATAAATACCATAGGACTAAAATTTGAAATTCTGGTTTCAGCCCCAAACACAAATTCAGATTGCTTTGTTCCATGCTGCCACATTCAAGCCTTAGAACCTGCTAGTCAGACCCCCAACATCATAAATAGCCTAAAAATGCTGAGATGCCAGAACATAGCAGAGGTTGCCTTTAGCTTTATATAAACCTTTCTTTTGGGCACCCTTTTTAAACCACTCTCTGCACATATCTGGGCCAGAACCTTGCTTAAATAATCAAGTAATCAAGAAGTATTTGTTTTAGAAAGAAAACATTGTGCTAATCTATTTTTACACACTAAAAATGACAATCATTGTTATTGGACTTCCTCCTAACTGATTGTGAGTAAGGACTGAGTTTTCAGGTACAGAAACTATCTGTTTCTACCTTTTTTTCCAGGTTTTACATTCCATTCAGTTCTTACAGGTAACCTTCAGAGCATGCTAGGAGGCTCCCCCAGTCCTGAGTTTGTCCCCCCGAGCCTTCCAGGAGGGGGTTCAAGGCTCCTTGTGAAACTGTTGTGGTTTAACCCCGGCTGCCAACCCAGCCCCACACAGCCGCTCAATCGCTGCCCCCCACCCGGAGGGGTGGGGGGAGAATCGGAAGGGAATGTAAAACTCCAGGGTTCCAATAAGAACAATTCAATACTTTGAACAGAATAAAAAGATAAGAACAATAACAATAATAATAGCAACGACAACAACGGTTATAACAGAAAGGTGGGGAAAAGGATAAAATCCAAAGGAAAAGGGCAAAGGAAAACAAGTGATGCACAGTACAGCTGCTCACCACCCACTGACCGATGCCCAGCCAGTCCCTGAGCAATGATCCCCCCACCCCCAGCTAACCCCCTCAGCTCATATACCAAGCATGATGGCCCATGGTATGGAATATCCCTTTGGCTGGTTCAGGTCACCTGTCCTGCCTGTGTCCCTTCCCAGGCTCTTGTGCCCCCCCAGCCCTCTCACTGGCAGGGCCCGAGAAACCTAAAAGTCCTGGACTTGGTATAAACATCACTCAGCAACAACCGAAAAACCATCAGCGTGTTATCAACATTGCTCTCACATCAGAGCCAAAACACGGCACTGTACCAGCTACTAAGAAGAAAGTTAACTCCATCCCAACCAAAACCAGGACAGAAACCAACAAAGAGATTTTTTAAAGGAGATCCTAGATGTGGCCCTGAAATTGATGAAGGAATATGAAAATAACAGTTGTCATTTCAGTCTCTAAATCTATATACAGCCCTGGGCTCCATCAGTTTCTGTTGTCAGTCAGGTCTCTCAGCTAGGCATCTCAGGACAGCAGGCTGCCATGAGACTGTACTTCTCTTCCATAGCCTTCAGTGTATCCTGGTTAGCACTGCCAAGATATAACTAGTACCACCATAAGTCCTTACAGATCATGTATAGTATGAATGTTTTATTCTTGCTGTCTTCATATGAAAAGTGTAATTTTTCATAATATATGTTGGGTGTTAATTTAAGCTATTCTTTCCTAAAGTAAAAAAATAGCTTTGTTTAAACAAAGTGCATGTTCTTTCACTACAAGTTTGGTTTCTTTATTAGGAAAATGTTTTCTGTATTTCTATTTTTCCATTTCTCATTTAGGATTCTGTTACACCTCAATGGAATGGCTGGCAAGAATGAAAATTGCTTCAGATGAGCAAATAGCACTAAGGTACCAGCATACGCAAGCGAGATTAGTTTGCCCATGGGAGTTTCACAAAGCCTCTGTCAGCCCCCCCACCCCGCCTTCACAAGCCAAGGCAGTCCAATCGCAACCATTTTACCAAACTGCCACATTTACAAAACACAATGCTGGGTTCTTGTAGGCACGCTTGAGAAATTTGAGTTGATGTGTACTAAAGCATTTAATAATAGCTATCACTGTAAATAGCTATAATTTCTTCCCAAGTGTGTATTGCAAATATTTTGCTTTTAGTTATGACTGTGCCATTGCCTTAATCTTCAGACAGCAACACGGTGTTTGACTCTAACAGGCACGGCGTGCCCTCCGCCTTGCTGTTGCTGAAAGCATCTTGCTTTCACCACGTGCCTCTCTTTCCCCCTGTCCTTGCACTGTGCTCATATTCATGTGTGGGTCTTCACCTTCAAACCCTGAACTCCTGCTCTGGAGATGGAACTAAGACTCCCCGTATTTCCTTACTGACCTGGCTGGTGTAATCTTGACCGTACTTGAATTTTCAATAAAAATAATAAGACCTAGGTGTTCAATAGAGAATGCTGGAGTCTCTATGTGTTACAGGATGATTAAAAACAGCTGAGAATTCTTCCCTTACTGTAGAACTAGATTCAAAGGTAGGTGTTAGCTTGTCAATTCCCACAGGGTTTCAAAGTCACCTCTGTTGCACTTCTACAGAATCTGTTTATTTTAGATAAAAACGAAATTGCATAGGAGCCATATCAAATGCACTTACCTACTGGACTTACTCCAGAGTATCAATGTTTTTCTTGGTCTGAGGAGCCTAAACTGGAGACAGTCCTTCAGAGGTGGCCTCAGATGCCTAATAGAGGGGAAGAACCACTTCCCCTCTTGGGAAGTGATCGCAAAGGCTAGCAGCAAGCTAGCAAGCAGCAAGGGCTATGCTCTTGCTGGCGCAGCCCAGGATGCAGCTGGCTTTTGTTGCTGCAAGGGCATACTTGGCTCACATTCAACTTGCTGTCAGCCAGGACCTCTTCTGTGAAATTGCTTTCCAGCCAGCTATCCCCAGCCAATTCTGTTGCGTGGGTTTAGTCTATCCGAGATGCAGAACCTTGCGTTAGCTTTTGAGATTTCTCTCTTTATACATCAGCCTTGCTCACCTGCCCATCAACTGCTGCCTGCAGTTTGGTATATGTGACTATTCTGAGGTTGTGCTACATGCCTTTGTCCAGGTTCTTAATAAAGATGTTTAAAGTACTGATGCCAGTACTAACCACAGAGGGATGTCACTGGTCACAACCCTTGGATCTTGGCAGGCCAGCCAATTTTTCATCCACCTATCAAAACTGTATTTCAGAAGTTTATTGTGTAAAACTGTATAGTCTTAGTATAGTCAAAGTGAGGAAACAGCCATCCCTGTCCTCTAGTCAACAGAACCAGTCACTTCTTCATAGAAGGGCATCAGGCTGGTCAGATCCAACTTGCCTTTAGTGCCTGGATATTCCAAATCACTTTATTTTACTTCTTGTATTTGTATATGACTTCCAGGAAGATTTTCTCCATAACCTTCCCGGAAACCAAAACTGGTCTGTCACTCCCTGCATCTTCACAAAAGGATAGATTCCTTTTTCTGACATGAGGAAGCAAAGAGAACTTTGGCTATTATTCACCTATTACATTAGCAGCAAACACATAAGAAACCATGTTGTTTTATTACTTGCACCACCCACCCTGCACTGGGGCACAGTGCAGTGGGTAATGTACGTATACGTTCACCGCTGGGAACAAGGGCTTTATGCTCTGGCTCTGTATTTGATGAGGTCACAGCCTGACTCTGTTCATCCTTTCTGCTGCCAGGTCTGTCGGAGCTGAACTTCACTCTGCCTGAAAACAGGCTGGTGGGTGGGAATCTGGCCTTCAGCGGTCTCTTCTGCTGTAGAGCAGCACGACATAGAAATGACTAGACCAAAAGTCCGATCCTGCTGTAAAACCTTCATTAATTCTTCTAAATACACGGGTGAACACTTAAATGTTTTTCCCTTGCTGCGGTCTTGTTGTACTCCTTTCTTTCTTACACAGCTCTGTGGTAGGAGGCAATGCCCTTACTGTTGTCTAAACTGCTGCCTCACACTTGCAGCAGCTCTCTTCATGCCAGAGCCACTGGGCCACTTTCAGCTGCACTGCAGGTGGTTTCAAGTCCCAGTTAAACAAGTCACCATCGTCTTCTGATCCCAAATCATTTAAGTTTGGGGCTTACTTTAAAAATGGTGATTAATGAAGTTAATTATAGATTGCCATAGGCGCAGCGTGCAAACTCATCTTCCACCAGACCATCCTCACCCATTGGTAATAATTTAGGGTCCTGAAGCTTTTAGACTTTTGAAACTGGGCTCTCAAAGGGGTCCTCATGATTTTGCACAAATCTTTAATGCCTTGTATCATCCTCATTGTAGTTCAGTACCATAGCAGATTTTCAAGAGGATTTGGAGAGGAAAATTGTGCCTTTCAGTCATTTTTCCAACGATAATGAAGATGTATTCAGCTCCTGGCAGCTGAAGTACAGGGGAAGGATTTGAAATTATTCTGAATACATTTTTCTTTTTCCCTCAGAAACAAGGTCAAAAGAGATTATTGTTTTATTAAATCATTCTGTACTCACCCTTGAAGTAGTCTCAAGTAATCACAATGGGAACTTGACTGAGTTCAGAGAACAGAGAAGGAGGAGGAGAAGCAGTCAAGGAAGAACTTGCTAGGATTTTGCCATGGTAATTTCACAAATGCTGCTTTACAATTCATCTATTGATCTCAAAATAGCTCTAATGCACTCTACAGTTCACACAGCAAGCAGGGGAAAAAATGTATTAATCACAATGCAATGAACTGCTGACTCCTAGAGTAAAAAACCAGAAAGTAGAAACTCTGAAAGACACTTCAGGAGAAACTGAACTTCAGAAATGCTGAAAACGGTGTTAGAATAATGTATTACTTTTAATCAAGCCAGATCCAAAATTCCCAAACAAACTCTAATCTTTCTTGTGTAAAGTACTGAGAAAATGCACACAAAGAGGGAGGGCATAGCCTCAGTGGAACATACACAGGCAGGTATCATTGAGGTTTTGACACACCAGATGAAGTATTTTGAGCTTACTAATGCATACGCAACTCAGGAACTTATACAGTAAGCAAGAGGCCATAAATGCAGCCAGCAGTGTCTGTTGGAAGGAATCCATCCATGTTCGTGTTCTTTCGTATGGGATTTGTAGTCATGCTAAACCTCAAGCCACACCGGTGATCTCCAAAATATGATGACGCTGCCTAGATGGATACACAGATACCATCTCTGCAGTTGCCATCTGGTGTCAGGTTCTGAAGCTTCATATCTTCAGTTTCTTCTGCAACCACGGTATCATAGGCCTTTCTCAATAGGAGAAGCTAACGCTCTTACTCTGTTACAATTCTACGTTGCGGGGTCTAAGAAAATGCCAAATAGCAGATTTCTAATGAAATTCAAAATTAGCAACACAAACACGAAAATAAAAGAGCTTTCCTCTGTACCGCAACAGCAAGCACAGATAACATTTGCCCGGATGGTTAAGCTTCCTCATTGCTCTGGGCTGCAATTAAACTGCTTTAACTATCTGGCTTAAAACACCTTAGCTCAAGCTTGAACTGGCAGGACAAACTTCTGCTTTCCAATCTGAGACAGAACAGATTTTAATATCTCTACAAAGTCAAGTAGAAAATACATAGTATTACATGTCTTTTTAGATAACCTTTAATAAGGCATTGGTTTTATCTTCATTTTAGTTAAAATTAAAACCAAACAGTGAATAGGTGGCAGAAAAAAATCAGGTACAAACTGTATGTCAGCACCAAAGTAATGCTAATTAATATATTTCTCCTTAAGTGGTAAAAGAGAGAAAGTTAGCTGTAAAAAAAACCACAGCCAGTCTGGAGAGCAGCTGCATATCCATGAAATATTGTGGGACTACTGCCATCTTCTGGGACATGAAACAAAGGCACGTTAATACTATACTAAATACTTTTTCACTTGCAAGAATAGATGAGGTTTAGGGTTTAACATACAGAATAAGCAGAAATTCTTGAGGGCTGACTCATTTGTCCATGGCTTCTTGTACCTGTCATGTTCCAGTTCTTCACCATTTACATATTTGACTCCAATGGTTATCATTTTTTTATACAGCAAGATTATACTCCTTGAATTTAAGTTCTGGGGAAGATAGTTGTAAGCATTTGTTGCGTTCTACTTCTGAGAAATTTCTTACCGTGATTGCATGGGGATAGTGTAGTTTTCTTCGTTTATATCATGTTGATTGGAGTGGCTTGTTGTGCTTCACGATTAGAGCTTACTGAAGTAGTGTTTCATGTTATACAAACATATAATTCAGTAGTTGTATGTCTGTGCAATGAATTTTGTGGTAGCTATTGCTTATGTCAGGCTTTTTATACTTTGAGGAGGACTCTAAGCAGTGAAAGAGTTGGATTCCTTTTTTTTTTTTTTGAAACTTGCAGCATGTTCCACAGGCTTGCTTATCCCATAGATTGATTGTGAACAGAAAAGTTTATCACAGGAGTTCAACACTCAGTATATAAGCTATGAGTGGTTTTGTCATGGTTGACAACAAAGAACTGTTTGGTGTTTCATCATAGGAGCATAGTTCATGATCAGGAGAAAAGGAATTGCATAGCGCTAGGCTTCTCAAGAACAGGTTAGACTTTAGGACCATGGAAAATAAACACTTAACAATAAATAAATAATAAGTAATAAGCAATAAATAATATATAAACAATAAATAATATTTAAACAAACAAATAAATAAAGAGATAAATAGGACTCTCAAGTTTCCCTGAGTGGTACACCACTCTTTCAAAACAAACAACAGCTCCTGCCCAGCCTTAAGGTCTTGCACAACTGCTTACTAGATCAGGCAGTTTTAATGCATACACACCTGTTATTGAAGGAATGTAACACTTCTGCCTACCCTCTTAAATATTAGCCTGTAGCATAACTAAACTTGGGATAATTTTATTTGTTTTACCATTTTCTTCCCCCATTCACTTCATGTCAGTTGTCTCCCAGCCTGAAATTACAATTGGCTCCTGGGTTGTTTTTTGCAGGACAATGCAAGCAAGCAAAGACAAAATGTTACCTGTTCAAAAACTCTGTCCACTGGGGATGTGTGGCAGGAGAACTGCAGGTATCTGCCCACAGCCCAGCAAGATATATGAGCTCTCAGGTGGCCCTTGGGATAGGGCTGCCAAATACATGTCATGTGAGTTGTAAAACACTTGGCACCTTGCCTTGGGTTTATCTTTGCTGTTAATAGCAGCCATCAATCTTGTTCCTCCTGAGACTGACTGCTCCTATAAGAAACTACTTCTGCCCACGAATTGCCTTTCACTTGTAAAAGACCACATTATACTCTGGGTGCAGCTAAGAGTGTCAGCCTGTCGGCCCAGCAGAAGTAACCCCAGGTCTTGAAGGGATCTTCCATGTTCAGTTGAGACAGCAGAGGAAAGATGCTACAGAGCCTTCAGGTAATCTGGAGGTGATTTTATGATAATTGGCAAGTGAAATAAACCACTTTCTGATAACAAGTAAAAAAAACCCAAAAATCTGGCCAAGGTCTGTGCAATATTTAACTGTTACTAAGATTTTCTGTTTAAAAAGTCAGTATATTTCTTCACTTTATCATGCCAGCTGAAGTGAGATACAACCTGGCAGTCCTGAGTAAGGTAGTTTATTAGTTGGATGATGTAGTTTCTACAATGTGAAACTCATTTTTGTGGTATCCCAGGGGTACATCATACTTGATGAGAAGAGTTTAAATGTTCATTACTATGAGAATGCAGATAAAACAAAATCTGTGTTCCATGCATGTCCTTTTGGCACAAGATTGAGTAGAGATTTTAATATTTATAATAATGCATTTATACTACTTGCTCCATTTTTAACAGTGTTGATTTGGGATGGTTTAACATGAGAACCTTGACCAAAAGAAGAAAAAAGTGTTTCCATCAGTGTTTATGCTAAGCACTGGTTTTGCTGGTAGTGAACAGTATTTTGCAGAGCATAGGTTCCATAAAACTATGGAGACAATTTGTCATCTGTTAGTAAGTGTTATCCAAGTTATGTTGTGTCCCTAGGAAACATGAAATATAATTTAAATGTGTGGCAGTGTAAATCATTTATTAACTTTTTACCTTTGAATCTTACGCAAAACTCTTCTCTACGTTTTAATATTAATATTCTGAACAGCTACTACTACATTGGCACCATTGCTATTTACAGGGAAGAGTTGGGGTTATTGCTTCAGGCCATCCCAACACCTTCTCTTGTCTTTGCAACACAAATTTATTTCTCACTGTGCTTCTGTTTCCAAGTGAAGACATACAGTCTACAAGATCATTTAGATAAGACCTTTGAGCCATCTGTAGGAGTATAGTGCATAGCACAAGTATGCATAAAACATGCCTGCTCCTAGAAAGCCTTCTATGTTCTAGAAGTGCTGAGATGCACATTTAGTGCAGTAGTAGAGAAATGTGTGGTCTTCCTTGTATTCAGTTTTGTATAACTGGAAAAGGGTACTGGAACTGGCAAGCCAATTAATTAATTTTTACTGAATAGGTAGGAGTAGCCCAGAAGCAGCAAATGCTCAGGTGTGCCCCCTTTGATTGCCTGCTGCCTTACAAAAGCAGCTGCACTCCACAGGGACCATCCAGCTGACAGAGGCTGTGCTGCTCTTGCGGGAAGTTCCCCGGTGGAGATGCTCATCCTCACTAGAGGTTGTCACACAGCCGAGATGGGTTACACCCAGGGAACGCTGCAAGGTCTTCTCCCACCAAATACTGAAGGCAGTGTCCTGTAAACAATTCTTACTCTTGATTTACTTGCTTGAAAGAAAAAAAAAAACCCAAGGAAAACAGAGGGTGTGGGGAATGGATATAATGGTTTTTTTCAGACTTGCATATTTGCTGTGTTTCCAACCAAGGTACTTGTTTTGAACAAGGTATTCTGAAAAAAGAAAAATAGTCCATTTAGGAAATGCGGAATACTTTAACTAAAGTTCTTTTTTATTTTTCACAAATTAAGAATAAACTTTTATTTGACTTTAACATAATTTTTTTTTTTTCAGTGAGGGAAATTTCAACATCTATTTTGATACTTCTTAAAAAAACCCCACATTACTGAGACATCATATTAATAAGCCATTCTGAATATAATCAAAATATAAATGTCTTGCCTTTTAGGTAATGTGGTAAAAGCTCCTGTGCACACCCACAAAGGAGCATAGAAAGACAATGGCAGCTGGAGGAGCCTGAATAATACCTTGCCCTGGCTGCTCCCAGGCCCATCGCAGAAGCCACCACCACCACAAGCCCAGAGAAGCACGGCGGCACAAGGCACATAGGAATCCAAATGAAGAACTCTGAGGACTTGCAGGGCTGTCTCAGGACAGCCTCAGCCCCAGGGTCCAGGTGTGACACCCACCACTGTAAGGCAAACTTGGAGCACCTTCTGGAGTAAGGGCGGCTGCTGCCTAGGGATGTGGGACACTTGATGGGATGCAGGGAAAGAGCATTTTGGAAGAGCATAATCATTGGACTTCTTATGGGATGTTTAGGGGAGAAACTAAAACAGGGATAAAGGAGGGGTTTAGGTGATCTGGGGAGGAATAAGTGTGGGGAAAATAGAGGGGTGAGGGGATTAAAAGGGACAGTCGTGTGTCAATATTTCACTGGTCAGTGCACTTGTCTGACCATGCCCTGTGTCTGATCAGCGCAGTCTGCCCTGACTTCTCCTTCCCTGCTACCTTGAACACATTATATGTGATCTGTTTAGGGCACAGACTGATTACGAGATAGGTTAAAAAAATTAAATTCAGTTTTGTGGTTTCCAAAGAAATTGAAGTCCTGCTGCTCTTTATTCACTAGAGGTCTCTTCAGGGAGCACCCAGAAGCCTCTCACTCTAACAACATATCCTTTACCCTTATCAGATCCTGGTTGCATTCCTTTTTAACCCTGTTAATTTTAGTGAATTACTGGTGACTTGAATGGGATTTACTGGGCAATCTCCCTTTCTCAGACCTTTGCAACTGCATTTGTTCATGTGAAGTTTCTGATATGGCTAGCTATCTGTGACCAATACCTGACATACATGCTCTCACTTCATGCACAATATTTAGATAACTAAGCCTTAAGGTCTGCTTAAAAGAGTATCCTTATAAGGTCAAATATGGGTATAAACAGCAATGAGCTCCTGCAAACTCCTGGAAGATGAAATTACCTTTCATTGCAGAACTGAAATGCAGATTTCCTATGTATTATTGTATAAAAATATTCCATTTCTAGTTTAATTTTCAGAACTTCAAATTGTATGAAATTTTCTAGTCTGTCTCTCAAATTCAGGACTGCTAAGTAAGGAAGTCTGGAGCTGAAGTATATCCAGCCATCAGGTCTAATGTAGCTTTTGACATTTCTGAGACAACTGCAAAGAAGGGGGGAGAGAGAAGAGGAGAGAAGAGGAGAGAAGAGAAGAAAGTCCTCTTTAATACAGCTTCAATGTTGTGGAGTATTTGGGTAGCAAGCGAAGAGGCTAAGTACAGGGACACAACCTCCCGTGGAGGTTGTGGCTGCAGAACAGCTCAAAAAGAAAAAAGTCCTCATGCAGCTGTTTTCTTTGAACCTCAAGAGCTGGTACTTTGTGAGTAGGGTCTGCTGGAAGAGTGAATGTGGCCAGAATACAGTGATACAAGGCTTGGGGCTGAGGGGGTTCTGAGCATTGTAAATGTTCTTCTAACCCAGAGAAGAATGAAGAGTAACTTCTCCAGCTGGCCAGACTTCTCTGCTACCTCTATTTCAGAGCTTGCAGTTTCAGGTTTCAAATCAGTAGGATACTTTGAATTACCGTGAAGCACTTGTTCTACCGTGACAGTAGGTGTTCAAGTTGCTCGATGACTTCCAGTGCCTTCAGTTTTGTACAAAACAAATCCACCATGTTTCACTTGCCAGCAAGGACTGTAAAAGTGTGTGACATATACTTCATTTCTGTGGTTGCAGAAGTCTTACCTTTACTAAATGTCTAAATACTACTTATATATTCTGAAAAGTTTAGGTATAATTTTTTCTCCTAGAGCTGGGAAATGTAAATTGGGTCTTGTGCCAGCAAGGCTTGTGGATTGCAGGGGAGCTCACCCCGAGTGTAAACTCATAATGTCCATCAGGACATCTGCTGGGTTGAAAGAGCTCTATGGAATATGCAAGCGTAGGGTCCTGGGTGATTCCAGTCACCTCTGCTGTATCCCCAGATCAGTCTGACTAGCAGAAGCCAAGGCTAAAGTCTGAGGATAAATCAAAATTTGCCTGAGGTGGGCTCCTCCAGTTTTATTTTTATTGTAACTCCAAGTGAAATGGTTATTATGAGTATTTTACCGTAATCATAAAGAGAAATCTGACCATCTCTTACTGACAGTACATTTATTCATATATTGCACAAAACAGTAAATGACAGCCATTGCTGTCCTCAAACTCAAGCTGAACCATACTGAATTTCATACATTTGCAAAATTAAAAGTGTAAATTATGTTACTAATAATTGATGAAGTTTTTTATTTATCAAGGTATTTAAACCTTGCATACCCACAGATTTAAATAAAATGTGGCTTAAATGTTATCCTGAAATGAAGCCACTAAGCTGCATCTATGCACTTGAAAATGTAGCCAATTTTGCAAATAATAGCAAATCGCTCTGAAGATACAGTTGTGTTACATCACTATATCTGCTAATTTTGAAACATCTTATCTAGCAGAATTATGCAATAACTGAAGCAGAGAAAAAAAATCCTCCTGTGGCAATATGCAGCATTTCTTCATTTTAAATATGTGTATTCATATTACCCTTTATATGTGCATTCACCACATCTTTCTTCTTATTAATGAACTTTGACGATTTGTGACAGCACAGAAAGGGGATCCATTATATTTAGCAACAGAAAACTCATTTCTCATTTTTCTAGTTCCAAGCAGCTGCAGCAAAATTGCCTAAACCACTATATCACAATTCCTCACCACTGTGGTTCTTCAGGTCACCCTGAAGGGTCTTCAATTTTCTTTTGTCCACAGCTTGGCATTTGGTAATTTTCAGAATCAGGAAATAAAAGGAAGATATATATTTTTATTCTGAGAAGAATTTTTCTTTATTTGAAGAAATAAATCTGTCAGTTTGAAAATATTAGAAATCAGAAGCTTGACTAATAATCACAGCAATGTCAATGACCATTTTGTTTAGAAAAGTTTGGAATGAAAATTTTCTGCATGACAAAGAAACCTCCCCTCTCTCTGAAAGAAATTGCCCATGTGCAGGGGAAACTGAATTTTTAGTTCAATAAACAATGGATACTAAGAGGTTATGGTAATCAGGCTGAAAGGCACCCAGCATTATTTTTCCTTAAAAAGTTCTCAGTATTCTTGCTGTTGCCAACTTCAGTGGGCTATGTTGGCTAAAATGGAAGAAGATTAAGTCATTTTCTCTATAGATAAGGTGGTCACATGCTTTGTATACTATTATTAATAACTGAGGAAATGCTATAATAAGCACTAGCAGAGAAGTCAATCTATTTCCCTAAGAATATTCAGATTCTTGCTTCAAGCTCTGCAATAAGGTGAAAGAAATGGTTCCTTTTAACCTACCTTTATTTCCACTGAACATATATTTCCTAATTCTTCATCAGTGTATGACCTGAAATAAAGTCCAAAGGATTTTTCTGTTCCAGTTAAAATTTTGCTATTAGTGAAAATAGAAGGTTTCTGAATATAAAGACAGGAATTAAAAGCAATAAAAACATCAGATAAAGAGCATGTTGAAAATCAAACTACTTCATACTTATTCACTTTACTACCCAAATCCTCCAAAGTTTTCCATTTTCATAGGCTCTCAGACTAATTTATTTTATCATAGTGGTAAATGTAGGCAATGCAAATTCACAAATTTAGTCGTGAATGCTGCCATGGTGTCATAAGAGCATCAGTTTTGCGCTCTGCTGTGTCCTTCCTTGTGCATCCTCACCGGCTCAGCCCTGCTGTGACTTGCCTTCCCCCAAATTCTCTGTCCCTGGCTCTGGGTCAGCACCTGCAGAGCCCCCCAGCTCTCTCACAGGGGAGGTCTGGAGAGGATGTCTGCTGCTTCTTCCATCCCTAGATAACATGTTCCAGCAGGGAAAGCAGTGGCTTTACAGAGGAGGTTATACAGCTTAGGGTAACTTCAGCAATGAGGAAGACAGTGAGATAAAAAGGAGAATTGCCTTGCGTAGTGCATTGTGCTGTCATCTGTCACCTGCTGTTACCTTCCCAGACAAATCAGATCTTCTGAGGAATATTTCTATTAGTGAGGGAGGTGAGAGGACGCCACCACAGAGCATAACAAGTCTACGATTACACAGGACAGGCCTGATCCCTCTCAAAGCAGGCTTAGAATTTCCATACTATATTGCATTTGCCCGTATAAGCTATTCTTTAAAAAGTCCATTCTGAGTTTAGTGTTTGTTGTGGTATTAATGGGTGGGTTTCAGTCCAGAATTAGGGATGTGATTTCTTAACATGGTTTGAAGAGATTTTTTTAGCCCTTCCGGATGTGCCCTGTAACTTTGAGAATCGCTTATATCGGCGTTTGCCTGTAATATACACACAGAGCTTCAACCCAGGCAGTTACCCATTCAGCGCAAACACAGTCATGAAAAGCTGTAGGTCATTAGCAGGGTTTTTTCCAAGTTGAAATTGTGCAGGAGAAATCCAGTCTGTCAGTGGCTAATAATAGGAACTACAGAGATATTCTCCCATGCACAAACATAGAAAAGCCTAGATCAGAAGCTACATCCACCTGGGGTTTTTCTCTGTTATACACCTCACTGAAGGGGGCAACCTCATCAATCCTCAATGCAACTGCATTTTTGATGATAACCTTCTGAGATAATCCTTCTGGATCAACCATGGAAAAAGATTTTATGAGGAACATTAATCATACTGCTAGTACAGTAGGAAAAGAGTATGCTCACAGTACACCTACAGATTTACTAGTGCACCTGGGTTTAGCCCCTGCATTACGAACAAGTGTATATAAGCATATGTATATCTTCCTGGACTTTCTCTATAGCTATAAAAACATACAGGTCCTTTGTAAACCAACATCTTTTGCTATATACTTTTTGTTTTCAGTAGTTAACTGGTTGACTGTTTTCCTTAATTATTCTAATATTTTTAACATCTATTTTATATAACTGGTTTATTTTTAAAAATATGAATGTAATATTTTTGTATCTCTGAAAATGGTATAAATTGACGTGTTCATGGTTTCACATGTATTTGCTACTGATATTTATTTTATATTAGTGAAAAATGGCTTTTTTGACTCCAGGCGATATGCCGTTCAAGAACAGTGACTGTTGTGTGTCATGGACCGTTACGGATCAGATCTCCAGTGTTTCTGTGATAAAACCTAGTTCAGGGGAGTTACAATGCTGAATAACTAATTCTCATCAGTCTGAGGTGTAATAAACCATGCTTTCAGGAGATTTTTTTTAAAATGAGTATTTTTAAAACAATTTTAAAAGAACTATCAGTGTATTTCAGAGATGCTGCTGTGCCTAGCAGCTGTGTACTTCAACGGAAAGCCTTTGAGATTAAACCTATCAGGATTTTAATAGCTACTCTGCAAGAATTGTGTAAGTGATCATTCATATCAGAAAAATACAGACTGGGAGATGGCACAGCTGTAGATGAGAAGCGTAGCAATAATGACTAATTCTATACAACGTTTCATTTCAAAAAGCTTGATTTGAAAATTAAGTGGTCAAGTGGCTGCCACTGTTTTGGATATTGGCTTAGCCAAACCCCAAGACTACTACTTCATAGCAAAGCGTGCCCCTCTTCACTGGTCTTCAAAAGATGCTGTACCTGGCGGGCCAGCTGGCTCAGCCATGCGAGGGAACAGCCAGGCACTTAAATGCATATCGGGTCGCTAGATGTCCTCATCCCATGAAATTACCTCTCATTCTCAGTTAGAAAACTGGTAATATCCTCTCTAAAAAGACCTACTACCGTGTACAGCACTAAAAGATTGGCAGTGCAAAGCTGTGCAGTCACAAACAACCTGCACCCGGGAAACAGCCTCAAGGCAGGTCAGAGCTCTGGACTTCGGAAACACTTCTTATTAAACATAAATTAGGACCTTAAGGGATACAGAGGAATTTTCTGTCACAGCAAGCATTGCAAAAGCAGGACTCCTTGGAAGCTATCCCCTTGTTGGTGACTTATAAAAATCTGGATTACATAGATACATGAGACTTACTGTAAGTCATATTTTTTATTATCTCTGTGCACCAGTTATGTAGTGATTTATGTGCACAGATGCATGAAGTCTCAAGATGAATCCTTACTTGGGTGTTAAGTGGCCATTTTCCCTTCTGTTTTTTCTTGCTGAGGAAATGCAGGCTTTTGGTTTACTAAAATTTCCCAGAATGTGCTGTTCAGACAGCACATACAGACATGTTCCCGTAGAATATGAATCCCCGCCACTGGAAATGGATACCTATCCATAGTTAGATAATGACAGCAATCTGTGAGACCTACTGCAGGCACAGTAGCTGGGACAGCTTTCCTACTGCAACCCAGCAAGCCCAGCTGGCACTGGTGGCTGCAGGCACCTCTGGTAACTGGAAGAGGTGAGGCATCGGATGGGGAAGGGAGTGATGCCTGAGGGAAGCCAGTGAGGAGCAAGGGAGGATAAACATTCATTTTGTTTTTCCCAGGACCTACAACAGCTCTTGACTCATGCGTCACAAGCTATTGAAATTATGCATGCTTCTTGTACACTGTATTACTCAAAGATGGTTTTAACTGCTGGCGGTACTAAAGAGCATCAAAGTAGTAACTGTGGTGTGTACTAGTAATTGAAAGGTATAGCTTGAGAAATGGAAGTGTACCACAGAGCCAGAGGAAGAACAGTATTTTCAATGGGGTTTTGTTATTCTGGAACACTGTTATTTCTAGTATTGAGTTCTGGAACCCTGCGCTGTGACACCATGCAAACAGGGTGTCCCAAGAGTTTCCAGCTCAGGCTGAGAAGCAAGAAAAGTCAAGATGGAAGAAAGAGAGCTACAGTTTAAAATAGTCTACAGCTTTTTGAGTGTTACTTATAGAAAGACAGAGTAGGGAGGTGTTTTTTATGGCAATGAGAGCCGTTTAATTATCTAGTTGTAGTGGCTCTTTTTAAGATTTCAGCAAGCTGAAGTTGTTGAGTTTCCACTAAAACCCACAAGATCTCACAGGAATTTGCTGGGCTGCAATTTGCAGATCACTATGTATAGTTAATGTCTTAACATGCATCTTCATAGTTCATAACTGTCTGCAAAGGTATGTAGGCAATATCCAGGTTTAATTTAGGGTGAGACTTATTCTGGACAGATTAAACAGTTTAGAGCCTATAAATGAATGAAACAAAATAAAAACATCAACCATGATTCAGGAATTTCAGTAAAAAGTAACAACCAGTGTTGAGAGAGTATAAACTGTTACAGAATTGTACAACTTGTTTTATTCAAGGGTCACTCTACTGATCTAAGAATAAAAAGGAATAGAGATGCTCATTAGCATCCAGGAAAACGTCCCACAAGAATCTTGAAAAAACAAACCAATAGAAAGGCCAGGTGGGTGAGCAACAGGAATTGATCCTGGAAGGAAAGGAAAAGAATGGGAAGAAATCTGTGTAAATTTGGGTATGAGAGATAAAATTAATTTGAAGAATCACAAAGCTTTTAGTTAAAGAAATTAGAATTTTGGTCATTCATCTTTTGGGGCATAGGGTTTTAAGACACAGTCTATAAAGTCTGACCTTGAGTAAACTCTGTAAAAATGAGTCTTCTTACTCCAAATATAACACTCGTTCCTGAATTCTTACTTGCCAATATTCTATGAAATCCATGCAATGAAACTAAACAGTTTCCTGCAGTTTATATGAAAATCTCCCCAACCAATCAAATGAACCTGCTATGGAGAAGACATGAGCCACAAGAAGTCTAATCAAAAGCACATTGTAATAAAACTGAGTACTATCACAGATTTATTTTTGAATCACATTTTTTTAGTTTTATTATTTTTATTTTAATCAATTCAATAGCTCGTATCTTACCATGTCCTTCATTGACAGATTTAGAGATTCACATGCTGATGTTTTGTCAACACTGAACTTCACTCATTGCTTTGCAGCTTTAAGCACTCCCTTATTCATTATAATTAGAGTGTGGAATAATACCTACAATAAAAAAGTATTTTAGCTTCTTCATCTTCTGTCTTCACCCACTTGTGACTTTTCAGCCTTTATGAGTAAGTAGTGACACAGCAGCCATGCTCTTATCATGGCCCCTAGTTTCTTTGCTTTTTTCCATAGCTGCCAGGTTCTTAGATATGTCTGTAACACTCTTAATGCTCCCTAACAGGTAAAACAAGAACTTGGTTTCCATCTGCCTGCTCTTTATGGTTTAGAACGAAGCTTGTTATCAGAATGAAATAATTTCTAGCACCAAAGTCTTTCAACTACATTGTCTCAACCACCATTTCTAAACTGGTGTCACAAATGAGTAGTTTATGTTGTCACTTAAAGAATCACCATCAAAGGTATGAGCAAACTGGTTTTAACATGAATTTGTGGGAGTGCGACTTCACAAAGTTCGATGGCAAGGTCCACTCTATGACTTGTTATATGGATAGAACACACAAAGGAAACCAAATTAAAAATCAAGTTAGAATTAAGCTAAAATGATTTACACAGGGATCAAAGACATAAGGGTAAGGGAGACTCTACCATTGAGTCACGAGGTTTAGAGAGAACCTTCTTGCTTTCTAAACTCTTTGGTAATATTTAGGTGTGACTAGATCCAATCTTAGTCTCAGACTTGGCCAATGATTTATATCTAGTGGAAAAGATGTAAAGAGTAGGACAAAAAAGTAAAGGATACCCTTCCATTGAGTCATGAGGTTCAGAATGGCAGGTTCAGAATGGGCCCCCTTGCTTTCTAACCTCCCTACAGAGCTTAGGTGTGGCTAGATCCAATCCTAGTCTCAGACTTGGACAACAGATTATATCTAAGGGCATATAGAGAGTGAAGGTCTATTTACAGTTTAAGGTTGATCACAAAATTGTAGTAGCAGTTAATCATCAATTAATTTAACATTTAAAAAGTGATTCAATAAGATTTACTTCAATTATAACAATTTTAATTTACTTCAATTATAACAGTGATTTAATTATGGATCCAAAATTGTAACACTTATACTGTATTGGTTATGAGGTATCTAAATCAATTTACATGCACACACTTGCACACAAACACAAAGGGACGGGTGTGTAGAAATAGGTATTGTACAAAGGTGTACCTATGAAAAGTTCCCCTTGAGTTTGGTGAAATACGTCAGATGCCTTTGCATTTCTCAGTGGGTGAAGGGCTGAGCCTCGAGGAGCAGGGGTATCAGCCCAGGCTCCACCGTCACCTTTCAGTGACGGTTGCCCTAGTATTGCAAACTTGGGAGTTTGCAAGCTTTGAGCAGTGTCCAACCAGAGGGACATGCTGGTTGCAGCCCAGCTTCAGGAGAGCTCAAAGGGTCTCACTTGGACTGCTGTTTATAGGGTCGGAGACGATTGGCTTTAGTCATCCATAATATTCCATCCCCGCCGTTATCCAAGTTGGCCATTTTTCAGTGACAACAGTACCATTCCACTCAGGCTGCCAAAGGATGACCGCTTATAGTTTTTGTCTCCACTTTTCCCAGGCAACGAGAGTTCCTGGTACAGGCAGTACCACTCCCCACCTTAGTCATGCAAGAGTTGTTGGTACAACCAAGGGGTACTTCACCACTCCACACATCACTCAAATGCCAAGGCCAAAACAGAGATCCCTGAGATGGTAGAATAGCCCAGGGAAGGGGGCGAGATGCACCACCACAACCAGGGAGGAAATTTTCTTGGCTTCTACTTGTTCCAGTTTAGCAGAATCATGAAGTAGTATTACAAAATGTTGAATCTGTAGCACAATGGTTCTCAACAGCCAATTGACTGAACATAAGCAAGACAGTAGCACTGAGAAACACATTGGTAAACCATGTACGTGGCTGTGTGATTTGTTTCACTGGTTTCATCATGTTGTGATACAAAAGCATATTTAGAAAGTCAAGGTACATTTTCCTTGCAAGGAAGCAGAACGTTCTGCCTGTAAACTCCTTCAAGTGGAACACTGCACTGTTTTTTGTACTAAATAAGACTTTCATTTTCTGATCATGTTTCTTATTCAAATTCATTAGTGTTCCAAGAATAAAACTACCTGCCTGTTACTTGGGTTGATGGTACACCTTGGAGTTGGGCAGAAATGTGTGGATAACCAGTTTAATTACCAAGGGAAATAAAGATTTTGAGGAAATGGAAAATTGTTGAACTATGTTTACCAAACCGGAAATACTTTCAGCTGAAGTCAAAAATAATGTCCAAACATTTTGTTTGATTTCTAAATACAACTTTAAAAAATTACATTGTAAAACTTTGTTGCTAAAATAAGTGAGGGGAATAAGCTGAAATCAATGAAAGCTTTTCCTGTTGGGTTGAATAACATACAGTGGCTGACAGACTTGTCTTGTTCCAAAGGGATAAATATTGTCTGATAACTGATTTAAATTTATTCCCCACTTTTTTGTTTCGATATTTTTATTTGGTCTACTACACAGGCAGTACTAATTAATGCTAGATGCTGTGCTACATTGGGAACTCATAGGAGCCTCAGTGTTGTGTTTCGTATTTCCTAGACTTTACTGGTCTGATCTGCTTTTATTCAGGGCAGAATTCCCTCTGAAGTCAAAAGAGATATTTCCCAAATTAAAGGATGCATGGTAGGTACCAGTCTGTGAAAAATGACCTAAAGCTTCCCTAAATGGGAAGATGACTAACATAATCTTGTAGCCGAAGAGTGTGCACTGGAATACAGGTGCTGGTGTAACTCCCTCAAGTAAATACTCGGTTTGGAAAAGCATAGGAAGGTTGTTTGATTGTTTTAGAATGCAAACTTCCCTTTAGAGCAATAATAGCTGTTCTTAGATTCACAGGTGGGAACCATACATCTGAACTCATGTAAGAAAGGGGAGATCCAGTGGATAGTAACTTGCAAGTGTAAAAGGTAATAAATCAAAATGGTATCAATGAAGTGGGGATTCAGAACATACTTTTCATGCAAATGTTTAGGTGGAAAGCATGGTGTTCTGATGGGTAAGTAAATCCTTGTCTTAAATAATGGTAAGCTTCTTATTTCTAAGATTAATTTTAAAAGATTTTTTTGCTGACCTCAAGCCTCCAGGGCACCATGCAGTTGTAGTGGCCTGGCTGAGAACAGGCAGATGGCACTCACAACCCCTTCCAGGCAGACTCATGTTTTATCATGCCAGCTTTGTCACCAGTTATTTTAGTGTATTAAAACAGTGACGTATCTCATTCAGATGACTAAGGCCTAAGACCGGCATCATCTGTGTGCTAGCTATGTATACAATGAGAAATTTTTTGATTGGGAAATGATGAGCAGATCATAAATTTCAATGTGGAAAGTGAGGTGGCTACAGTCATGAACCAAAAGCTTACCAAAGGTATCAAGTTGCATCAGCGTGTCAACAATTAAAGTTTGCATGGTCAAAATCATGTGTAGCAGAGCCTTATGACTTTCCCCACCTGAAAAATTATGCAAGATATTACTCAGATTGAAGGGTATACTTTGACCATATTTGACTACACTTTATTGACTTGCTAGAAGAAAAGCTGTTAGACAGGTCAAAGTCTGCCCTTAATTTTTCTTTCTATTACTCCATCTGCTTCAGTGGATGATTATACCTATGGCAAAAGTTGACTCCCTGCTTAATAAAATCATGTTGGAGAAAAGTATGAACTTACGATTGGAGTGTTTTTTCTAGAAAGAATGTTTTCCACATTTACGTAACTGAGATATAAATGGATGTTAAATATGTGGACAAAAACAACTTGAATATTTTTTTTACTGGCATGCTTTGCAGAATCAAAGAAACTTTGCAAGATCACAGACACTTCTAGTACAAATTTATCTTCTTATTTTAAACTAACAGAAATGCAAAATCTCCGATTTTTTCACTCATCGCTATCACCATCCCATTCTAACTATTATCTAACAAGTAACACTCTGGCTTGAGGCCACTGTGAAGATCCCGGTTTATGGTTTCTGCTACCACAAGCCACATTATCATTAAATGTCAAAACCTATCTATAGGTCCAGATCAGACAAGGGAAATGACTGGGGAAGAAGGTAACTGTCATGGAGCAGCCAGAATACACATTTGCATCATATTGTCAAAGAAATCAAGTTGAAGGAAGGAACTAAAAAACACTCTATAAACATGTATAAAGAAGCAGTCCCATTTATAATCAAGTAGATTTTCTACTAATGCTTATTAACTGGTAAAAATGCAATCCTGTCTTCCTTCCATTCAGCGGCAGGTACCTTACACAGCAGGACCACTTTGATCAGATAGCTCCTTTCGCACTTGACCTTGCATAAGCATGAGTCATTTCACAAAGTAGACTGCATAAAACCTGCTCTGTTTTCGCTTCAGAAGACAGCAACTCAGGATGTAATTGTCACTTGGCATAGTATTCATCCATAGAAAAGGATCATTTGAGATCACAGTAAAGGAACTCAATGATACCAAGTCCATGTTCGTGCTGTTAGTGCACTTTTTACAGATATTGGTACCCTGATGCTAACTCTGACCTTGTTCAGTGAAGGTAAACATTGGCAGAGAAAAACAAAAAAAAATGCTTCCACATAGCACCTTTCCAAAACAAAGCCCCATCCTGTAAATATCTGTGGAATCATAAGAAAATTAAGCTGGGGAAGCTGCAGTCGCAGAGGAGCCATTGGCAAACGATTTGTAGAAAATTTAATTCTCTGAAAGCATCACATGGTTTAGGAGGACAACATATTTCAGAGTAATCGCCCTTCCTTTTGCCATTTCTTCTGGAAGGCAGCAGTTGAAGATCCGGAGTTGTCTTTGTTTTGAATGCTGCTGAGACTGAGGTTATGAAGATGGTGTTATGAGGACAAGAACCCTTGACCAAAACTGTAGAACAATTGTCAGGTACGTTAAGCTAGTAAGGATAAGAAAAAGCAAAATTGGCTTATACCTAAAAGCAGAAATAACATGAAACTATTTCACATATACATAGTAGGTAGGTGTTTCAGTGCTATACCAGAAGTCCTAATTAGTGTTTCTACAAAACTGTAGAAGGAAAAGAAAAAAAAACCCAAACCCCCCACACCCTCTCATGTGAGTTATACGCTTCTTAAGTAAACCAATTAACACTTGTGAAAAGGAAGGAGTCAGAATAGGAAAACCAGAGGAGGTACAAACTTTGTAGCATGGAACAGTAGCTCAGGTTTAACTCATGCAAAGAACTTGTGGTTTGGGAAGTAGCTGGGATTTATATCCAGTGAGCACTTCTCGTGTTTAAAATTGTCAACATTGCTTACTGGTGGCACTTGAAGTTACAAGTTTCATGATATTCTACTTCCTTGCTAGATACGTGGTTGCTGCCAGTGGATATAAATCAAATAATTTTTTTGTTGTTGTTATCAATAACATGAGGTTTTATCTCTGTATTTCCCTCAAGCCTTTCTTAATCTTGTTGTTTCTCCTCTTTTACAGAGCTGTTTGTGACAGACACTAGGCTGTATGATCAGTGGGTACTAATAAAGCAAATGAGTATTTAGGAGTTGTAGAACAATATGGGAGGATAATGAGCTGGGTTTATGAAGTATGATGAAAAACCCAGTTTCTTAATGTTGGCAGTTATTTCTGAACAAGTAGTGAAAGGAGAGAACATTATTTACAGAGTGGGCAATTGTATGCCAAAATTGAGCAGTTTGGAGCAAAAGTTGTAAGAGACAGTGCCTTTTACAAATTAGAGAAGTGATGCAATCGATTAAATATTGTCAGATTGGGTATCTTTTGCTTATTTTAAAACGTGTTCTGTCTGCAATTGCTAGTCTTTGTAGGCATTTTTAAAATCAAACTTCTCATCTCTGTTTGAAGCATACAAATTTAAACCAAAATGGATCTGCAAGAGTATCAGCAGTCAATCCATCACATAACCAGGGACAACTCAAGATTTAAACTCGAAACTACTCACATTTTTGGAAACTCTTCTACCATGCCCAAATCTAAGGTCCTGATCCATGTGGAACAGACTAAAGGAGTTAACCTGTGAGAGACAAACTACCCCTCATTGGGTCATGTGCACACATAGAATTTGAATGCTGGTGTCATGTTACATCTTTTGTACTAAACAAAATTAAATGGAAGCATTGTCCTTATTGCTTACTATTTCTGCATTTCTTTTTTTTTTTTCTAATTAATATCTTCCCCTTCTAATTATAGTAACATTCATGTGCAAATCACAATTTGCCAATACAGTTTTTTTAGGAAGCTATTCTGGGGACAGTAATTCTTCAGATATAAGCAACCAGCTCATGACACTCTCACAGCTTCATGGTTTTTTATTATCCTAGGCCTAGGCACTAAAGGGCAAAAGACATGGTATTCTTTTGTATGGTTTTATGTTATGAATATTGCAAGCTATAGGAATAAGCTAGAGCTGAAGTAGTACCTACAAAGATTTTTTCCTAGATAGACTTAGAGTTCAGATGTCTTGTATGGGACATGTTTGCTCTCTTCTCACAAAGTGAAAATAAAGAATACATTTTAGGCACACTGAACTACATTTAAAGGTGATTATGAGTTCAACATTGTGGGTGAAAGTGAAGTTTTCATTAAAAGTAATCTCATTACTAATTACATTACTAATACATTAAAAGTAATTTAGGGACATGCACAGGATTTTCAAACTCTTCTTTGCCAACTGCCTTGTGAGGGGTGTGTGACACCAACCAGCTCCATGCAGCTGCCCTGCACCATGAAAAACCTGAAAAGCAACTGCAACAACCCCACCTAATTTTGAGCAACTGATTAGCAAATACATTTTGAGTTCAGCCTACCCGGTGATAACATACAGACTCTGCAGCTCACCAAATACAGGACTGGAGAATATGGCTTTGAAGTCTCCAAGCAATTTAGAAGAATCTTTCACCTGCTGATATAACCAGCTTGATGAGGAAACGTTTGCTTCCTATGCAGGCCATTGTTAATTCTTTTGTAGATGTGCAAACTTCAGGTGGCAGCTTTCCTTTCAAACCTTAAAATACTCTTCTTTGCCCTTCTCTAGTTACAGTGGAGCCTGTGAAAGGCCAAAATCTTGAGGATCTGCAGAAAATCCGCATTGCAATAATCTGCCCCCTAAGGTCAGGAGAGTGAAGACTTTTTTTTTTTTTTAGACCAACTGTGCTTTTTTAGTAATTGCTACTGTGCACCAGCATCACCTCTTGAATTTTAATTTGCTCTCTTTTCAATCTGCTAAATATAACTGAAAGACCAAAGAACTGCATCTACCCAAACTGATGTACCTTGCAGTCAGTTTAAAAAGACTACTACAAGCTGTCATTCTTACAAGGATATTTCTAATGAATGGGTCTGCTTTCTCTTCTGCCCAGAAGAGAGGACTTTGGGAACAAAATAATTTTTCTATTCACAGTCTAATACATTGCTTAAAAGATTCAGCAATAAAGCTTCATATTTACATTCCTGACCAACAGTGAAAGCCTTTGAAAGTTTCTGTGAGTCTGTGAAAACCAGGATGTAGCTACACACCCTGGAAGCAGCGCTGTGAAAGCAAAGGAAACCTTAAACATTTTGGGAAATGGAGAAAGCCAGAGAGGTCATTCGCTGTGTAACTCTACTCACTTTGACCATTATGTGAATGAGATGTGAAAAATCATTTCCTGCATCTAACCCCTGGAAAACAGTAGTAGTGATGTTGCCCACCTCCTGACTTTCAGCGTGGCTTGTCCTGGGCCATTGCTCTGCAAACAAGCAGAAGAGACAAGAGTAGCTGCATATCACTAAAAAAAATACTTACATATCTATCTTACTGGCAGACTTTAACAAGCCTATGTTGCACATTACATTTTAAGCTCTATCTTCTAGTCTTCAAAACAATAATGACTAAGGTATGTGAACAGTCTAATTATCTTTTGGCAATAAATTGCAATACATATTCATAGTTACATGGATTTCATCTTCTGTGAAATCATCCTTATAAAAATAGTAGTAGTTGGCATGTCTTTAAAGCGTATCAGCAATTAATCTCAAAATGATCAATGGAAAGAATGTCCTTTTCTCTCTGTCTCTGGTTTATTTATATGTTCCCATTAATTATGTCTAATTTTATGTTGGCACTTTTCTTCTTAATGCAGTTCAGTTTTAGCGTATATTTCCAAAGACTTATTAGTAAGTAGGATCATTTCTATTGGCTGGCACAAATGTTTTATAATCCTCTGATGTTAATGAAAAAGCAATGCCTTACCAATCAAAAAAATGTATAAGGAGTAATGATTCTCTGCTATTAACTTATTAGGTCAGATCACCCAGTTTGAAGTGTCTGTAACACCTTAGTTTTATCAGATTTCTTCTCTTGGAAGCTGCTACTCTATCTTTTATTGACATTATTTTTATCCCAACAACTCAGTTCCTTGCCAAAATCAGCTGCACAGATATAGGACAAACAACAGACAGAAGTTCCAGCAAGGGAAATTCCACCTGGATTAAGCTAGAATTTCTCCATGTTAAGAGCGGTTACACAGTGGAACAATTTGCCAGGCAGTCTGGAAGCTCAGTCCTATTCAAAACAGCTGGAGAAGGCTCCAATCCAGCTCTGAAGAGAGCCCTGTGCGTGTGGCTGATGATGACCCAAGCTTGCTCAGAAAGAGAGGTGATGCAGGGCAGGTATGAGGAGACAAGGCTATGGTCAGAATATGAAAGCATTTTGACCAAAAAGCTCTAATTCTCCTGCTTTTTACACTGGTGTTCTACCAGCTCCCCCCTGCACATTGCAGCTCATTTACACACAGCCCAGCCCAGAGGATCCCCAGCTGACACCACAGTGGTGTCACATAATCTGTATGTATATAATTTTCAAATTCCAGAGCTTGTGCTAGGAAACTGGTAAAGCTGCTGTACCTTACACAAGCAGTGTTTAATCAAATTTAAGAATAAAAGAAGAAGCGATCATAGTCAAGTGGTAGAAAACGAAAGGATAAAGTTAAACTTACTTCTACGTACCGTCACATCTTCTCTGGTTAATCTTGCTAATCTTGACATAAATTTGGGTCAAGATTGTAGCAACAAGCAAATTGGTGATTTCTAGATGATGCTGTTATAAAAATTCTTAGGTTTTGCTTTCTGGTTGGAGCAGGTCAGATAAAAACTGATGTGGGCAGACACTCCTGCTGCATTGTCAGTGAAGTAAAAGCCCTTTTTTGGTGTTCTCAGCATCAGCAAATTCAGGCTGAGGTTTTTCCTTTCATGTTAAATGGCAGCTGTAGTGTAAAAATAGACAGTGGTATTTATTGGAAGCTTAAGCCTGCTTAAGTTTTACAGATTTAGAAAGTTTGCTAACCACTATCAATTAAAGAGGCTCATAATTGCATAAATTAATCAGAGATGCACGCCACTGCAGGGCCTGCTCAAAAGATTTATTTTGAAAAAGCGTTACCAGATTTAGTCCAAGGGTGGTACTTATAGTAACAGTCAAGGCTTTTAAACTGCTACGGTTACAAGCATTTTTCTAAATATCTCATAAACTCAGCAAGACTGTGTTACCAGTGTCTTAGCATCTGGTAACCACTGAGCACGTTCCGAAAGGCAAGAACAGAAAAGCAATACTTAAAACTTAGTTTGAACGCCTGGAAGACTGGAAGTATACGATGTTCCCATGAGACTTTCTTCCATTAAAAATTATGACCAAGCACAAAAGTATTCATTCCACATCACTGTGAGAGAGAGTAACACAGCTCTTCCCAACATCCTGTTCCTGCAAATGCCTGGATATAAGGATGATCTCCTGGGGTTAACTCCTGTCTAGATGTATGCCAACGGCAAGGCTTCTGTTCAGTATTACCTGATATATTCAGTATTCTGTTCTGTATTGCCAGGTTTTCATGTATCTTTCAGGAAGAAAAGCTGCCTGCTTTAGCTCTGAGCAAGGGACAGGGGTATCGTACAGAGTGCTACAGAGCTGTGTCTACCTTCCTCTTCAAGTCTGTAACGTCTGATTTTGTGGGTTCCCATAATTCATTACTGCACAGGCTTCTTAAAAACTGTTGAAGCCAAGGGCTCTGTGTGCTCGTCGTAGCACATTGTGTTAAAGCAGAAACAGTGCACAAAGCCTTAAAAGCTGGTTTAGTGGAAGTCAGGACTGATTGACTTTTCTTGGAGATTTATTCAAAGCAATTCTTTGAGGGTAGATGTCATGATATACCAAAGTGGAAGCGGTGCTACATTTGCTTACAGCACTGAGTTGAGCTAGGGAATTTGGATAGTGCTGTTTCCTTACTCTTCAGCGACAAATATCCTGAACCCTCTAAATTGGCTCTTTGAGGGAAAATAGAATTGGTAGATGCATTCAGCAAAGATAGTTAAAGACTGATGAAGGTTTTCCATTAGAAAATATTCTGCAATGTATACATACAGATAAAAACTTATTTTTATGACACAAAACCACACAAACAATGAGACAGTTCCAAGAATTATGTTCACAGAAGATATGGTAGAAACATCTATGCCTTCCATTTCCATACTGACTTATATCAGACAATTTTCCCTGACAAACTGCGAAACTATCCTATGTAAAGTACATTTAGAGATATAATTAGCAAATTTACCTACCCTTTAATGAATGGAACTTAAAGTTTTCTTACTTGCATCACTATTTCCTTACTTGTGTTACAAGAGCGCAAGGAATCTTTTGCGGTAACTCTTATCTGTTACAGGAAAGAAAAGGAAAGCATCGGACATGAAGCATCACGTAAGAACATATCACCATCTCTTCATGTGCTTTGAATTAATTTTTGTAAATGTGGGGAATGGGATCCATTTGATCAAATGTTAATTTATGATATCTGAGCTGATTCCCTGGATTTTTTTTACCTCTTTTTTTTTCTTCTGGAGGTATGCTCTGTTGCATAATTTCTCTCATCCTAATGTAGCTGCCTGCAGTCTCTTTCAATGGTTTTAGAGGGATTTGGCAGCCATTGACTCAAATGGACACATCCTTATTTTTTTTAAGGCTGAAATCTTCCCATAAATTCAGGATTACTAACATTTACAATACTTAGTGTTGTTCTACAAAGGTTTGTTCAGTTTGATTCAATCTCTCCATTATTTGTGTGACAAACAAAGAAAATATGATATGATACTTATAGTAAGGCATGGGTGGTCATGCTGAGACAGGCTAAATTAAGAAAAAGGTCTGTTAAAGTAGATACGATAATGCTTGATAAAGTTCATGTTAGATGTGGTCTTACAGGCACTTGGTGTTGAGAGGTGGGCCTGTTATCATGTCTGTAACCTCTGACTCTATTAATCCTCCTTTATGTCAGCATGAAATTACTGAATTCAAATTGGGTTATAACATGTCATGGATTTATCTTGAAAATGTGACCAAAAAAACCCCCACACCAAAACCTTAATTATTTTACCTGTGTTCTGGTTTCTGCAGTTGTGGTGCATGTGTTTTAATATTATCAATTATCAATTTTAATATTATCAAACTCCTCTCAGCAATTATGAGAGACAGAAATTGTTCTAAATTTCTAAGCTCTGAAAGATGATGTTCCCATGTTTCCAGAAAATGCCACAAGAAAACATAAAATTTTTATTAGATTTTTTACAGGCAACATTAGTACCTTACGTGTAGTAAGGCTCTGTACACCCAAGCAGTTGTTTGGAGTGCCACTGTGATACCCTCCCCTTCCCCACACACTGCCCAAGCCGTGGACCATGCGATGGCAGCATTGGACCAACCCAGGGGAGCAGAGCAATGGAATTTTCTCCATTTTTCTTAAAAAACCCAGCAAAAGTGGAGGATCTAGAAACACAGCACAAACAGATTTAACACGGAGTAGTTTTAATCAATGTGAAATGATATAAACAAATGAAAATATCTGAGATACTGTGAATAGACTGTGGACTTAAAGTTGGTATTTTGATTTCATTAAAAATATCTTTCCTAGTGATTGTGATAATACAGCATATGTGGTGTATGTCAATTACTAGCTCAGAATACCAGTGTTAAAACATGCCTTTCACTAATAGGTGTTTCTTAAGTTATAAGTACATTGTTTTTACTGTTGAAATAATGAGTAATCAATCAGTATTTGGACAGACTTTCAGGTGGAAGCATCTCAAATCTCTAAGGGCCTCAGCTTTTCTGATCTCTTCAGGGTGTTTTAAGGAGCAGACAGTAGTGGTAACCTTTGGCACACAGTACTGACCAAGCAATAGCTTCTTAAAAACCCTCAAGTTTTAATGCCGTTTTCTTGTAAGTAGTAACATAAAAAAAAATATTTTAATAGTTCGAGTTTAAATGTTTATGCTGCGCTTAACACAAATATGCTGGTGATTGATGTAAAACCTCCTCTCTCTCTCTCTCATACTGCCTTTTCTCTCAGTTCTCTGAAGACAGTGTAAAATGTTATCAACTCAAACCAGCAATGCTCATACCCACAGGTGGTGGTTTAACCCCGGCCGGCAACCCAGCCCCACGCGGCCGCTCAGTCACTGCCCCCCACCCGGAGGGGTGGGGGCAGAATCGGAAAGGGATGTAAAACTCCAGGGTTCCGATAAGAACAATTCAATATTTTGAACAGAATAAAAAGATAAGAACAATAACAATAATAATAACAACAACAACAACCTTTATAATGGAAAAGAGGGGAAAAGGATAAAATCCAAAGGAAAAGGGGCAAAGGAAAACAAGTGATGCACACTACAACTGCTCGCCGCCCGCTGACCAATGCCCAGCCAGTCCCTGAGCAATGATCCCCCCACCCCCAGCTAACCCTCCAAGTTTATATGCCAAGCATGACGTCCCATGGTATGGAATTTCCCTTTGGCTGGTTCAGGTCACCTGTCCTGCCTGTGTCCCCTCGCAATTTCCCATGCCCCCCCAGCCCTCTGGCTAGCAGGGCCCAAGAAACCAAAAAGTCCTTGACTTAGTATAAACATCACCCAGAAACAACTAAAAACACCAGTGTGCTATCAACATTGTTCTCACACCAAATCCAAAACACAGCGATGCACCAGCTACTAAGAAGAAAGTTAACTCCATCCCAGGACTTTAAATCAGGACACCACACTTCCCTCCTTTGTAGGAAAGGCAATGGAAAATCAACACCCTGAGCTAGTGAGTGAAACTCTCCCTATACCTTGACCTTAGCAAAATGCACATGCAAGGCAAACCTCCTGCTTGGTGACTGTGAGTCTGGAACTAAGAACCTGCAGTCTTTATCAGAATGAGGATCCCTCATTATCAGCTCCATAGCATGTGCCATCATTTGCTTGTGCTTTCAAACACATGGAAAGTCTTGCAGGGCTGTACTTAATAGGGCTCTATAAGAAATGATCTGAACACATGTAACACCGAAGGTAAAATCTCCGTGTCTGTGTAATTATCCCATGGGTGTACATCCAAATTAAAATCTATTTGAATTACAGAATAATATACTTTCTATGAAATTGTATGGGATTTGTCCATGAAGGTGCAAGAGGCAGATCCTATATCCTTGCATTAGAAGCATTTCTTTGGGTTTCAGTTTAAAGTTTGGCTTGGATACACATGTAGGGAAATATCATGTTTACTGCCAAATGTTTTTATATGCTGGGAAGCTCATGAGTAGCTGATCTATGCATTAAAAATCACTTTTTTCAGTGAGGCTCAAAGCACATTATTCTCCCATATTTTTGTAATGTCTTCCTTGAAGTCAGTAGGCTACAGTGCATTTAAACCTTTGTCATCAACACCATAAACCAAGTGCTAACTTTAGCAGTTGTGCCAAATTAGAAGTGAAGAGAAATATTTTGTAATTTTTAACGGAACAGTGTAGTATTAAAGTACTTGTGTGGGGTTTGAAAGTATTATTCCACACATAAATGAAATTGTGGTCTGCCTTATTGCCCTGTATGTTGCATTTTATCAAGGGGAACAGAACAAGCCAAGGCAGGAGATAGTAAGACCACAGCAATTCATTCTTGAGTTACATCAAATTATATCTCTCTGAGACAGAAGTATGGGTTACTGATTGCACGGTGTTTCAGATCTGCAATGCGACTAATGATTACTGACAGTTTTACTCAACTGGAATTTTGCTCAAAGCTACTGGATTCTTTCACTTGAAAGACTCTAGCTAGCCCTGCTTCCCGGGAAGTAGTTGGACATCGCCTGCTGATGGACAGTAGAGAATAAATCTTCTGTTTTCCTTTGCTTCCACACACAGCCTTTGGTTTTGCTTTATTAAACTGCCTTTACCTTGACCCACAAGTTTTTTTCCATCTTATTTGTTATCCCCTTCTCCTGCTGAGGAGGGGAGTGACAGAGTGGCTTGCCGGGCACCTGGCATCCAACCAAGGTCAACCCACCACAGTTAGGAATGATGCTCCTCAAATTGGCACTGTTAATGATCTGAAGTCTACCCAGCATAATTTACTCTGTAGAAATCATCCTTCAGTATACTCTGGTGCCTTAACCTCCCTTTACTCTCACAATTCAGTTCCACAAATTTCAGCTTTAAATCAAACTAGCCTGGCACACTGTGCATGCGCTGTCACCGTTGTACATATAAGAGGGGTAATTGCAAAGTTGTCAAAGAAACGTTAAAAACACATTGTTACTGTAATCTTGTACAGGCAAACATAATGAATCAAAAATATTAATATCGTGAGTTGATTAATAAATGTACATTGATTTATAGGTTCTATGACTCTTTGGAAATTCACTAAAAGCATTGTATGATCCCTTGCATAACTATGAAGTCTTTCATTCAACACAATATATTAGGTACATACTGCTGATAGCTCCTAGCAAAAACCAGTGCATTCTGGTGCTTTCACTCAATATAACACGCTACATACCCACTGCGTGCAAAAAGAGATGGTTTCTTCCTAACAAAAAAGCCAGAAACTAATTTATATAGAGAGTACAGAGTAGTAAATATTTATATCTTAATATTTTTAATATTTTTACTTAGAATGTTAATCTGTAAACTCAGTGATGTAAAAGACACCCGTCCTACACTGTATCTGAAGTATCACGGGCTCACACAGATAATGCATATAATGGATATAATTATCAAAGTGGATGCTATATTGTCTGCTTATTTTACTGCAGAAAATAGTATTTTTGCACAAATATTTAGTGGAATACTACTAAATTCTCCAACCACCTGGAAAATATTTATAAAAGCTGTAACACATTAACTGTGCTTTAAAATTACATTCATCTGTGTCTTAGCTGTGCACTGATGATGTCCAGGGCAGTGGTTTATTATCCTCAAAGCTTACCTTCCAGTTCCTCTTTTACCATCCACTTTTTCAAAAGTTAATTAAAGCATCAGACATTACTGTAATAGAAGGACATACCTTTATTGCTGTAGTCTAATGATAAAGTAGTAACCTAGCATTAATTATAAGCCATATAGCAAATTCTGAAAAATAGCAATGCCCTGAAGTATTTATCACAGAATAACACCCCACAGAGGAATAAAACATTATCTAATCACATCTGGAAGACACCCCATCCTCACCCCAAACATTGCAACCTCTCTTCTCCTTGGATACTCTGTCCTACCTCCTCTTTGCTTTGCTTCATTGGCCCTTTTCAAGTTCTGAATTTTCATTTTTTTATAACTATAAAAAACCATATCTGGTGGCCCTGTTTGGAGCTTATAGCTAGTTTAATAACAACGAACATGAAAAGAATGCATTTCATTTATCTAAATAGACAATTCTCATTCACTAAAAAGCTATTAACTTATTAATAAAGGCCATTGATGCCTGCTGATTCTCAACATTTTTTTCTCATTTCAGACATCGCTTCTGATTGTCGTAAATTATAGTAATTTAAAACTTTGCACCTCTTTGTGGCAGAATGACATTTGGCTTTAATGACTGTCTCACTGTAATCAGTGCTGCCCAGATTTTTCTTTCCACAAGCCACACCCTGCTGGTGCTTTTCCGTTTGCCTGTGATTAAACTAATAAAACAAAATTCAGCTGAAAGGATCAGACTAAAATTATGCCATAGTTGTTGTTTTTTTTTCATTTGAATTGCATATTTCTTGAAATTGACTCATTTGCTGGCAAAGCACAACAGCGCTGAAGAGCCAGGAACAACTCTACCGAATCATCAGGCAGCTTAGAAGTCTGTACAATATTGTCAAGATTAAACTCGGAGAAAGGGAAAACATTTCTTTTTAAAAAAATCTGAGTATTTGTGGAAAAATACTGATTGCTAGAAAAGGTGGACCGTGCTTCTCTTCTTGCTGATATATTTCTTAACTGGTATGAAGAGCAAACAGGCGCCAGCAGCAGCCTTACTGGAAAGGGCTTGCTAAGCAGGATGGCCTCATCTAATATTTTTACATGGGCTTACATGGGCAGCCAAGGGCAGTTTCTGTCCCATTGTTGCCATAAAGCTGACTGAACAAATCCTTCGGGATTCACCTGAAAGGTTTTATTTTTTTTTTTCCAGAAAACTGTACTTGTGTGGGAGATAATATAATATAAAATACAACCTTTTGTTCTATTTTCCCTCCCCTGAGAAGGATGAATAAGAAAAAAATCTCCAAATGTCACTTTCAGACTTTTTGTGATATATGTGTGCATTTTAGAGACAGGCACTAAAGCAAGTGTGTGTGTATTTTCCGGCTTATTCAGAGAAACCAACATTGTTTTCTGGCTTCCATCTTTTTTTTTATATATAATATATATATAAATTATATAAATATATATATATATAAATATATATATATACCCATTTCTGTTCTGGAGTTCACCACTGAGATTTGGACAGAAAGTGAAACACTATCTTTAAAAAGTCCATTTCGTAGGAGTCTTCAGCTACAGTCAAATGTGTTAATATATCTATAAACCTTTTTTCCAGTCTGGAATTTTGCTCAAAATATTCTCTTTATCAGTGTAAACATATACAAAAAGCAGTCCTTTTGCTGTACATTACACTACATCATTCTCTGTGGTAGTGTTATCACATATAACTTCAGCTGGGTAGACACATTCTGTCCCCAGAACATTCCCCACATTCTGTTAGGGAAAACTGAGACTTTACTAGGTTGAAATGTACTGCAATAATAACAATATATGGGAAGATTTACATAATTTAACACTTCTGGGGATAGAATGATACTAAAATAATATTTTAGTAATATGAAAAAATTTTCAAATGGTAAACAGTCCAGTTAGACACCTTTTCCACCTTCTAATGTGTAACTCCTTTAGCTGCTAAAAAATGTACCTTTGTTTAATCTGAAGACAACATCATTGTTATTTCTAAAGAGATACACCCTGCAGAACCAGTTTTGTAGTAGCTCACTGATAGAGTTCTGAATAAGTGGAAAAAGAATGTGGTTACTTTTAGTATTAGGCTAGACGATTTGATAATGTAATTTATGTTATTGCATGAAGAAGTTTTTATTTTCTCCTGCTTTAGATTTGTAACTAGTAACATTTTTAAAATCTGGGCTGTGCTCTGAAAACCTATTCTTCCAAGAACCATGCACCGACCAAGCCAAAATTGCTGTCTTGTATGTACAGATCCTCACCTCGCATACACTAATGTGAAGCTATATGAATTACAGAACACTGCAAAGAAGTAAAATATCTCTGCTCTGCAGGACTAGGGTGGGGAAAAACATGAGATCACCATGTTTTACGTATCGTTTGCCATACACACAAGCTGCCGCCTGGGAAGCTAACAGCTCTTAGAGGATGCTCGTTCTTCCTTCACAGCCAGCAGCTGTCTTTGGTCAAATAAGCTCAGAAATGTTTGTAATAAAGTAGAAATACTCTCCAAGAACTTACTGAAGGATAAGCAGTAAATCTTTCAGTCAAGATTCAACAACCACAGCAGGTGTCAGCAGATTCCGCTTCAGCGGGAAGAAAGATAAGGTTTTATACAGCCCTTTCTTAAAAAATCCTGAGTGAGTAACGTAGTCTTAAGAGAAAGTTCCCAGTTATACCTATAAAATTACATTGAGAGATTAACATTGAAGGTGTTTCATGGCTATAAACAAATAATTTGTGAGCGCACTGCGCTTAGAACACAGATGGGATCAGGAACTCGAAGAGCGCCTAGCTGACCAGCACACACATTTATCATTGGTCCGGGGTAATGAAGATAACCTGATGAAGATCACACTATGCCAGTTTTTCTTTTGCATTGGCTGCTGAATGGACAGAAACTGTTTCCTGCAGCCAGCCAACTATTGATCCAACTCCTTTCTGCCAGAGGTGCAGTTAATGGGCATTCCACAGGCAAATCAAAGCTACGTTTTGTCTTCATTTTCATCTGAGATATGAGTTGATCTTTTGTACTCTAGACAGTCATTCACTACTCGTTTTCCTTTACTGATGTTTGTGAGCCAAAATATAAAATGATTCTCAAACGTAGTTTAACTGAGGCCACGGCTGACATGGTGACCATGACTACTGCTGCACCATCAGCTGCATTAAGTCCATGAATCAAGGTCTGCTCTTCATTCACCTTTGAGGCAGCATAAAGTAGAAAGTGTCCTTAAAATGCAACTGTGCTGTAGTTGAAGAAATGCATCAATTTGTATGAATAGAGACTGAGGGGGAAAAAAAGTGCCCGAAGCCCTTAGCAAACAGCAACAGAGCAGTAAAGTGTTTCTCATTGCTTTACATTCAAGGGCTTTTCCTCACACCATGTCTTAGAAATAATTTGCAAAATGGTCTTTCTTATATGCATTTTAATATTTATCTCACTGAATTATTAGTAACGAAATGAATAGAAGAGATGGTATAGACAGCAAGAGGGAAAGCCAAGGCACTCGATTAATTTGTAAAATTGTAAAGGACAATCGATACTGTGGGCAAGTATTTTTTATACGCGTTATTAACTCATAAGCTACAGTATATCTCATCTCATTTCAACAACAGCTGATGTCTCCATTTACCCCTGGAAACCCCTGCAGGTGCCATTATAAGAATCATAAATAATATGTGTTAATGAGATATGGACTGATCATGTTGGAAAGGCTGACATTTTCACCATTCATTCTAAATTATGTTTAACAATGGATTACCAGCCAGTAGTTCCTCTGATAGGAGATTAAATAAAATAGCAGGCTGTTTGAGCAGGCTAGTCCAAGGAGATGGCAATAAATCCACTCAATTATTGTACTGCCAATCCAGTTTTCACTACTAGGGATATTATTATTTCATTTAGACTTGTTCGCACATCATAGATTATCTTATTTCAGTCAGTCAATGGGAGAAACTGCAGTATTTTATCCTCAGAGCTGCAAAGAACAGAGCTTTGAGATAGCACAGTACATGCAGTTCAGCAGACCTCAAGCAGACAGAGAGAAGGTACCAAGTTCTTATCAGACCAAAAATGCATTGTGAAAACCACATTCTGGAAAGCAGCATTTTGTTTTCAATGTAGTTTATTTTACTTATCTGTAAAGTCTCAACCGAAGGATACTGCCTGAGAAGCTGATCCATTGAAAGAGAATTACTGGATCCTCTACAGTTCGTACTTCCACCGTAGTCCAGTAGCATACTGAGAATTAGGTCACTCACACTATCTTCTGGCCTGGCAAATTAGATGACTGCAAATAACTGTAACCAAAAAGGGTCCCTGTTTTTCCCTGCCTCATGCTCAGGAGGGGAGAAAGCATGCAAAGTTTATTAACAGAAGACTACCACAGAAAGTTATTTTCTTTGCCAATCCTGATAAAACTCCCCTTCTTTGCAATGAAATAAAAAATACTGCGCTTCACTCAGTGCCCATGCTCTCCCCAGAATGTTTTGCAATGGCAGATAATACTACAATATGAGGCATGTCCACTGCCCAGCTAAGCCACCCAGATGTAGGGGAACTTTTAGAGTTGGGTAAGTTTTCATCGTCTATCCCAGACTGCCAATCAGTGGAGCAGGTGGTCTGTGGAAAACACTTTGCACATACAGTGTGAATGATCCCTGTTACTCTCCCAGTTACTTTTCTGTAAAAGAGGGAAAGATGAGAATAATGGTTTCTCCACTCTCCGAACACCAGAAAGGCAATAGCCTTGTGGTGGCAAGTTGTAATCCATCCCTTGCAGAAGGGAATTTCTCCAACCCTGATCCAAAACCTGCTTCCCAAGTCTTCACAGACCTGACCCTTTCCCTGCGGGCATCCCCAGAAGAAAGATGTCAATAAGGTAAGACTTTCCTCAAAAGCAAAAGCACAAATTCACTTATACTCTAGTTGTGGAAACTGTACTGAAGTGCAGTAACTAGATGAAGAGAAGAGATGCATGGAATGTAAAGTTTATTTCCTCCCTAGTTTTATCACTTAGCAAAGAAGTGAATACTGCTGAGCTGCAATAGAAAATTTGCTCTGATAAAAAAGTTTCCTCCCTGACATGTTCCTGTTTTGCAGCCCATCATATAAGCTTTTACCTGATGGACCAAAACACAGGCACGCTGCAGAATAGTGCCCCCACGGGAGCATCTGTGCAGGGCTGGACTAATTTAGCACTAAAGAAGACAATATGGGAGTCTGTGTGGCTAGTTTTTTGACAAAAAGCAGTTTGAATCTCATCATTAGTCAAAGAGGCAAAGAGAATTGTTAGGAGTTACTGGGACAGGAATGGAAGTAAAATAAAAATGTTGTTACACACTGTGTTGAGTAACATCACCCATTCAAAGAAGGTACAGCAGAATTAGAGAATGCAATACAATCAAGAGTCAAGCCGGGCCTAACCTATTGAATAAATATTTGAAAAATTTTATCACCAACACAGCCAGGTTCCAGCTACTGCTAAGACCTGAAAAAACTCACCCTCTTAACAGATCAGCAGCTAACTGCTAACTTTAAAAGGACAACAAATGCATCATGGATGTTGCATTTCAAGGATGCACAGCATGGCCAATTTTCAGTTTGGGCACTTTGGCAGTGTTTGCTCTGTATAGATTTCTAAATGCATTTGTGTTACATATCTCCTAGAGGCTGGCAGTCAAACATCACTCTGAACTCTGAAGATAAACCCAAAAGCCAGATAAATCAGTTAAAGGACAAATTCCACATGCCATATCCAAAGCCACGTACAGAACCCCCACATACACCTGAGTGCATTTATGACAAGGATGCTCCCAGGGCACAAAGTCCCGAGGCTGCGTTTGGAGGGACTCATGGTTTGAAGTGATTCTGCAGGCCCTGGCGCAAGGAACACAGCACCCAAGGATGACGTATCCTGCTGACTCCTGTGAAGAGAGGGAATAGGATTTTTGCCACCATGCCGTGTCTTGCTTGTCACAACAGCTTTGTCTGGAAGCTGCATAATGGAGGATGTCAGCACAGATCGAGGAGCAGAGCCATGGAATTGCTGTGGCAGAATGAATGGAAAGTATAAAAATATTGTAACATACGCAATGAACAGTAGGTGTTTCATTAAAGTTATTAGCAAAAACAGCTCAAAGATGTTCCTATTTTCCTCACCCACACAACAATGTATACCTGCAGATATTCAAACTGTTACCAGTACTGCACTCACCAAATGAATCCCAGAAGTGGTCTCACCTACAATCACTCTCAGAAGGGGGCCCAGAGGGGGACTGATTAAATGACTCTCTCTTCAATGACGAGCCTGTCATGGAGTGTGGAGTCAGCCAGGCATTCCTGGCAAGGGTCCAGTCTGTCTAGGAGACCTAGGAGATCTCACAGAAAAGGATCCGTGGCATGGGAAGTTCTCAGAAAGACAAACTCCATTTTGGGTAAAAAATAAGTAGTTTTTTTATCGCAGTGACATAAGGGGGCATAGGACATCACCAAATGGAGCAGGCAATGGGTGCTGTTAATTTCCATTTTTCACCTGGGATAACCAATAGATAATGATGGTTTCTATTTTTTCAGACCAGTTTTTATTTTTCCAGACTGCTTTCCTTGTCTTCCAGGTAGAACGGCCAATTGCAGTTGCCAATTCCTATATTCTCAGGACTTTTCCAGGCTATTTTTCACCTTTCAAGATGGTAAGGTTTTGTTACAATTTTTTAGTTTTGTGCTTATCAATGGTATCTCAAGATGTCTCCAGTTTCTCAGTACTTGCCCACACTTCAAAGATGCCAGCTGCGCTTCTCAAGGATGCTCCTGGTTCCCAGGCTGGCAGGCATCTTCCCTGTCAGTATTTCAGCAGGCATCTTCTTCTGTTCTGCATTTTTCCCTTTATAACCAGGTCGCCTTTATGGCTGCTCCCATCAGTTGCTGAGTTCTGCTTAGCCTCTAATAAACTGACAATACTTGACTCAGGAAAATGGTATTTTGCAGGTGTTACAGGATGACTGAGAAAAAAATGTGTTCTAAAGATGCAAGAATGTCATCTCTTCATCATACCACTGTTTTTACTTCCTCTTTTTGCTTTCCTTCCAATTCCTGCCTTACCCATGTTTTTAACAATAGACTGTATGACATTTGCTGAAGCTACTCAAACCTCCTTTGGTATGAGGAGCCAGTAATTCATGTACTTGCTCTGTAAAGCAAAGAATTCAATCTCTGAACTGCAATAGTGGATTTCTTGTGTATATATATGAAGGAGCCAAAAGGAATTGTCTGATTGTATTTTTTAATATAGTTTTTCATGCTACGTTGCTTTGCCAATTTTTGATTCCTCGGTTTCTGTGATTTCCATGTTCGGGCCAGACTTACGGAGGCTGAAGTCTGCTTATTTGATGTAAAAACAATTATTCTAGTAACAACACAAAAGTATCAGTGAGAACATTGTGTTTTTTCTGATGTTGACCAAGACTACTTGGCTTTGAAGAGGAAGTGTGTCTGCAGTGAGGAAGCCTGGCTCTTCCCTTCGCCAGGCAGCTCCATTTCTCACGCCTTGCAGCCTTCCTGTCACCATTGAGGGTTGATTTACAGACCCAGCAGGGGACAATGATTGTCCTCCAATGCTTTGCATGGCTGTGAGTTCCTAATTTTACTGGCTGCAAAAGCACTAGATATAGCTGCACTTTTTTCTTTTTCTTTTTTTTTTTTTTTTTTTTTTATTTCTTCTGCTGGAAAGAGTATTCGCTCCTACACTCAATGCTAGCGCTTTTGGAACCATCTGTCCAACTATGCAACAGGCTCCTTAGTACAGTGCAGGCTTCTCTTCTCATCCTGCCAGGAGGTGCCTCCCACCATCTTAGGGAAAACGGGGAAAAGGATGGAAGGCAGCAACTGTTCCCGTCTGCTTTCTCTGCACGGCAGTAGCTGGCCCACCAGTGCCCTTGGCTTTCTTGCACACAGGCTTCCTTCTCCACTGAACAAGCAGGATGCAGCTAGTCCCATGCGAACACAAAGGCATCAGGGTGAGCAGCTCCCACTCCAGAAACCTATCAGCAGCACCTACTGCCCACTGCCTGCAAGCTCTAGAAACACTTCGAAAGGGAGGAGCAGACCACGAAAGCAGGATTACTGCAGATGGCTGAGGCTAATATGGTATCTTGTTGCTGAGCCAGTTCTTGCCTTTCATAACACTGACGAGCTAATAGGCTTAACACTGATGAAATAATAGGCTGAGTGTACCATAATGCTACCTAAAGGCCACCGAGGCTGCAAGACATAGCCTACTAGGTAAATGTTGATCTGGTTACCCTCAGCACCTTGCTGCGGTAAGCGCATTCAGTTGGTAGACAAAAAGCCTCTGAAGCTGTCATCGGCCAGGACAGCTAACCAGCTGCCAGAGATCCAGAGGCAGTTTGGATACCTGACAAGCACCCCCTGCCCCCATCACCACTAAATGGCACTTCTGCCACCCACTTGATGCTGGTGGCAGGGAAGCCCTGACCCAAGACATGCCACTGCTGCAGCGCAGGGAGGTTCCTCCCATTGCAGGGGGCTGGCGCAGCCCCCCGGCACCCTGTGCCCTGCCCTCCCTCCCCTTCCCACCCAGCTTGTCCGCAGCTCAACCTGCTGCTCTGGAGTTTTTCATGTGACATCTATTCCAAAGAGGTCTGGGAGGCGCACTGCTTTAGTTACCAAACTTTTGTTAGATTGGATGGTGCTTTTCCAGAAATACCCTTTTTCCCCACCTCCCATCTTAAATGGGTAAAAACCTTGACCTGTTTCAGTTCAAGGAAGTGTCTGCCAACACCGACAAAGAGGTTGCATTCACTTCCAGGGCATCTGAGACAGATTTTTTTCTGATTCTTTAATAATTGGGAGAATTTTGAAAGCCACAGTAAGGCGAGTTGCCTTTCTCAGCAGTATTTGTCCAGCATTGCCAGTTGTACTTGCACACAACATCTACTACCACGTCCAAGTAAAGCTTCTGCCTCAACAAATGGTTTCTGAGTACATTTCTGTTTGCTTCTCTGCCCCACCAGTGACAGTATCAGGAAATCTAGCAGTGCAAAATATTAGAATGACATGGTGTAAACCTTCCTTTCTTTCTTTCATTGAAGTGTTATCCTTCATCAAGGCAAACAAATACTCATACCCTTTTCCTTGGTCAAAACTGTAGATCTACTGTATCTTCTTCTGTTAGTAGGCCAATCTCTTGTCATATGTGCATAAATACATAAAGGTAACACTAGTGATTTTACTGTGGGTTGTTGCAAATACAGTATTACTTTTGTTTCAGATGTTGTAATTTAGCAACATTTCTGCCTATTAGACCTCCTGTTCCAGCCTCCTATTTTCTCAGCCGTTAGCAAAACGGCAGCGCTACACTGATGGCTTCTCAGTTGCTGAGAGTCTGTTTAATCTGAGCTGATGTTACACAACAAGCCTTGCCTCCAAGAAATAAAAAGATGCTATTTAGAAATCTCCATTAATGAGTCTTCCTTATACTCTTGGTGAACAAAAAGCTGGGAAATTTACCCCAGGGAAGTTAAGCGAAGTCATTCTGTAATCCCTGCACCGGGTTTACCTGCGCTGGGTATTTCGAGACACCACGCACCAGCACTGTGTCCTCAGTAGGGTTTTGTACCGGACTGGCTGCCGCTGGGTGAAAGTACACTGAAATATGCAGAAGTGATAACACGACCTTTGTGGAGTTTTTCAGCCAAGCTGAGCTTGGCTACAACTGAAAATCATGCCATTTGCTTGTCAAAAAACAGCTCATCTGGTTCTAATTATTCTCATCTTTTATTTTGTGCAGCAACCATAACAATAGGCTCTGCAGGTGTTGCCATAATACAGGTTATCATCTTTGTGTTTTGATCTAGTAATTTTGGATATGTCTTGTCTGTTCTTGTATCAAATTGTATTCCAAACCTGTATATGTGTGATATTCATAACCTTAATCTTTCATGCACTTCCTTTTTGTAAAATAAATTTTTAATAGTTATAGTTTCAGATTACTCCCTACAGTCAAGACCACACATATTCTTTAGGTATGGTCTTGATACTTTTAATCATGATAACATAATTTTCTGCTGTTACTGTGGTTTTCCCTGTTACTATTAATTTCCATTTTTTTAATCCATCTATTTATTATTTACCTCCCTATATGTTTAACATTTCTTTATTTTGTTCTATATACACCTCTTTTCTTCTAGTAAGTTTCAGCTCTTTTGATGTAGAAATGTTTAAGACTTGCTGGATCCTCAGAAGAAATTGCTTTTTTTTGATACCTAAATCAAAGTATTAATAAAATAATGCCTCTAATAGTACATGATTTCCACAAGGTCCTTTGTTGCTGTTCATTATTAATAGGAGAGAATTATTGCATTTTCTCACATTCATATGTTTGTGTAAGTCCTTTGGGAGGTATAGATGACATAATATAATGTTACTGAATCAGGAAAACAAACCAAATTACAAGCTGTAAACCAAGACATCTTTTGCTTGGTTTAACTTTGTTGTTTCTATCCTTTTAAGTTTTAGTTGCCATATTCCGCAGATATTTTCCCTTTTACATCACTGATTAAATTAAAAGGCAAATTAATTTAAGGGCTCTGATTGCTCTTGATTGTCAGCAATTTGGACGCTTATTAAGTGGTTTAAAGTATATTTAATTAAAGATGTATTGCTTCACATCCAATAGTCAGTAAAACATTTAGCATTTATGTCTTCTTAAATTTATTTAAGTATTATCACTTTTCCTGTAGTTCAGGAAGTTTTAAAGGTTGTATGCACGATTTCCTCATTCTGAAAGAATGACTAACCACTAATTGCACGGAATATAGTCTTCTTCTTGCCTATCTTTTATAATTAGAAAAATGAGTTCGCCCTTACAAAGCGTTTACATCTTTGCTTGTTCCTAGTGAAAATACTATGTTCCCACTCACCATTTCAAAGGTTAAGAAAGACTGCTGATCAGAGAGGGGAGCAGTTAGTCAATGCTGGAGATGGGTCCAGAGTTTAGGCATCAAGCTAAGTCACATGGTGCTCCGAATCCATTTTTTCCCCTGTTCTTTTATTCCCAAATTAAAACCCTAATTTAGAACAACAGCAATCAGCCTTTTTCATATCTTCCAAACTAGTCCAGAAGATGCAGCCACATAAACAAAAGCAGTCATAATAGAGAAGGCCACATAAACTGGTGTTTCTTGCGATGAAGCATGAGTTCACTGTGGTTTCCCCTTCTCCAGCACCTTTAGGAAAGTTAAACCATTATCCCCTGCCCTCAGTTTCACCTGTGGCTGTAACTAACCAGGGAAGGGGAGAAGGTACAAGTGGTGAAAACAAACCCTAGGACATTTCTTCAAAGGCTCTTAGTGAGGAAGAAGGGAGCATGCAGCAAGTCAGAAGGTGCCAACCCCGCTTTGAACCTGGGAAGGAATATCCTGGCAGCTGGAGGTATTTTTCACCGTTTCATAGAACTATTTATTTGCGAACAGAAGGAAGAGATCACGGGCCCAACATGAGTTAAAAAAAGTATCATTGACTTCTCCCTCCTTGTTTTTGAAGCTGAGTTATTATAGAATAATGGGATATGTTAAGAGTAATCAGGACATGAGGATTTGGACACCCTTCCCAAAACAGGCTGGCCTCTTTCACCTTTAGTAAAAGGAATTTGGGGTTTGATGTTTGAAGAAGCATAAACAGAACTGGAGATTTCTGCAGCTGATTTCTATGGAGATTAATAAACATCCTGAGGTTTATTTGCTTGTTTAGTAAGGTCACCTAGACCTCCTGTTGAATCAATGGACAACCACACCTACCTCAGCCCTCCGTATTCCTGGGATGAGGAGGAGCTGGTTAAGGACCCTGACTATTCAGGATCCTATTCAGGGCAGGTTCAGGCTGGACATTGGGAAGCACTTCTTTACCAAGAGGGTGGTCAGACACTGGAACAGGCTTCCTAGAGAGGTGGTCGATGCCCCAAGCCTGTCAGTGTTTAAGAGACATTTGGACAATGCCCTTAATAACACGCTTTAACTTTTGGTCAGCCCTGACCTGCTCAGAAAGTTGGACTGATTGATCATTGTAGGTCCCTTCCAACTGAAATGGCCTATTCCATTCCATTCCATTCTGATCTCAGGGCAGGGATCCACGAAGTTGTCTTGCACTGCCCTGTAACACAGCAAGCCACGCTCGCTGTGTTTGCAGGGTGCAAGACAGAGGTGGGAAGGGCAATGCCTGGACACATTCCTCCTTCCCCGGCACTTGGCTCATCGGAGCACGCAGGCAGACCCTTCAGGCGTGTCAGAGCAATAACTGCATCAGTGGAGTTTTCCTTGCTGGGCAGGTAAGGCTGCAGGGGGGTACCGCTGCTGTTTGCCTGTGTGAGAAGCCACTTTTTTAAAAGCTGCATGGTTTGTGGGTGCCCAGGCTGGACCTGTCTCAAGCTGGGCACAGCCAGCTCCAATGGACACACTGCAGGGCATGGCTGGGCACCACAACCAAGCTGGTGGTTCCTCAGAGAAAGCATATGTAAGACAGCAGAAAACATGGGGCAGGCAGAGGAAGAGGGAAAAAAAGAAGAGTGAGAAACAGCAGAGGGAACACCAAGATCAGAGGAGGTGCTCTATGGTGGAGCACATACTGCCTGAGCCTGCAGAGGACCCACCCCAAAGCAAAAAGTGGGAGAGGAAGGGCACAGCCAAGAGATACGTTTGTGAGCTGACTGTAACCCCCCATCTCGCCACGCCTCACCCTTCTGAAGGGACAGGGTGCGACCTGCGGCAGTAACAAGGAGAAGAGAGGAGCCTGGGGTGACACTGACCACGGGAAAGAGGAGAGGAAGGCTGTTTAAGGGAAATATTTTAATGTTCATCTACCCAACTTAGTAATTAAAATATATATATTACTTGGCCATAAATTCATTTCCCCAAATCAAGTCTGTTTTGCCCATGAGGGCAACTAGTAAGTGTGATCCCTGTCTATCTCAACCCATGAGCTTTTTTACTTCTGTTTTTCCATTTCCTCCTCCCATCTCACTGTGGAAACGGGGACCCAGCGAGCAACTGGCTGGAAGCTTGTCTACCCGCCATAGCCAGCCCACCACAGCAGTCCAGCAAAACACAAGCTGTAAGCTCCGGGCTCAAGACGGAAGACAAACAACAACTACAACTAAAGGAATTTAGGCTGTCAGCCTCTGTGTTCACCTTGTGTCATTGACGAGCTGTCTGGGCTTCCTCTCCACACCTGTGCACTGAATGTCACACCAAAAATGTTAATAGACTTTCCCTTTTAAATCAGCTTGGTACTTTGCACAAACGACAGCTTCTATAGGATTGACCACACAGTTCTTTGAATAAGAAAGTCTGTTTGATCTTTGCAAAGCCAGTGAGACCTTGAGTTGCTCAGACTTTGCACGGCAGTTTGTAAGAGCACTGTTTCTAGAAGCTCACTGGAAAGGTAAGATTTTAATCTGCAAATATCCAGGTTAATAAAAACAAAGTAAGGTATACACCATCCCAACTGAAAAACCTCACACATCTGCCTATACCCTTTTCTTGTTGAACAGAATGCATATCATTCTTATGTTCAGTATTACTTTAATTCTTACTTAAGAAACCCCTATTTTATGAGAATCTAGTAATTCTTTCAACTCCTTTATTGTCTTGCCTGCAGGTGCACATATGTACAACACAAACTTCAGAAGCTAAAACAAAACACCCTACAGAAGAGAGGGTTGTAACAGGTGATGGAAATTATTACAAAAAGAAACAAAGCAAGCACAGTATTCTTAAAATTAAAAAGCAGCATTTATTATGAGATTATAATACATGCCAAAATAAAAATGTCTTTTAAACCATTATGTTTATGACTTGTATTTAGAGTCTCTTTCTCCCATTTTAAAACCATAATTTGTTTTTGTATTTGCATTCATTATTAAAACCAAATATTTTTATCAGGAAACTAAAAAGGGAAACCTAGCTTGAAATGAAGCCATTCCAGTGGAAGTCAAGAGCAGAGACTGCATTAGGGTTGAAAACTGAAATATGCCCCACTTCAACACAGAGGGTAAAATTCTGTAAATCAAGAACAAATTACCTAAAAACAAACAATGCAAGCCTTTTTTCTTTTTTATAGTACCACATCAAAATTACACAGAAGACCCCAGTGATCACTAGCGAATCTGCCACATTCTAGTTTTTCCAACCCGATTAAGTCCATGCTTCGTGGAATAATATGTCCCCCTTCCACTGCAGGCCGAATGTAAACACGGTCAAATCTCATCTTGCACTTGTACTCTGCACGCAGGTTGGTATTGGAGTGGGTGTCCCAAGTATAGCGGCAGTGTTGAGGTTTACCCAAAAATTCCCAGATATCCAGAATGTTGTTAGGTAAGCCACCTAGTTTAGTAACCTGAAGGTAAGAGGAGGGAAGAAAATCCAGAATATACTGAATTCACAAATTTTACCTTCAAAACCAGAACAGAGTTGTCACAACATTGCTTTTTTCTGCAAAAAACAAGTTGTTAGAGCCAAAGATATTGGAAATGTTTCTAAGTTGTGGTATTTCTCAGGATACTCTAAAGCATGACCAATTCCTGTAGTACTTTCTAAATCCATAACATGTTACAAAAAAAAAAAAAAAGTTCAGCTCTGAAATTCTGAGGTCTGGGGGTCAACACCATGTTCTCTGAACCAATGCCACAGAATCACAGAATCATTTAGGTTGGAAAAGACCTCTAAGATCATCAAGTCCAACTGGTAACCCAGGACTGCCAAGTCCATCACTAAACCATGTCCCTGAGCACCGCACCTACATGTCTTTTAAACATCTCCAGGGATGGTGATTCTACCACCTCCCTAGGCAGCTTGTTCTAATGCTTGACCACCCTTTCAGTGAACAAATTTTTCCTGACACCCAATCTAAACCTTCCCTGGCACAACTTGAGGTTGTTTCCTCGTCATGTCACTAGTTAACTGGAAGAAGACACCTACCCACATCTGCCTACAACCTCCTTTCAGGTAGCTGCAGAGAGCAATAAAGTCCCAAATCTCTTCCAGACTAAACAACCCAGTTCCCTCAGCTGCTCCTCCTAAGACTTGTGCTGCTCCTGCTAAGAGTTGTAATGTCATTCTAGTTCATTGCAATGGAATTTCACAACAGGGAAGGATGAAACGCTGACCTTTTGGTAATCATGCACAAATCTCACTTTTAGTATCAGCAGGCAAAAATTACTTCTAATTTTGAATGTATCTATGAAGAGATATTAATTTTAAGCTCCCAAGATCTGGTTCTCCAGAGCATCCTCTTCTTTCATTGATTCCAAAAGCATTAACTCTCTTGAGAATCAGAGCTGAGCGAGTAAAGATCAGGTTCTCAAAATGAGAAGATGTTTTTGAAATCAAAATTTCATCAACTATTCCTGCCTCTTCTCAGTTATAAATGTCGCCAATAAAGTATTTTGTTATTGCAGGGGCAGAGAGCTCTTCGTATACATCTCCTCAGCTATAATAATGCTTCAGCATAGCAATGCCACAGCTTCTACTTCAGTCATGCTTCCACTTTTTAAGAATAAATGTTGCATATCTCTGTTCTACCTAAGCAGGTCACTTTTCATAAAGACAACAAAAAAGCCTGAGAAGATTTTGTCAGAATACCTTCTCAAAATTAACAAGGTTGCTTATTTCTATTTACCTCGTTGTCCCTGAGGTTTGTATCCCCTCCAAATATAACAGTGGTGGACTCAGACTCCTTCTGCATTTTGTCTAACACTATTTGCAGTTGTTTCATACGCTCCTTAGAGTGATTTTTAGTACTCTCCAGATGAGAGGTCATAAGGCAAAGTTCATTACCAGATATGCTCACCTGTGCATGAAACAAAGAGGCAGTGTTACCATTCACAACATGGTAAAAAGTCCAAAGGCAAAATGTAATCACAAAGTAAATTACTGAATGACAGAGCTCTGGTTAATATTAGTTTTACATTCAGAAAAGTGGCTTACAGGAGGATAACAGGCTTTTAGTTTTGTTTTCACAGGTTTACAGAATCACAAAATGGTCAGGGTTGGAAGGGACCTCTGGGGATCATCTAGTCCAATCCCCTGCTAAAGCAGCTTCTCCTAGAACAGGTTGCACAGGATCATGTCCAGGCAGGTTTTGAGTATCTCCAGAGAAGCAGACTCCACAACCTCCCGGAGTAGCCTGTTCCAGTGCTCTGTCACCCTCAAAGTAAAGAGTTATAAATAAGTAAAAGTTATGAGACTTCAAAACAAAGTGCGGCCAGTAATTTACATAAAAGATTTACATTTGTTATTATCAAATGCAACTGTGTTTGTATGTTTGGAGAAGTTTTTCTGCTGTTTGAGACTGTCACAGAGTAAAGCCAGTCCAGCCTTTCCTGGGATTTTTTGTTTTGAAGGCAGACATACAGCCGTTTAGTACATACTGACTCACTCACATGCACAACCAAAAGGTTCCTCATCATGGCGGTTGTTGGAAAAGGTATTATCTCCTGTTTCAGTAGCTTCACTCTTGATTTCTTCAACATTATGGCAGTGAAATAGCCATCTACGGCACCTAAAGATGAACAGGGAAGGAAATGGTCGAGATTATCTTCTGCCATGCCATAAAGAAGTTAAGGTTCTGAAAGAGACCTTTTCACCATGATCTGGGAGAGTCATGTTAATTTGTAAGATGTGAAGTCATCAGTTAAAAAGTTATATAATAGCAGGGTTAATTTTTCAGATTTTTTAAAATGAAAATATTTAAGAAATTACTATCTATGGCACTTTTTTGGCTACCCTTACTATCAGCCTTTCAAAATGCAGAAAAAATACAAAGGAAACCACCAGGCAGGAAAGCTTTTCACATGCATAATGAGCATCAAACTATATGCTGTATCAAAACACAGAAAGTAATTTAAGTGCTTCCTTCTTCACTTTACTCTTTTCATTCCTACAAACGGTCAGAGATCTCGGTAAAGGAGACAGAATAAAACCAAACTTAATTTTCCAGTTTCTGTAGTTAGAAACTGAGGGTTATTTCTTACCTGGAATAATAGCGTAGCTGCCTGCTCTCACCTGTAGAAGAGAGAGTTGTGGCAGGATGACCTCTTGTAAAAACACCACATCTGGACTGTATCTGAAATTGGTGAGAAAAGATTTTAAATTAACTACCTAAAGGTGCTACTGTTACACTCTGAGGCCAAATGGAACAGGGTCAGGGATTTCAGGTGCACCTTGTTCTCATCTTCCTAGATATAGTAAGAATCTGTATTTCAAAAAACCCGAAAAACTGTCTCCATCATACTTAGTAGCACGTAGACACATCACCATTGCTAAAAGGGAGGAAAGAATGATTATTATGGACATGGAACTGTCATGGTAATAAAATGCATGATTTCCCTATACCTTGATCTCGCACACATTTGCACAGGTTTCATATACTACATACATGAGGAATTAAACATAAGCAGCTGCAAAGCAGCTGTGGAACATGTTCTCCCCAATTTAAGTTCTCCAGGAGATTCCAGCCACCACCTCATTCCTTTACAACAGATCCTCTCAGGTAACCTGCCATTCATTTTCTCCAGTCTCATCAACGACAAGCTCTTCTATTGTATTAGAGCTGCGCAATCACTAACAGTTCATGTGGGCCAGCAGTCCTGGAAATGCCCATTTAGACATGACTTCAGAGCTGCCCCTATTTTTGCTACACTGCTGAACAGCCCTGCTCTAAGTAGGTGAAGGACAAACCTAAGGCTTTATTTACATAAGAAAAATATTGTCACCCCAGATTAACAACATCAAGTGAAAATTTTGGTTAAGAGGTTTCTGCTGTTTTAAGAGAATCTTAAATTATTATTACTTGTTTAAAACATTTAATTTACACTGATAAGTTACTGTATTAAGATAAATCAACATATGCAATTGTTAAAGTGCTCATAAATAAATATATTCACGTCAGGCTTCCACCGATGGAACTATAAAAGGCAATCACAGATTCTATTGTTTTTATCTTACCTTGCACATTCTCTTTTTTGATAGACAGTAACGGCTAGAGAGCCACTTTTCACGTTTCACTAAAAGTCTTTTTTGTTGTTTGAAAGTTTGCTCTAGCACGAAGTTATTCATACCACCCAAATGAGACAAACAAGTTTCTTGCATTTTCACCCTTCTCTTATGTACAAGATGGAAGTATGAAGTATGCTTTTGACATATGACTGCAACTGGAACAATAATGTTAATTATGAAAAGCTTTGTAAAGTAGTCATCGCAAAATATTTAACCTTTGAGATGCTGCATAGGGTCACACCTCTATCAACTTTTATTCAGCTATTTCGGATTTATAGTGATCGTATTGTTGCATCTAACATTAAGATAATTTGGGCATGAAGATTTGTAAATATCTAAACCAAGAAGTTTGCTTTTCCCTTTAAAGCTGGGTACACAACAATACAAAGGTGAAGCTACACTTACAATGCCAGGTAAGAACAAATTCCTCCAGCTCGTTCTTTCAGACTTCCCAGATCCAACCCATCAATGTTCCAAGTTATCAGGGAGAAGCTGCTGTCATCTTCTTGTTGCCTTGAGTCTGCGCTATTGACACCAGCATTACTAGTAGTAGCTGCATCTGCTGTGAGGTCAATACTAAAAGAGAGAGTTTACTTGTTTGTCAACATGCATAATACTATTCTTCCTGCAATTACTCCCACTTATCTCCTAAAGCAAGATATTTTAGACCCATGAGAACTTACACGCGGCCATTTAAAACTTTCCCAAGAAATAAGCTCACATGTATTGATCTCAACATAATTTACAAGTGCAGCAACTAAAACAATACAGACCTCAGTCATACAGAGCCTTAGTACGCAGGTGAAGTAAGTGGTTCTTCCTCTTCCTTATAGACATAACATTTACCATTCTGATTTAAGTTAATCGGACAGTAACCAAAGTAATCCGAAGCACCTGAGTAACTCAACTCTTTCCCCATGCTAGAGGCAGGCTGTGTATATTAGCTTTTCAAACACTTCCCAGCATATTAGAAACAAACAACTGCAGCCAGGACTTGCTTTTACATGCTGTCTTTGTGGTACAGCTGAGATTCTTCCAACTGCCAAACCCCCTGGGGAGGTACATGTGCAGACTCACTCTGTGACAGATTGACAGTCCTTTTCCTTGGGAATATTCACCCCAAATGCCACCTCAAAAACACAGGCCCCGTCTACCCTGTTGATTTCATGAAGACTAACATCAACAACACTAAGTTTGAGTGCCTAGTCTAGTAACTGTTTGGGGACTGCGTTGCTGAAGAGAACCACGCTGTACCTGCTAACAGATGGTTGTACTGGTTTTTGCTAGGGTAAGCGCTGATTTTCTTCATAGTAGCTCAAAGGTGCTGTGTTTTGGACTTGTGACCCGAACACAGTGTTGATATCACAAGGATGCACTGGCTGTTGTAGGCAGTGGTATATGCCTCCACTACTTTCGTGATGACTTTTCATATTTATACTGCAACCTGAAGGACTATGAGATGAAAGATCAAAGTCTGTGTAGTCTGCAATGAATCCTCCCCTGACAGGGAGGTCTCCAAACAGTCTTCTCTCCCAACACAACCTGCATGCAACAGTTCCAAGACAGAACCCTCTGTGCAAAGACAGAGAGAGGCTGGAAAAGAAAAAGCTGCTGCCAGTTTGATACAGCCGTATTCTGACTCATCACGGACTACCTAGAGACCACTGCTAATGTTCAGCAGGCTCGCATTTTTTCATACACACATATCAAGCAGAAACAGGCATGCTGTTTTCAAATGCAGTTTATTCATAACTATAAAGATCATAAGGGCTTTTCTATATAACGTGTGAGACCGAAATAAGTAAGTCCACCGGAAAAATGCCTCCCTCAGGACTGTGAAGGGCCGGGGTCTGTAAAAGTTCCTCGGTACACCCCATGGATTTGCTCTGCAATTGTCTGCGTATCTAAGACCACAGATCTTAGGCCCTAACTTCCACAGGTCCATTTAACAAGGTGTGCATGTCCACGCCAACTTCCTTTAAGAAATACAAATATGCATACGTCCAGTATACCACTTACATGCACAGTTTATGCACACACAAACGTGTATAATGTATCTGTTGTATTATTTTTTGCATTAGGTGTATAATATGTATACAAAGGTGTATAATACCACCTGCACGGGTACTGCAGCGCGATACAAGGCCGTGGAAATGAAAATGAAGCCGAGCCCTTGGGCTCGTAAACCCACTAGCCCAGAGTTAGATGGCTGGGACACCCCGGGAAGGGACGGGGGGGTGGGAAACAAGGAGAACTAGCACGGAAACTTCAGCGTGAGGAGCAGAAACGACCGGGGCAGAGACGGGCGAGGTGCGGCGGAGCGGGACCGCTGCGACCCGGGAGGGCCCTGATCCTCGCAGCCGGGGACCGCCACCTCCCGGGTCGCAGGCCCCGCTCCCCTCACCCCCGCCCCGCCGGCCACCCTCCCACCCCGGGGGTCACCTACCAGTTAACGCCCCCCCCGCCGGCCGCCCCCTCCTCCTCCTCCTTCTCCTCCAGCGGCGGCTCGAAATAGGCGTTCAGCGCCCTCTGAAACACAGAGAGGCAGATGGCAGAGAAAGGGCCGCCGGGGCTGCCCCCCCCTCGCCCCCGCCGCCAACCCCCCGCGCGTACCTCCATGTGCCAACCGCTGCCGGCCAAGAAGCTGCGCGCCACCGCCGCGTCGCTACTGGTGATGGCGGCGAACTCGGAGCACAGCACCTTCCTCCGCTTGGCCAGGTGTAACACCTCCTCCTCTTTCTCCTCCTCCTCCTCCGGGAGAGGCTTCCCCGCCTGCAGGCAACGGGCCGCCTCGCCCCCCTCCCGCTTTTCCCCCGCCGCCTCCATAGCTCCTGCGGGCGGAAGGCGGGCCGAGCCCCGCCCGCCGGGGTTGCCGTTCCGGGGCGCGGAGTGGCGGCCGTCGGCGGAGCGGGCAAGATGGGGTTCACGGTGGAGAGTCTGAAGGAGGCCATGAAGTACATGGTGGAGTCGCAGGGCTTCGACCGGGTGCTCCGCAAGGTACGGGCGGGCCGCAGGGGGAGGTTCGCGGGCGGCGCCCCCAGGAGGGGCACAGTGTCACAGAACGGTCGGGGTTGGAAGGGACCTCTGAAGATCACCTGGTCCAGGACCCTGCTCGAGCAGGGTCACCCAGAGCAGGTGGCACAGGATCGCGTCCACGTGGGTTGTGAATGTCGCCAGAGAAGGAGACTCTGCAGCCTCCCTGGGCAGCCTGTTCCAGAGCTCCGTCACCCTCAAACAGGCTTTTCCTCATGTTCAGGTGGAACTTCTCCTTTGGTTTGTGCCCGTTGCCTTTGCCCTGTCGCTGGGCTCCGCTGGAAAGAGCCCGGCCCCGTCCTCCTGACACTCGCCCTAACGATACTGGTGTACAGACCGGGGGGCTGCTGGCCGCTGGCGGCAGCCCCCGACTGGAGAGGTGGCCGGTCGCCCGAGGCGGGGCTGCTCGTTCAAAACGTGGGTTTTCCCCTCCCAGAATAAAAGGCTGAACCAGGCCGGGGCCTTTCCTCAGGCGCAGCCCCGCAGGCGGAGGCTCGGCAGAGGCCTTGCGGAGCCGCGCTGCCCTGGTGGGGGACAGCAGCCCCCCCGCAGGGGCCAGGCCGCCGGAGCGGCAGCAGGTGGGGGCCTGCGGTGGGTTCGCTGAACCCTGGCGGCCGGGGCATGGCCGCGGGCACGGCAGGAGCCCGGCAGTGCGGGCCTGGTGCTGTTTTCCACTTATTCAAGGTCCCCTAAGGGACTGTGTGGATGTGAGGGTAACACACGGTAGAAGGTACAAGTGTTACTGAACTCCTCTTAAATACTAGAGCTGCCTTTGAGTGCCTCTCTGCAGATGAGGACTGTGCTGAATAACCTTCCATGAGTTGCTTAGTAACAGCTCTTCTTCCCTTCGTGGTACCTCTTGACTAAGCTAACTTTCAGGACTGTGAAATTTCAAGATAAATTATTACTTTTCTCTGTTTAAAAATACTAATTAAAAAAATAGCTTGTTATAACATCTCACACCTCACCTTGAAGCCAGGCTGAAAGCAGAAGCACTTCAGGTGCTCTATGAGTTTCTGCACAAGGTCTAGAGGAATGTATTTGACTGGTCCAGCTCTGTGTCTGTGGAGGAATGAAGGCAGGTTAATTAACATCGATAATGTACAGCTGTGGGCTTGCTTCAGGGGTGGTGGGGTGGCTGATGTGGATAATGTGCAGCTGTGACTCGTTCCTGCTAAGTAGTTAAATGGCTCTAAGGGGTATGGAAGAGAGAGAGTACCAAATGAAGAGAAGGAGCTCTTCTGGATGAAGAGAGAGCTGGAAAAAGCAGGGAGGAGAGAGAGTGCCCTGGATGTAGGAGAGACGAGGACAGGCCCCAAGAGAAGCAGGGAGAAGAAGGTTCAGATGAGCCAAGGCTGACTTGGAAGAGGAGCCGGTGAAGGAAGAATCCAGACGCAGCAGAGGCAAGAAGCAGTGTGGACTGGCCTGAAGAGGCTGAAGAAACAGCACGGACAGTAGATGAACTGTTGAAACCTTGTGGGGGGTTGGTGGCTGTGCCGGGGCAAGGCACTAGAACTACTTCTTGAAGTTAACCTGGTATGGGAAAGTAAAAGCCTTGTTGCAGCTTGATAGTTTTGATAGTGCTGTGACAATTGGTGCCACGTGTGAAGTTTGACCTCATGATCTTCAGATCATGAGACTGAGTGTAATGAGCAGTGACAGCAGTAATGGCTGTGCTGGGGGACATTTGAAGTTTTGAGCGGTGCTGGCAGTGCCCAACAGAGCGGAGGCAGGTGGGGATAGCCTGCGATCCAGATCACGTTGAGATAGGTGAGGAGAGCCTAGGGATCCGGATCAGACACCAGTGGAGGTGAGCCGTTGCGATGATTTAAAGAACGAAGTCAACGTTTCTTAGTGACTGAGGATCCTTTATTGGCAGCGCTGGATGCACGGGGGATCCTTCCGCCTAACGTGCATGTCTAAAGTAACTGTCTTATATTTATACAATGAAACAATGAATATTCAATTAACACCTATACATATTCATTATCTAACCCCGCCTACTCTCACTTCGTATGTTAATTAGCTTATCAGTCCTTTGCCTGGAATGTGGTGGTCTTGCAAGTTTGCAGCCAATTCATGTCCTTGTCGGCCATCTAGTTTTCTTTAGCAAGGAGATTTAGTGCTCCCTCTAGATAACATTGGAATGTTTCTCATCCTTTTTGTAAATAGCCCCTTTTGTTAGAAGAAGAAGAACAGACTCTTTCTTTCATTAGTCATTTCCTTAAAACTATATGGTTATGTGACCAATCACCACACCTACACTCCTTGAGCAGACATATACAATCACAATCGATGCGATGTTTATTGTCCCTATTTCACACTATTTCTTCATATCAATCACCCCTTTTCTATCAAACTAAGTAAATTCTTTTACTTAAGCAGTCTTCCCGAATGATATAAAGCATCACACATAAGTGTTACCCTTTTAAACATTCTTCAGACCCACAAATATAACATAATGCTTAGTATTAAGGAAATTCCTAAACTGCTCAATAATCACAATGGGGTGTACCATAGCATTAAGAATTTCTTTTGCAGAAAGTGACCAGCCAAAGAGAGTATCCCACCAATTATGGTTTCTGTCAGGAAATCATTTACATATTCATTACAATTCCAGGAATTCATTTACATATTTTGCTCCTGCGCAATGTCCTTGAGGAGTGGTTGTCTGGGGTCTTCAGGATGAAGATCAGGAGTCTTCCTCCAGTGAACCTTTTTTACCTTCTTGTTTCTGTGCAGACTCTGTTCCTCGATCGACTAATGAGCACGATTCAAAGTCCTTGTTTTAGCCACGTTATATACGCGACAGAAACTTAGGACCAGATGGCCCTTATAAAGATAACGAATCCAAGGACCTTGCGCCTAGTACATCCATGGTGCTGACACTAAAGGTCTTGGTGTATTCATCATGTTGATAATAAGGGTCTTTGAACACCTCCCAACTTTGGATAATTATATATAAGCACATCATTTTCTAGAAAAGTAGTATACCATTCATCACTCATTGTACATAGCTCATTATTCAATCCCCCCTGTTCTAAAAACTATCATTATGCTCTCTGATCATTCTTTGACAGCACCAAACAGAACATTGAAGTAATATACATATCAGTATTCCTAAAACATCAGCATAGCAAGACCGCATAACCGATAATAAAAAGCTCAGCAAAGTTACCATGTGACTTGTTATTCGTTTCTGTTCATCTTCGTCACCTCGTGAAGAAAAATACCAAGGACCAGCACGGACTATCATGGAGGGAACAGATGGAGTTACCACCCCGACATTATTCAGGACTGTGTTGGACTCATGAGTGAAGAAGTTTGTTTTTCGCATTACATGAGACTTTGCTGGATTACAGTAACCATCAGTATGTATTTCTGTGAGTGCTTTTGGTCACGCCGGTATAGAAGAGTGCAATCTCCTTGCAATTCGTCCCAAATAGTGGAACTCGTGGGATACCAAAGCAGAGTGCAAGAGACTGCTATATAAACAAAAGGAAAATGTTGATCTCTTGAAAAAGATGGGCAGAACATGACACACTCTGCATGGTTTTGCTGTTCAGCCTTTGCATTATTGTGACTAAATTTATTTTGCGTCCAACACACAGTTTTCAAATTAAATTAAAAAGGTTGGGTAATACATATAACCTACAAAAACAAAACCTAAAACAATACTTATAACTATACATTCCACTTAAGTAATAAATGAACTATAAATACTATAGTTTCTTTAAACGTTCCTTTTTTCTTTTTTTTTTTATATATGCGTCACTATCATGGCTAGACTATAGGGGTTTCGCATGCACGGTCTTTCCAGATTTTTCCAATACATTCTGTGGGGTTTAAAATTGCGCATGCGCATGTTCAAAGGCATACACGATAAAAGATGGCTGCTGAGTGTCCAGATGAAGTCCCGGACCCATTTCCCGAGCTTACCACTCCAGTAAGTTTGTTAATGGTAACATATATGGCACTATGGCCAAATGACAGGTCCTTGCTTTCAATGCATCAGACTGCCACGTCGCCTGCCAGGGAGGAAGGGTCTGGAGTGTGCATTTCCCCCTCTGAACATCCCATAAGGTGAGTGTTTTTTAAACATCTAACCTGTATGGTTCATTATAAAGGGGAATCAAAACCTTTTTTTGTTGTTGTTGTTTAGGCAGGGGGTGCGTTTTTCTACTGTCACACGTCAAGAACTTATGGCGGAGGTGGAAAAGTATAAAAGACGTTGCCACATCCTTGTCTGTGCATTCCTGATGGTTGCTTTGTTTGCTATTCTATTTGTATTCTTAATCAGCCTACATTGTTATATGAATTGTTAATAGTTATTATTCCCAGATTCTTGTTTGCTATTAAACTGTTATTGTGTTAACTATATAATCTGTATTGTTGACTGTACATTTTGGCGTACTACTCGAATTTGTTTAACACCATTGGGTGAAACCATAGTAGCAAATTGCATGTTAGTTATAACATGTTGAATTAATCTTATAAAACATGGAACAGCACGTGGCAAAAACAATTAGGTGGCTAATCCACATAACAAATAAAATAGGATTCGTTTTACCCAGGGGCTCCCGGGAAGCCAGGAAAACAAGTCAATGTTCCAGTCTTTCCAAGTTTGGATGGGAACATGGGCTAACTTCCATATCTCAGATGTGATTTGTTTAACTACCTCACCATTGTCATCAATTTTCAAACAACAATTGGAAACATTTAATTTACCACAAACACCTCCTTCTTCAGCTAGCAGGTAATCGAGAACCATCCTGTGTTAATAAATTGCATTTCGTATATGAGTTGCTTGGTCTGTCAGTAAGTCAAGAGCTTTAGCTGTTTGATTAGTAATAATTTCCAAGACAGCCTGTAGACGAATGATACGATTCAGATTGTAGATTGGTTCTCAAGCACCACTAATGAGTTCATTAGGATTCCAAGTTGCAGGTCCATAATACTGTATGATACGTTGGGGTGTCCATTCATTTAATAAATATCGGTACCCCCCTTTTCTTGGGAGTTCAGAAAAATCAACTTGCCACTGTTGCCCTGGCTAATTTTCAAACACATTTCGCATTGCTGAGTCACCTGTTTTATTACAGTATACAAGTTTCACCCTACCAATTTCTGATTTAGACTTTTATATAAATTATCAGCTCCCCAGTGCGTCTTATTATGTTCTGTTAGGGCTGTGGTCCATATTAAATTGGATGGTACCACTATATGACCATCCCTCAAATAAGTCCACTTATCTCATCATTCATGTTCTGAATTAGCTTTAAGTTTTCTTTAGAATAGTTTGGCTCCTGATCTGTACTTACAGTTTGGATTTTACCATCTGGTATTAAGGATAATTCCTCCTTTCCTACCTCCTCTGCTACTTGTATGGCCTCATGGTCGGCCAGGCGGTTTCCAGTTTCCAAATCAGTGCCTCAATGGGCCATCTTATGTTCTTCCTTCCTGGATGACCCTCTTATAACGGAGGGGGCCATTCCTCACATCAAGGTCTGGCATGGCATATGTTCTCACCACTCAGCGCCTACTGGGTTGCAGCCAGCAGCGGAGCTCAAGATTCTTCTTGGTGGCAAACATGGAGGCCAACCCAGTCTTGCCCTTGATTGTGGTAGGAGGTACTTGACCAACCTTATTCCTTGTACTTCATTGTCAATGCAAAGTTTCATCTGCACATCCCATAACAAGTCACTGTCATGGTAAAACACACAGATTTACATTAGTAGAACTACTACAGAGTGTATGTTATTTCAGTTTTTCTGCCAATATTCCCTACAGCCTTGCTGACCAAGGGATATTGTTTTATCTGAACTAGGCAAGCCTCCCCCTTATCATTTTTACTGTAACAGGTAAAGCATTTTTCACCTTTCCTGGAATTTATTTCCAGATACACCTGGTTAAAATTTCTTTTACTTCAGGGAGGTCCTCTTTTCCACCTTTTTGTTGAATTAAAGATAAGCTCAAGATTTCAATTAATTGATCATTTTCAACTTTTAGGTTCATTTCTCCTTCTTCAAACGTCTAGATGTTCTAATAAATCTCATCCCAACAAAGATTTTGGTGAACTTGGCATTCTTGTTTTCTTAAAGGTTTCGGGATGTTTTCTTGGTGGCCAGCAGCTCCCACAACTGTAACAAATTCTTTTCACTGAAGTTTAACACCAAATAAGTTGGTTTTGTATTCACTAAAAATTCCACCTCATTTTTCCTAGTCCCTAGTTCACCAGAACCCCTTGCTGGTTCTTTAGCTTAGGGCAATCTCGCTTCCAGTGCCCACTTTCCCTACAATATGCTCATTCACTTCTGCCTGATATTCTTCCTCTGTCTCTGCTTCATCTCCTCTACCGGTTTAGCACGACACAGCTCTTCTCTTAGCTTCTGTACACGTCCCCTATTCCTTCTATCAACTTTTCTACCTCACGATTACCTAGTAAAAATCCACTCGAACCTTTATCCAGTCCTATTCGCAACCAACTTCCAAGCATCCAGATTTCCCCATCAAAGATTCACCTTTATTCTCCTCAGACCCATCGCCTGCCCTAAAGGGGCCGTTACCGGTCCTGTTGTACTGCAAATGCTGCAGCACTTGGGGTGACATTGTCAGGTCCTTCTGCTCCATTGTCAGCAACAGCAACCCCTTCCTCCTCACCATCAGAAGGATTGGAGCAGGAGAGAAGGATTGGGACAGGAGATGCTCTTCCTGCTCTGCAGGTTACACAAGCCTGCCTCTGCAGCAGCACTTCTGCTTTAACTCTTACCCTGAATGCAAATCTGCTCCTTGCTGCTTTAAGTCTGTGTTCTTACGTATCACGCCTTTGCAGGCAAACAGCAAACACCCTGCCATGCGTCCAGCAGGACTCAGCCGCACCTTCGGGCGGGTACGGGGGGTTGTACAAACTCACCCCAATACTCTAACACTTTCACAGGGTCTTTGATTCTCCACACCCCCCGCCCCGCTTCAGGTCTTACATACATTAGTACAAGTTTTATCTTACAACGTGTTTAATTCTGGTTACTCCATAGAAGGAACCACAACCTCCCCTCTGATCCTTTTCCATTGCTATTATTAAGGGATCTTGTGGAGCTAGGTTAATACCACACTCTTTTGCCACTCTGGGTGATTCCTCAGAGTGAAAAACATACCAGCATACATTACTTCATCCCATTTTTCCTCTTGCCTTAAAAATAACATTAATTGTAGCAAAACATTATAATTCAGTGTGCCATTTAAGGGCCATTTTCTCTGTCCCCTAACTTATACAGGGGCCACCACTGATTGCAGTACTTAGCCAAAGTTCTCTTATTCACGCTTCCCCCAGCTGCCCCCCCATTTCCTTCCAGTGACCTTTCTTACTATTATCTCAATCGCTATCCCAGCCACAGAGACTCTAATTTCACTTACAGCTCTCTCTCTTATCCCAAGGTGTCCAAATCTTACAGTCAGGGCATTCAATTTCTTGTCGCCACCATACATATAATAATTCTTTACACCATATACACTTTAAAACATACAGAGGTTCACATTCACCCCTCGGATGTTCAAGACAATAACCACGTACCAACATTTGTAATATACTTAATACAGAAATGTTCTCACGTTTCCAGCATAAATAACAATTATTAATAACCTTATAATTATTAATTAAAAGGCCACTTTTCTCCACATTCCAGCTTATAAAGTGGCCACCATTGATTACAATATTTTATCAATGTTTTCCTATTCACATTTCCACCAGCGGATCCTCCAATATCCTTCCAATGACTCAAAACACATCCTAAAGGGCTTTTCTTTTAAAATCCCACCACTTTGTTTTCCTCCCATTTTCCCACTTCACACTAACAGAATACACTTAACGCTTACAAAATGCAACATGCAGGTACCTTTCTACAGCACCACCAAGAACCCACTATTATTACCAAGAATATAGCCAAAATCAGAATAACGATAATCAGAGTCAAATTCCACATCCAATAAGTCAGGAAACCTTAATAAGCAAGATTACCAAGAATATAGCCAAAATCAGAATAACGATAATCAGAGTCAAATTTCCACACCCAATAAGTCAGAAAACCGTAATAAGCAAGACCGTACCAAACGAGCCCTATAGGCGAACTTGCCAGGCTCCAAACAGCAGTTGAATGCCAACAAAACCAAACGTATACTTAAGGTGCTAGCCACAAAAGTATACACCACCCTGCAGAATTTAACTTTTGTCTTCTGACTTACGGGCGGTTCCAAATGACCGGTCTACCAAACAAACAAACCAAAATAAAGAATACCGTCACTTACAGCGATGGGGTACTTGTCAGCCTCCGCAGTGATCCGTAGAGTCAAGGAGTCCCTCTGGGAATTCCCGGGGGTACCCTAGGGAGTCCTGTTCCCAGCGGGTCCTACAGCCCGGCAGAGGGGTGTCCCATCTGGGTCGCCAGATTGATTTAAATATAGCGGAGGCAGGTGGGGATAGCCTGCGATCCAGATCACGTTGAGATAGGTGAGGAGAGCCTAGGGATCCGGATCAGACACCAGTAGAGGTGAGCCGTTGCGATGATTTAAAGAACGAAGTCAACGTTTCTTAGTGACTGAGGATCCTTTATTGGCAGCGCTGGATGCACGGGGGATCCTTCCGCCTAACGTGCATGTCTAAAGTAACTGTCTTATATTTATACAATGAAACAATGAATATTCAATTAACGCCTATACATATTCATTATCTAACCCCGCCTACTCTCACTTCGTATGTTAATTAGCTTATCAGTCCTTTGCCTGGAATGTGGTGGTCTTGCAAGTTTGCAGCTAATTCATGTCCTTGTCGGCCATCTAGTTTTCTTTAGCAAGGAGATTTAGTGCTCCCTCTAGATAACATTGGAATGTTTCTCATCCTTTTTATAAATAGCCCCTTTTGTTAGAAGAAGAAGAACAGACTCTTTCTTTCATTAGTTATTTCCTTAAAACTATACGGTTATGTGACCAATCACCACACCTACACTCCTTGAGCAGACACATACAATCACAATCGATGCGATGTTTATTGTCCCTATTTCGCACTATTTCTTCATATCGGGGATCAAAGAGAAGGAAGCCTGACTGCCGTGGAGTTAAGAGGCTGAGGGTGATGGGCAGTAGTGGCAGGGTGGATGGCCAGACGTGGCAGCAGCCCGCAGCGGTGGCTCCGGCCAGGCAGCAGTGATGGCTGTGCCGAGGGCAGGCACCGGAGCACTGCCGTGCCACAGCCGGCTCCCGCTGCTGCTGCTGCTCGGCCTGGCGGTGTTCTTCCTGGTGTTCATGTGCTTGTTGAAAGTGTTTCCACTCATAGAAGAAATGGGTGACCACAAGGATGTTAAGGAGCTTTTCAGGACACGGAATGATGTGATAATGCTGTATCCTAGATCTGCTGCTGCAAGCTCATTCAGGTTACCGTCCGGTGTGACCCAAGAGGTGAAAGGGCAAGGTACTATAAGCTCATTAGAACCTCCCTCTGAAGAAAACAAAATCCCAGATGTCAAGAAAGCAGATGAGAAGAAAGGTGATCAGCCCCCAGAAGCTAAAAAGTCCAAGATAAAAGTGAAGAAGGAATATGTGTATGAATTCAGGGACAAATTGTCTGGACTGTATGAGTTGTTTATTTGCAAAGAAGTTGTGATGATTGTTAAATACATAAGGTATGAAATCTTAAGAAAATAAGAGGAATTGTAGAGGAATGAAGGCAGGTTAATTAACATTAATGATATACAGCTGTGGGCTTGCTTCAGGGGCGGTGGGTTGGCTGATGTGGATAATGTGCAGCTGTGACTGGTTCCTGTAGTTAAATGGCTCTAAGGGGTATGGAAGGGGAGGGCACTGTATGAAGAGAGATCTGGAAGAAGCAGAGGGAGGAGAGAGAACACCCTGAGAGAAGAAGGGTGCCTGGATGAGGAAAGGCTGGCTAGAAGAGGAGCCCGGAGCAGAAAGAATCCAGACGCAGCAGAGGCAAGAAGCAGTGTGGACTGGCCTGAAGAGGCTGAAGAAACAGCACGGACAGTAGATGAACTGTTGAAACCTTGTGGGGGGTTGGTGGCTGTGCCGGGGCAAGGCACTAGAACTACTTCTTGAAGTTAACCTGGTATGGGAAAGTAAAAGCCTTGTTGCAGCTTGATAGTTTTGATAGTGCTGTGACATATGTTATGATCAAAACAGTTGAAATGACATTACTTTGTTATAAATTCTGTAGTGTGCAGTAGTGTAGCTGCTGTGTAGGATGGTCCTGTGAAGCAGTTCCTGTATTCTCATTAAATTTTGCAATGCTAAAATTCTCTGTGTAGTTTCTGTCTGTTTTATGTAATTGTGACATGGAGTGATGCAGTACATACATCTAAGAAAACCAACCACATAAAAAAAATTGGTTTGCATTGTGAAGGATGTGATACTGGACGCAGTGTTTTTGTTGACAGCTCCGTGATCTGATACATTTAATAGAAAGTATCTATTTGCAAAGTAACTGTCTTGTCTCACCAAGATAAGTTGGTCTTGTATGTAAAAGTTAAGTTATAAAGCTTTGAGAAGCTCCTTCATTTATAGAGTCCAGCTAGTTCTTCTTCGTCACCTCTTCACTGTGATAACTTCACTCTCCTTTGCCCTATAATCCTACCAAATGTAGTACTTCAGCTCATAAGGGTAAGTGGCTGAAGTGAGCCTCGGGAGACAAGTTTCCTACCTTGCTCTGGAATACTTTTCAGACTTTTTCTGCAGGCTCCTTCTAGAATTATGATGTTATGAACATAATAATAACAATAAAAGTACAGTTTTGTTTGAATTTGAAGTATCTGCTGTCTTTCTGGGAGATACCTGAAGCCTTTCTTACCGTAACTGAGTACAACTCAAGATTTTTCCTGTTCTGGAAAAGACGGATTTTAGTTTGAAACTTTTCAGCTCAGCATCAGACTTTGTTGCAGGTTTAATTTCAATGTGTTATCTATATAGGGCTTTAAATGACTGTGGGTTTTAAAGCCCTGTCTCCAAAGTAGTGCATCACAGTAGTGGCTGGAAGCTGAAGCAGCATACGGTATGCTCAGTGAGACAGACGTGTGGGAGGACAAGCACAGAAGGGCTGTGGAAGGACAAACTAGCAACTCTAGCTGTGTAAGCCCTGGAAGTGTTCAAATACCGAACTATTTTCGTCAAGGAGAGCATGCAGCTAGTGCCAGATCAATGACAAATGAAGCCAGATGCTTTCCTTGCCTTGCTGGTGGATTGGAAAACTCCCCGACTGTAGTGGAAGCCATCTGCTCCCAGTGTCAAGCATCAGTAAAGTCCTCATTAGAAATTCTGTCAGAAACTTAGGCCTCCAGTCAGTGCAGCACAGTGCAGCGCGCCTGCTTTGAGACTCGGGATTTTCATTGGTCAAGTTGCTATTTCTGTATTAGGACACTGCCTCAGTGATTTCCCCTCTGCTTAATTCCAGCTTTTTCTATTCATAGATGGACTGTGTACTACATTGTCATTTACCTTAGGATCGTTACTCTGCAAAGCTTGGATAAACTTTGGCCTATCAGTTTAGGGGCATTAGCTGAAACTGAGCTCTTACACTGCAGAATAATTAAGGAATAGTGAGACTGGAGACATTTCAATCAATTCCTTTTAAGATTAAAAATATTTAAGTCAACTCAGCTGATACGGTATGGAAACATGTAAGTTAAAAAATTGTAAAAGAATTAGTAAATTAGTAGGAATTATAATAAATATTAAGTCCACATTTTACTTGTGATAGTCTTAAGGTACTTTAAAGTCTTAGTTGTATGTGTAAATATATTCACTGAACTTGCCCCAGTTTTGCATCTCCTTTCAGATTTTTAATACAGTGTTACTAACTGAAGAAACTTGAAAAAAGATTTTAAAGTACTGAATTTCAGTAACACCTTGGTCTCAAAAATCCAGCTTTTTGGATAGGTACAGAGGGAAGCATGATAACATGGATGTACTGTCATTTTCTGTTTAACACCTGTGGGTTGGAATACAAGTGTATATACAAATCATGATGCTGTAATACAGTGTGACACAGTCTTGCATACTTATACCCAGGAATATGAATTTCAGCGCAGGGAGGCCAATCTGATTAGTGTTTCTAGCGCTCAGTTCAAAATACTGATTTGTAACTGAGGTTGCTCTAGTATAATGATTATGAATTGCTGTCAGTCTTGTTTCCATTTTGTGTGCTAACAAATATGCATTCATGGCTATGGTACACTCATATAGAGCAGTTTTGTGTTCCCTCTAATCTGGCTTTTCAGTCCCAGATTAAAGCAAAAGGAAAACTGAAGAAGAATGTTGTCTCCTAAGCAGTTCCTGAGAGCATAGCAAGTATTGAAGTTTTGTTAATCTGTCAGTTTAAATATTTATCTGCACTAGAAACACAGATTTTTCTAAGGCGGCGATCTTTGCTCAAAAATTATGGAAATACCTAATGTGACAGTTGATTTACTATATTTTCTATGTTGTAATTTGTCTCATGAGTCCAGAATTAAACAAGATTTACTTTCATTTTGATTCAGGGCAGTATTGGGTGTTGGTACTATCATCAGTAAGCTTTTTATTCCTTTTTTGGTTATACAGATGAAACTTCTTTCTGCAACTCCTGGAAAAATTGTTTGTGAAATGAAAGTAGAGGAGGAGCATACAAACAGAGGTGGCACGTTACATGGAGGTTTGACAGCCACACTTGTGGATGTGGTGTCGACAGCAGCGTTGCTGTACACGGAAAGAGCAGTGCCTGGGGTCAGTGTGGACATGAACATCACGTAGGTATCATCTAGCATGTTCATCTGAACATACTAACTTTTCTTCCCCTAACGTGGTGTTGACTCCATTGTACATAATTTCTGTGCTGTAGTACTCACTTAAAAAAGGTGTTTGGTTTCAGAAGTTTTGGTTTTGTAAATTAAGGGGGGGGGGGGGGGGCTGTATTTGGGGATATTGATATTTGGTTGCAAAATTCGAGTTGGACTTCCTTAAACTTTTACTAGTTACAGGAGTTTAAGGGATGGTGCCCATTCATCCATAGAATGTAAAGGGATGTTGTTATGTGGTAAATCTTAGCTTTACAAAATTGGTTCAACTTTTGTCTTTGCTTGCAAAGATATATTAGAGTGTGTCCTCAAACACCAAGCATTAGGGTAAGCAGCTTTCTATAAACCCTTTTTCAGTATTAGTCCATAAAATGTTAAAACAGGGAACAGTTTAGCTGTGTTGTATGCTCACATAGAGGATGAATTACAGATGGAATCAGAATTTCTCAGTGGAGGAAGATACCCTTGACCTTGAAATGTGTCATTTAAAGGTAGTTTTATACTGAGAATAGTACTTCCTGCAATGCAAATTTAAAGCACAGTGTCTTTAAAGAAAAAAAAAAAGTTGTTCTGAAACCTTTTTTGATCATGCTATTATTATTCATTACTTTTACTGAAGAGATTATGAATGATTGGAACTAAAGTGATCCTACTTGGAATAACTAACAGAGCATTAAAAATTTTGGAAAAGTAACCAACCCTTCATCAAAACTGTCTAAAAAAAATAAAAAATAAAAGCAGCTTTAAAAGCCTGTGTGGGGTGATCTGTGTTTCTACCAGGTTCCCTCCTTTCCCCCACAGCACCTTCTCATTTCTCCACTGGGCCGGTGGGACTGGAGCATGTATTTAAGCTTTATACAACCACTGTAATGACTAGGAAGTCACTGGAAATGAAAACCTGAAATTCTCCTATGTTAATGTTTTTTCCCTACAGTAGTATAACAAGAGGCCAACATCTGAATTATTTACATTCGAATATGCCTACCCAATTGCATAAGGGCTAAAATCTTAAGAAAGTGCTGTCTCTGGAAGTGATCCAAAATGATTGAGTAGCATAATCTTTGGGAAATGTTATGTGTAGCAATATTAGTAGCTTTGTTTAACCCATCAAATATTGCTGTAATACAACTTTTTCCTTTTGGGGAAGGAGCTTTTTAAAAAGTTGTCACAAGAAGGTATTTCAGTAATGGAAAGAACAAACAGAAACAGAGAAACTTATTTTATCAGAAGAGAATTGGCAGCAGCCTCTGAGAATGAAACAAGACTGAAACCCTGCCCCTGTCAACTAATGGGGCTTGTGCTACATTAGCATTAGGCATGACTACATAATTTTGACATGGTGTCATGTATAGAAATGGACTGGTTGATGAAATTTATCTCACTAAGATTTATATCCAGCAATTATACATTCTTCTCTGTAATTCTGCATGTCAATGTCCCCTTACCCCAGATCATGGTTGGATCGTGCTCCTCCTAATTCTTTCCAGGCTTTTTGTGGGGGAATTTCTTCCTATTCCCTGGAGAGTGTTTTAAAAGCACACCCTCCTACTTACATAAATAAAACCAAAGAGTTATCAAATGAATGGAAACAGTGTTAAACCTGGGAAGTTTGAAGGCCTCCCAGATTTCCAAGACTTCTCTGACCAGGGGTATGGAAAGCAGTTAACCCATGCTTAGGTTCCACACAGTTCTGGAGCCTTTGAAACAGAGACCTTTTGCAGCTGAACCAGTCAGACTAGTTTAGAAAGGCTGCAGTGAGCCAGCAGTGGCTGGAAGAGGACTTGTAGCTGAACTTTGAACTGAGGTCTTTGATACCTAACGGACTTTTCCTTAGAACCAAACCAATGGGTTTCATTCTACCCTCCATTTTCTCAGAGAATTTTTATGCTGAATTACAACTGCAGTACTTAGGGGAACTCAAGGACTTTAAGAAAGGGGGATTTGCAAGCAGGCAGGAAGGCAGAGATATGCCTTTATTACTCACTTCTGCTGATCCCCTTCATGATAATCAAAAATGCAAAAATATTCTTGGATTTTTGCTTTGTACAGTCTCTTACCTGTTCATTTTGTTCTTAATTGAAGATACACTTCTGCTGCTAAGATTGGAGAAGAGATACTGATTACAGCTCAGATTCTGAAGCAAGGAAGAAATATTGCATTTGCCAGTGTGGATTTAACAAATAAAGCAACTGGAAAGTTAATTGCACAAGGTAGACACACAAAGTATATAGGAAGTTAAGAAAGTAATTTAAAAAATAATAATGCTGGGCTTAAGAACCCCATATCAAATTAATTTCTCATTTATGTATTAAGACATCATCTGCACAAAGTTCTGATAGTCTATATAAAGTGAATTTGTCTCACTCACATAATAAATGAACAAATTTGGTAATTACCACCAGAATTGTTACAAGCCTAAAATTAGTGCCTATTTCGGGATGAACAACAGAGTGCGAAAGCATGGGGATGCATCTGGCTTTTTTTGGACAAGATAGCAGAAGAGAGGAGCCTTTGGACCAGCCATATGGTTTACCAGCACGACTGTATTTTAAGAGATCGTTCCTTTGCCTGTGGTGTTGTCATATGACAAAGCAACCCTGTCTTCAGGGCTGTCACCGTCACATTCAAACACCAGTATGTATGCTTACAAACTAAACTACTTGTTCTGTAAGATAGTAGTACAGAGTACCTATAATATAATATCAAAACTGGTTTGAAAGTATAAAGCAGGCTAATACAAAATGTAGTTTACCAATGCTGTAACAAATTCAGAAATATTCAATAAAGCCTTTTGAAACTACCTTTCTAAAGATTATTTAATAGTTTTGTAATCTCTTTGCGCAAAGTAAAAACTTGCCAGCGTGGAGCGGTTGAGAGTGTGATGGAACCCTTGTACACAAATTCATGTGAGATTTCATCATTTCCCTGTGATTCCTAAATGTGAAAATGCAAGTCATAAGGGCTTTTGACCTCTGCCTACCTGAAGTTCTGGTTATGTTTGTTTAAAAATCACCAGCTGAGTTAAGAGATGTATCAAAATAAAATTGGTGAGCCTTTAATCAGGCTAAGGCTGCAGATAGTCTGACCTGGGTTGAATGCGGTAGAGTAAAGCTGCTATTCATCAGCTGAAGACCTGTCTCCTTCTGCACTGTTGTGGACAGGTTTAACTGCTTTCTTCAAACTGATGACAAATGATCCTTGGCAAGGCTATCAAACTGTAATAAAACCAGCAATGCTACATACGCAGTGTGAGCTTACGTAAGCCATTATCTTAGTTTTTCTTCTCTAGTGGGAAATTTGAAAAAGTTAATCTGCACTAGTAAAGGGCATGCATAATTCTTTTTATCAAGGAAGTTGACTCATTGTCTTCAGCGATTAGAATTTTATAATTAAATGTGCAGTTAGGGCTTTTTTTATGCATTCCTAAACCTAAAGAAATGATTTCCAATGAGTTAAATGACCTGTTCATGCAGACTGATTTTCAATATGAAGTTGAACAAGTTTACTAATATATCAGCAATCTGTCCAAAATGACTTTCAAACAAGTGATACAGCTGTAACTTACCCCTCAGTGGAAGTTCTCTAAAAAAGCATCTACAGTGGGCTCTGGCTATCAGCATGTATTTTTAGTGCAAGTTTAGAACAGTTGTTTGTGGTATGTATGTTGTCAAGAAAAGCTTTTTCGCCAAGACTGTCACGGAAGCGTAGGTGGCTTACGTGCCTGTGGCTAGTTGAACTATTGAAAGTTCAACAGTAGCATCCTCTCTTCTCTCAACAGTGCATTCATGATTATTTTTTCCCCAGTACTTGCACTCATGCTTAGAGTCATCCCTGAATCCCATTTATAGAAACACAATGCTCTGCTAAAGCAGTTCTCTGAAGATACTACAGAAGCAATCTTTTTTGTTTTAAATCTTTGCTCAGCAGAACTATATGCTTTGCTGTATTAAATTGTTTCTCACTCTGCCTGGAGCACTATTATGAGCCTTGAGCACCTCCACCTCCTCTACAATTAGAATGAGCAGACAGAGAGGATCCATCACAGCATGTGGACACACCTAGCGAGTTTAGCAGTTGCTGTTCCAGTTATTTTCCTATTAACGTGTTCTGGCAGCTCCAGTCATCTTTTTTTCTTATTCTCAAGTTTACTGGTTTCCTTCCTTAGGTTACTCATGTAAGTAGAGCGCAAGGAAACAGAAGTGAGGCTTAAATTTCTCCCCCAACTACTATAAACCCACCCCCCTCATTGAAACACAGGAGTGATTTTGACTATTCCCTGAAATAAAAGGCAGAGGTCGAGAATGAAGGAGGTGCCCAATTCACTATGTGCCAAAAGATTCAGAACGCTCTCAGCGCTGTGTGCTCTGCCCTCGTGTAACCGTCACACTGCAACTCAACATGACTTCCCCTCAATCAAAGCTGGCTGCCTCAGGAACCTACCATGGGTAGGTGGTCTCATTCTATCACTTAGCATTCATCATATCTACGTAATTGCAATTTGAAAAGCATCCAGGCAAATTAAAAGTGGCAAACCTCAATGTGGAATAACAGTATCCTCCTGTTCCCATTCAAGCCTGGCAAGGACTGCGGCAAGCTGAGTGAAACAGAAAAAAAAAACCCTTCCTGAAGTAACAAGTGAATTCTCCCTTATAACAGACTATTCACCACAGTATTTTAGTGCTGCCCAATTAATAAGAAAGAGGAACATCATTAATATGCAGGCCAGTTATTTTAGAAGCGGTTCATTGAACTGATTATTTTAAGACAACCTTGTCAGTTACCCCTCCACCAGCAGCAGCATGTTAACCTCATAATTTATTTCACAACTTAACCCGGGCTCGGAGATGACTTTAGAAGGAATTGTTACCATTGAGCTTGCTTAGCTTTGGGAGTAAACTAACAGAACATCAGACTTAACATTTGGAAGCGTTCTTTACTGCGTTCACCCTAACCGACACGTTGGCAAATCTGCCTCTTACGTTAGCCGAGTCTCGAAGGAAGTAGTGAGGGAAAAATCACTGTAATCAGGACAAATGGTACATGGTTCCACCTGGCGTCAGAGCAAACATATCTCCTGTGGGGCTGACCTAGTTCCATCACTGCAGATTTGGGCATAATTCCCTTACAAGCAAACAAATCAAGTGACTCACTGAGAGCATCTTGTGAGTCTTATTAGTGTGCCAGATTACATATCCAATAACTGACAGAGCTCTGTAAGCTCCCCATCTTACAGCTGCAAATGGTACTGCCCCTCCCATACTGTGCTGGGGTTTTTTTTCCTTTTTTTTTTTTTTTTTTTTAATTATTAAACATACCAAATGCACCATACTCCTTGATGTCTAGAGGCCTGTCCTTAGGGAGGGGCACACCTCACACAGTCGTATGTGACATGTTGTGGAACAGTTTGTCTCCATCAGTGGAAGTCACTGCAGCTTCCCACTTCATGCAATATATTGGCCAGCCAAGTGTTTTATGCTGGTTTCACATCACTACTGTCGCACAAATACGTTCAGACTGACAGCCAGGTATTCACACCATGGTAGAATTACACATTACAGGTCCCTTGAGAAAATGAGGAATTGGAACAGAATTGTTCCCACTGGCATGTAAAACTGAGAGTCCAGATACTAATCCGGGCAAATACTGAACACAGATGAAGGTGCTGTGAGGAGGGATTTAGTCGTTAAGGATTCCAGTTCTTGGGACAAGGAACTTGTCAGTGATAACACTGGGGAGAACAGAGGGTAAGGAAGGACATCGCTGCTGAAACAAGAATTAAACTATCAGGACTCCTTGTTAGGCTTTCAGGTTGAGCCACTTGTCACAGGGGTCTTATGGCTGAGCTGCTTCACCTAGGCTAATCTGCCAATTTAATCACAAGCTAGTTGGTTTACAATTCTCAAATTGGCAAGCATTACCACCTAAAGGGGATGGGGGAGGCAGGGAGAGTTAGGCAGTTGAGTAACTGTTCTGAACAGCAATTCCATTCTGTTCAGCTTCATTGACTGGCTCCGAGCCACTGCCAGGGCATACGGAAGAATTTCCAACTGCGTTTCATTGCTAACCATTTTAGACTTCTCTTACCTGCAGAAACTATTTAGCCAATAAAAAGAAACGCTAAAACCTCTCCCTTACCTCTCCACCCCTGGGAATAAAGAAAAAAAGCACTCCGATTCCTATTTTGCTAATTAAGAGTTCAGGGACAGCACCATGACAGTTACTAGCTTTGTGATTCTGTAATGCATTCGCTGAGGGACTGCTGTTACCAGATCCGCTGGTCCCAAGCTGCCGTGGTTGTGGGACACCGCAGCATATACAGTTCTCACCTAAACCAGGGTAAATTACCTGCAAGCTCTAATCAAACATGACACGTCGGCTGTCCTCCAGAAAACAACACAAAAAAACCCTACTTTTGTTCACCAGAGCAGTGCCTGGGGCTGTACCACTGTAGGAAGATTCTGGATCTTTGAGTTCTTTCACTTAAAAGCAGTAGCTGCTTGAACAGAGCGTCCAGAAATGCAGCTTGTAGAGCGGGTGCTCTGGCATACGGCAATTGTGCTCCAACTAAAGGACCTTTCCATATGTAAATCCTCTCCAAGCAGAACTAGGTCATAGATATCTTCAGCCCTAAAAAGCATTTATCAGCCATGCAGAAGAGAAGTTACTCTTACCACTTCGCTTGCTTCAGTTACCCTGCAGAGCCCACGCACGCCTCAGCGCTCCACCGGCAGGCTCGCACCAGCGGCAGGGCGCGGAGCGGAAAGCAGCACCCAGCTACCACTGCAGATGGAACTGCAGTTTCCTCCCCAGTTTCCCTGACAGCAGAGTTCATCTGTACTCCAAGATGACAACAAGGAAGATTCACATCCCAGGCTAATACAAAGCACCCCATCCTTGGGCGCTACAGCAGGGGAAGAGCTCAGGGAACTTCAGTGCAAGTGTGAAGGCTCTGCCTGAAGCTTTTAACTCTGCGTCATGCCCGACCCCTGCAGGGTGCAGTAGCCTCGCAGATACAGGAGACACCTACAAGCTGAGGCCTTGTTCACATACCACCAGCACAAGCATCAAGTAGTGCCCCTGCGAACAAACAAAGGCCAAACTGACACACAGCAACATCCTTTGTGTGCTAGTGCCACAGAGGGACAAGAAGTAACATCGGCTTTAGGGTTTGGGTAAGTTGTTTATATGTAAAGATTAACAAAATGAAAAATTCCACAAAAGGAATTCTAGAATGAACACCACTCAGGCTAGTACAAACATCCATGCTGAACTTTTTTCCCTTTTGTAAAACACTATTAAATAAATCCCTTTATCTCATTACTTCATTCCAGAAAGCTGTTCTAGAATCCCATGGCTTATACCGCTTCTGAATTTGCTGCTGCAATAAATGCAAAACTAAAAATGGGAGAAGCTTTTCCAGGCTAATAAAAGAAAACAGCAATTAAGTAAATTCACACCACATGTCTATCTGCTCAGGGGATGTAAATGTAGTCTAATAATTAATTCTTGACTTTAACAACCAACACACTAGCAGCAGAAACCTTAATGAAGCTTAGTGTGAGATTATTCTAATGGACTGTTAGGGAGCAAAAAAACCTTAAGCGACCATTCTCACTGTTCAGCCCCCAGAGAGCCAGATTTAACATGAGATGCCGTTCCTTAACTGCAAGTAGCCTAATGACCCAGCACAGGACAAGTGCAAGAAAATGGAGTGTTCTCCCTGCTGCAAAACAGAGACTGGCAGGGAAGGACACCTGGAGAGGTCACAAGCTGGCACAAAGTACAAGGAGTGGAAGCTTATGGCCCTTGTATCAGGTTTTAAAGCAATTTTCAAACTAATACATTACACCTTATTATGTTAGCAAAAAAAGATGTCATCATTCACAGGGGCCAGAGGACCTATCTGTTAGGAAGACTGATCCTATGCTTGCTTTTTATTTTGTAAATGAAAACCAAGTGGGTTTCAGGATTTATTTTTTTTTAAAAGTCCAGAAAAAATGAAACTTGCAAATTACTATCTTCCCCCACCTTCTTTGTTTTCTAATAGGCTTAATATCTGACTATGCAAAAAGATCAACTTGTATCAAGAGATCAGCTTTCAATGCTCAAAGGTTAGTTTGAGCAACCAATTTTTTCTTTAGAGCAACGCTGTATAATCACAATGTGTTTCTAGTACCTTATGTATTGCTTAACACAGCAATTTTAGTCTAACATCATAGCTTGATAAGCAATTTTTGCTTTGAGACAGATGTGACAAAGGGTATCAACTGCAAACAAGCTGCAGGCCTATGACATTTGGGCAATGCTTGTACCAGCAGTTCTGTCCATCTTGCCATATTTTTGGTAACAGCTGTATGGCTGAAGAAGCTTGAAAAGTGAAGGAAAACTATACAGCAATGTACAGGCTATGATATTTAATAAGCTTCTCCATCTGGGAAGCACCTGACACAAGCTTCCCTCCACCAGACACTTTACTTGGATGCAAGAGATTTAACAGGCCTCTGTCTACTTAATTTTGCTGACTTCCCATTCATCCCTAGCTCACTCTGCTTGGCAAGCGCACATGACAAATCCCCAGGCAACTGCCCGGTAAAATCCCCAATCTGAGGTGAGATACTGAGTGTATTTCAGTTCTTCCTATTAGCATATCCAAAGGGGCCACACAAACTGACAGCAGGTAGTAACCAGAAGTCTTACAAAAAAAAAAAAGTCTTATGGACCCCTTTTGTACTTACAAACAGCTCCACTGAACAAAATAATTGGGTTTACAGTCACAAACGATGCTTTGTGAACATTAGTTTTGTGAGATAAAATGTACACTTTGAAGTTAAGGAAGCCTACCAAAAAGCCACTAAGCTGATATAAAAATGGCCTGAAACCAAGTGGTATCTTGTTCATCAAGTTCAAGATACCAAGTTCAGGTATCGTGAACTGCTTTCATTCCCTTTTGAAGGGCATTTTGCTCAAGTAATTTAACAGAATATTCTGAAAATGAACCAGAAGCTCCACTGAGAAAGGGTGGGACAATTTCGAGTTTCATCTTTTCCCTTGAAAGTCAGCCTGTTTGAGTGGAGAAACACCTTCAGATGTCCAAAGAACAAACTCTCATACACTCAAAGAGATTCTCATGCACTGATGCCCTGTTGTTCCCTCCCCTTTATCTTTTTTCTCTACCACTTACACAATGCAGATAGCCATCAACTCAATCTAATAGCACAGCAAAAGCATAACATTTGTTAGCTGGGTAGAACAGACCACACCTAACAAAATTAGCATTATACAACTATGTTCTCCCAAGAAAGCACAGTAATTTAACTCAGATCACTGTCACAAAGAATGAATGAGTGTGTCTTATGCATCCCATACAAAATCAAAAAAGCAATTAAACCAAACAGGCTGTTTCCTGTAACACTGAGAACTCGAGTTCAGGATGATACCGTTTACTGACACTTGAAAGCACTGTACACAGCCACTCAGGCAAACATCTTGAGGCTTCTTCCAAGAGAAACCTGAATGAAGAAAACCAAAATTCCTAACGCAAGAACTGTTAAGCCACTTACTAACCAAGGTACCTAAGGCCAGATTCTCACTGCTGTGAGATGATGTCCAAAACTACAAGGAGAAAAAGGGATTGCGCACTTGGGAAGCAAAATCCAAACTCTTGGAACCTGAACATTTAAGACCCTATAAAACCCATCCCAAGCTTCAATGTGGGCACTCGGTACGGCACTTACAGGCCATTCAAAGAAGGGCACTTAAAAGCTGGGAAATTTACAGTACTACTAGCAGGTATGGCAGTTACTAAATATTCAAGAAAATCACAGCATTCTGTAGAGCAGCATTTAAGGTACTGCTCTGTAACTTAAGGCACTTATGAAAGCGAAGTTGCAGCTTTCAGGTGGTGTCTCCCTAGGGTGCTCCAGTTAAACCTGTAGAAATTCATGACCAGAGAACTAAAACCATCCAGGTACCAAATACAGCACTATGCTAGGAATTTGATTACTTCTGACAGCCACTTTTCAAAACATATTAGCCACGTATTTCAGAACGCCTTTGCCACCAATTTTTGTTAATACCATTTAACAGTCTGTACATTATCAGTGTTTGCAATGGGTGACACCGTCAAGATGCAAGAAATTACTAAAATTAAATAGGATTTCCATAAATAAAACGGTCATCTTTCACCTAATTTATTAAAGTTCCAATTTTTTCCAATTCCAAACAGAAGCTAAATACAAGTTTTAAACAGGTAAGCACTAGTTTAATCCAAAAGGGAGCAGGCTTATGCAGTTTTACTCCAGTAAAGTACTCAACCCTTAAGCAGAGCCTTCTTTGTCATCAAAACTATACAGTAGTCTTCCTTTTATCATTGCACAATCTTAAAATGTTCTGTCAGAACCAACTTTTGACGCTCCAAACACTATTTTACATTGTTTTATAATGTCTATTCCAAAAGAAAAAAAAACCTCATTGGGTTTTCCATACGAAACATTTTAGAAACCAGTATTTCCTGCACAGTTCACCTGCAAGTTTACAAGTCTCAACTCTCAAGAAAAAAAATAATCCTCTACCAACATTGTTTCTGCAGCTATTATTTTACTTTATTATTAGCTGCTTTAGCAACTTCAGACTCCAGGTCTGCCTCATCTGTATAAACGCATCCAACGCAAAAGAATACTTTCATACAGTTATACAGCAACTTGGGGAAAGAGATCCAAACCAAAAGTGCCAGTAAACTTAGACATGGCCCAGCAAAATAAAAGAGGCAAAAAATGCCTACATATTAAATGAGATGCTTTTTTTCTTTAAAGAAAGATTTCTTTCCCGCATTTACTTACTATTGTAGCCACTTTTCTGTTCATTAAAATGAATGATAGTGCTCTTTGATACAATCATTAACAGCAAAGCTATAAGGCCTTTATACCTGTTACATTCACTTCTCACCCTCCAAACACTGATGGTTAACATTATAGATGCTAGGGGACATGACCAGCACAAATGGGAACACCACCACAAATGATCACCTTGTGCTTTCAGATACATTTGTTTCAGTGTACAGTCCCTTCATTTCACATTTTAGTAAGATGCTGATGCAGTGCAGAAGCATGCAGAGCATCCTCTCTTTCACAAGGTCCATGCAGAAAACATCTAAAAAAAATTGTAAAGTTCTGAGATACAAATGACAAAACAAATCCAGGATGATCAAGTTTCACAATGTATAGTGTTCTGAACATGAGTCCATTTTCTTCTAAATTCTGAAAGAATAAAGTGGTGAGGAAAGTGAAAATCCACTGCTGCATTCTGTGATCTTCCCCATTTTGCTGGCCAGTACCTTACTCTGGCATGTAAGGACGGAGGTGATCCTCTATGGTACCAACCGTCCAGTGAGTGAGCTGCTCCTGTGGCAGGTACAGGCAGATGCTGCATAACTTGAAGATTGTAGCTTTGTTTTTTGGAGTCTAGAGACAAAGAAAAGCCAAAGAAAAGCTATTAAACATGAAAGTTAACTCAAGACTACCAGGCAGACCCCCAGCAGATCCAGCCCAATTATTAGCTTGCTGCTGACTGTGGAAGAACAGAGACATTTAAAAGCCACTGTCCCATGTGTATTAAACAGCATGAACTCAAAAATCAGTCTGTGACCTCCAATGCCTAAAATATTTTCACTATTCTGTTCATTCACTTGAATAACTTCCAAATTAAGCCAACATTTTGACTTTTCAAAACCACTGTTAAAGTCTATTTTAGAACTAATACAAGACCATCAAATTCATTGCGTGAACACATTGGGGGCCCATAGCTAGTTTTTGTACATACGAATCCTATTTATAGCCTAAGTTCCCTCTGAAACTGAAATGCAAGCATGAATGCACAGTTTTTCTACTTGAGTATTTTGCAGCAAAATCACTAGTGTTCCTAAGAAGAAAAAGCATCTTATGATTAAAACACACTTGTTAAAAAGAGGGACAAAATTAAGCTTACCTGCAAGTGCTGTCTGTCAATGAAGAGAAACACTGACTGGTTAGGGTTGTTGACAACAATTCCAGTCTTGTCCTTTCGGCTCAGAACATGCAGAAACTGTTTTTCATAGTCACCGTGATGAAATTCAAACTTGGCCTGCATTATGTGAGAGAGGGGAATAAAATATTTATTAAGCTAAAGCTCACAAGTAACCAATTAATTTCCTTCAATATGGGGCTTTATAACCACTTCTGCTCCTTTCCTTATCTACAAAAAGCAGAAATGGGGGAAACACAGTGATGACACACTTGAGTCTTGCCACAATTTAAAGAATTCCCTAGTTTTGTTCTGCCAACACTGACATTACTCATTGCAATGACGTATAAACAATTCAGAAGGTACAGCTTTAACTGCATATATAAAACTGGGTTTAGCTTGCTGTGGCAGGGCATCCCTGTGCATCAATACAGTGCATTTCTTCCAACACTTTACTCTTATTGCAGAACCAGCACAGAATATACACGTAACATTGTTTTTTTCCCCAGTAGCCAGCTCTAGCTCTTCACATTCAGATTTTTGAACAGTCTAAAATGTTTGAAATTTATTTCAAGGTCAAATTAAAATGCACAAATTTCAGCCATCTCAGATCCTTTTTCGTCTAACAAAAATACAGCAACTTGGGATATTCACAGAACCCATCATATTTAGACAAAGATTTAATTGTACCAAGAGCCACATCTAAGCCACTTCTACAAATGCTAACATGACATACAGATTTATACATAGATGTAATTTGTAAAGGTCCTTCAGACACTTAAATTTTGTAAGTGTTGATGTAACAGTGCATAAAGACAAGAAGCAGAATTTGGCATTCAAAAGATTCCTTTATAAATTAAAAAGACAGCCAGACAGCATACTTGAACATCCACTTAAGTCACGTAACTTAATTTATTGGTTAAAAAGATAAAAGAGTACTTATCCCCCGGCTCTTAATTGAAGTTAAAAAACAAAACCAAATACCTGAACAGGCCTAAAGGGTTCATCAGATCCCTTCCACCGAGAAAACAGGAGACAGACTATCTTCTCAATATCATTACGAGGCCAAAGAATGAAGTCCATCTCCTGGGTACAGCCAATCACATCCTGCAAGTAGTGAAGTTTTGTACTTACATTGCCCTCCATTAGTTGAAGATACAGATAAGCAACTTATCTGTACAGGGCACATGATTTAAAGGTGTTACTTATTACCATGTTTGTGTAATTTTCCATTTGTATTACTCACAGCACAACTAAAGCCTTCCTTGCCTTCCACTGAATTTTAATCAGTATTTCAATGCAGAGTTTTAATCAAATATCAATTCCAACTTTAAGAAAGCATTAGCAAATACCCTATCTTCCAATATTCATAAAGCAAAACCACTTAGTTGTACAATTCTTGCAAGAATTTAACACATGCCTACTAAAGAACAAGAAAGGCAACAAGATACAATTTCCAAGGCGTAACTGAATGAGACAGATGAAAGGCAGAACTTGAGCACCACATATTTAAACACAATTTCAGAATACATATGCTGTCACCCTTCAAAATAGACCCCATAAACACATGCCCGCAGAACACTTGTGCAGCAGAAGAGCTGAGAAGAAAAAAACAATCAGCTTTGATTCACAAAGAAAAGCACAAGCGTTGAAGAACTTAAAATTCAGCAAGCATAAAGAGGAACTTTACCCTGCGCATAGACTGGTAGCGGGGTGCGTGAAGCTGTACTACATCCTTCTGCAGAAGCTCTAAGGAACTTTCCAAAGAATAGCTGGAATCCCGCACACCTTTCAGGATATTTTCTTCATAATTATTGGTCATGACTGGTATCACTTCAGACACTTCAAAAAGCGCTGATTTTTTCTTCTAAAAAAAGCACAGGTCACATCAAGATTACAATCCTTTCTAGGCAGCTATAGGTAAGTTTATTTCAGAATTTGCCATTTTCTGTCAGCATTCATATATGAAGGGCACATCATATAAATCAAGACTCTGAGAAAAACCACACTAGAATTTACATGCAAAATTTTATAAATTGAACAGAATCAGTCAGTCCAACAGCTGAACATGTTTGTAAGACTGGCATGTAAATCTGCATCTTTAGAGACTACAAAAACATTAAAGCTGTATTTGAACATTAACAGAACTGCCTTTTCATCATGTACAGTACATGACTTTGCGTCGACCAAAAGCCCTCCTCAAGCTTCCCTTCGCATCTCAGCACTCCCCCCTTCCCTTTGCTACACTTTAAAGTCAGCATATTAGGAGAAGGGAAGTCTTCCAGTCCTCATTTGGTAACAATGAGCAATCAAGATCCAGTCTGAAGTCCTCAAAGAAGGACTGTTTTGATTTGCTAAATAACTTTTATACTCTACTCACTACAGTATTTCAATCTCTCTCAAGCATGGCCAAAATATTATGGGGAATTTGGAAGAACAGTTTTGCTGTATGTAAGATCATTAAAAGTTTTAAGTCTGTTTCTAACAGCTTTCTTAAGCTGCATGGGGAGTCTTGACCCATTTTTAGAATCTAAATAACTATATGACAAAGCATATTTTATCAAATAACCCTCCACAACCCCAGCAAGAACATACATATGAGGCAACAATTTGCTGACCAAGCTAGGTTGAGCCGAACTCCTACTTTAAACAAACTGGCACTGGATGTCACCTTCAGTTCACTTAGATACAAGCGAGTTTTATAGGATTTAAAACAGTTATTTGCAACCAGTTTCTACAAAGCAACCAGAAGTAGTATGAATGTTCCAACTAAAACCATTAAGATCGTATCACCTAAAAATTTACTTGCTATCACTGCTTAAAACATTCGTACTTCTCTTTATTACTATGAAACAGCACCAAGAAATTGCATCCCACTATATCCATTGCTGTTTGCACTAGAACTGACAAACAAAAGCAAATGGAATTAGAAGAATTTTAAGGAAACTTTAATTGAAAAGTTCAAAGAACAGAGTCTTCATTAAAAAACACATAGCCACTACAGTGAATGCAACAAATACGACATCTGAGGGGATTAAACAGTTTTGGTGCTCATCTACATGCCTGCTGTGCATTATATATTCTGTTGGCATTTGCTTCTATCTTCACTCGTTCAGCACATTCACTTACTGTAAGCACCTACTTTCTTCACCTTCTGCGGATGGAAACTCTTAGTTCTGGGTCTACAGTTAGCTTTAGAACTATCACCAGGCTCCCCAACCCAGCCCAGACACACCGCATTCAGCGGCAGACCAGGGAGCCAAGCAAATGAAGACTCCCTCTTTTCCCTCTCCACTCCCTTTCAAAATGGTAGCAACAGTTTCACATGTCTGCATACTTGGGCCATTTAAATGCTGCTTTTTGCGACTCCTCCCTTCAACTGCCAGGTCTTCCCTTCTGCGCTACCCAGATAAATACAGTAAGTTTAGCTATTACTCCAGCCAGGCCTCCCTTTTCAACTTGACTGTCCACAGTCAACAATTAAGCAATTCAGACCCCAATAAGGCTTAACAAATTACAGTATTAACTTCGAAAAGTATTTACCCTATACAGAGGTTACCATGTAATCACTTAACGAGGTACTGGCACCCTCTGCATTACAAAACTAACATACAAAATGCCAGAATGGCAAACATGAACTAAGTATTACAGCAATGAGCAACTTCAAAAAGTTGAAAAGTCAACTTAATCTATTAAGGATAAACCATTACATGCAATCTGGCAGCAAGACTTTGCACAGCATAATTAACATGCACTGCAACAGAGAAACATTAAAACCAAGTTACCTTGTCTTTGAACACAAAGGCAATGTACATCTTGAAGTCAAACTGGTCAGCTAAAGATTCTTTTTTCTTTCTAAGCTGAGCACGAAGTCTGTTCAGAGCTTGTTTCTTCCGGGAGTTTGGGTCCCCCATTTTGTAATACAGGTGGTACTAAAGCCTTTGGAAACTGTAGCTAAACTATGGGCACCTTTTCTTAAGACTCAAGTACAACAGAAACAAGTCGTTTGATTCCTGCTAATACGACTGAATAGATAAAACGCTAATGTAACCCAAAACCGCACCTCAGGCAATATTTTATGAGAACGTCGTATTGGAGGGGTCAAGAAACAAAGTAAGTAGTTGTCCAGCCATGCCTGGACAAGAGGTTTTACAATAAACCAAGAAAAAAGAAACCTTAAGTATTTTAAAGACAAAAATTTGAACAGTTTAGCCGCAGGAATAAGTGGGCAAGAATGAAAAAAATAAAAATACCCAAATCTTATCACTATTTACGTGTACAATGAAAAGCAACTGGCACAAGCCCAATCCATAGGGGGGGGGGGGGAGTACTTTTGCTCTGCTTACAAAAAAAAAGATGAAGCTGAAATTACAAATTGCGTTTTACCCCAGCCAGATTCATGACTCTACTGATTATTATTCTCAGCCTTCCACTATTGTTATGTTGCCCGTCTTTTTTTTTTTTTAGAAATATTACACTTGGTGGAGAGCAGAGACAAGGGTGCAAAGGAGGAATGCACATCCCATGAGATATGACATTTCTCTGCCAACAACAACAAAATCAACTACAGACAACACAGTGCTGGTTTGCAGGGGAGCAAAGACAAAAAACAGCGGAGTCATTTCTAACTTCATCCTGCTCATCATCAGGCACATCATCGCCCTGAGGCTACTGCTGCCAAAGAGAAAAGGGATCATGATGGCCATAGACGAGGGGCAGGCAGGGGTTCAAGGGACAGTATTATCTCACCTAGAGACTGAAACCCAAATCAGTGCCCCAAACGCAGGGCTCCTTACCAGTCGGAGAGCCCTACATCCCCCAACACCTCACACGCTCCCTGGGCTGCTGATCCCCCGGGATCCTTCTCTCTCTGCTGCTGCTGCGCTCCACAGGGAGCACGATTAGCTGAGGCTGTGCATGGCCAGTGCTCTTCGCTTCTCCTTAGGCCTCTCTCTACACAAGCCGGCAGAGGCTGCAGCGGGCGGCCCGTGCCCGGGGCACCCACAGTAGCACGGCGTCTCCCCTCTCACTTCATGATCGCGACTCGGAATACATGGAGTTTTGCTCCTGCTTTTCTCGCGAAACAGGTTTTCGGTGACAAAATTTTTGCGAGGTTTTGTTTGGGTTTTTTTTATCCTAAATTGCAAGCCTAGATTGCAATTTTAAACCTCCAAAACACCCTCCCCCCAAAAGCAAATCCCCAACTATCAGGTTATTTTCTTCCTCTCTCCAGACATTTTCCCCCCCAGGTGTTTGATTAGTCGGGGTTGAAAAGTTTTTAGGTTAGCAAATTCGGCGGACCAGGTTAAGAAGAGGGGGAAAAGTACTCCCCCCTCCCCTGGAGGAAAAGAAAAAAGAAAGGAAAACAAAAAGAAAAACGGAACCCCTCCCCAAAACTTCCCCCCCACTTAAGCAAGAGACTGAGAGACTCAGACAAGAGACCGAGACCGTGCCCGCTCGCTACCCGCAGCCGGCGGGCGCAGGAGGAGCAGTGGAGGCGGCGGCGCTGCTAGCAGCACGGAGAGGAGCCATGTCAAGATAAAGCCACGAAGCCGCGGAGCCCCCCCATCCCTGCTGCAGTGGACACGGTGACCGGGCCGCCCGCTCTGCCGCTGCTCAGCCCCAACCTGGTCCCCATAGTCTAGCTCAGCGCCCCGGTGCCGGGGAGTGGGGAAATGGTGGCGGAGAGAGGAAGAGGAGAAGCAGGAAGAGGCGACGGCGGCAGCAGCAGCGGAAGAAGGTGTCGGCGGCGGGTCCCTGCGCTAGTGGCTCCTACGGAGGGAGGCGGGCATAGAGACCCCGGAGCGGCGGCGGACGGGGACGGCCGGGAGCAAGACGAAAGGGCCGGAGAGCCTCTCTTCGCCAGGCGGTCCCGGGACGTCCGCGAAGGCGACAGCAGGAGCGCCTCGGCACGGGAGCGAGCACAGGAGCAGCTGCGCGGCCAGCACCGAGCGCTCAAAATGGCAGCGCCTGAGTCACAGAGGCACCGCCCGGCCCGCACTGCGCAAGCGCGCTCTGCGGCGCGTACCAAGCCCTCGGGCCCCGGGGGGGGACAGAATCTTGTGCTCCAGGCAGCAAGGCTCAGCGGTGGCTTCACTAGACACAGACGCTCCTTTTCGGGAGAGCAGCAGAGGCGAGTGCAACAGCGGCAGACCACCTCCGAGCCGCCGCCGCACCAAGAATCCGGGGCGCACTTCCCTGCTCCCCCACCCCCCCGCAACGCCGTCACGCCCCGTGTCACCGCCCTCGTGCGCCACGTGATGCCGAGCGGGGCGCAGCCCCCGGGACAAGGACCCGGATGGGGTTGCTCAACGCAGTTCTCAGAAGGGAGGCGGGCAGGGCAGGGAGGCAAAGGGGGAGGAATGGGGCGCCGCCCCCCCCCCCCTGCCTGAGGTGGTTCGTGCCGGGCAGCGCCCCCGCCGCCCCTTCCCCGGCCCCAGTTCCTGGCCCCTGCCGGGGCCCCGTCCTACGTGGGGACACGCTTAAACTTGCTTCAGCCCTAAGCATCGTGCTGTTATCGGTAGTTACAGCTTTTAAGTCTTGCGGCGGCACGTTTTGTTTAATAGCGTTCGCTGGCGTTTGTATTCAGCCCATCATACGTATGTGAAGTAAGATGTAAATAAAACCCCAACGTTCACTAAGTTACACGGCGCGGGCCTGTGCATACTGGGCCTGCCAGACACCAGGGCACGGCCCGCGTTCCGCCGCGGTGCTCGTCATGCTCCCTGAGGAAGCTCCCTCGTTTTTATAAGTAATTGCTATTCCAGAGACGCAAACCTCATCCTTGGAGAAAACTAAGCACATGTGGGGTTATCCTACACGGAAAAGCTTCCGCCTCCCCCCTTCCACCTTCCCTGCAACGGAAGCGAAGCGAGGCCGCAGCTGGCTCCTGCGGGGCTCCCCTGGGCCCGCAGCCCCGAGGCGAGCGGGCAGCCCCGAGGCGAGCGGGCAGCCCCGAGGCGAGCGGGCAGCCCCGAGGCGAGCGGGCAGCCCCCAGGCGAGCGGGCAGCCCCGAGGCGAGCGGGCAGCCCCCAGGCGAGCGGGCAGCTCCGCCACGCTCAGCGCTCAGCGCTCAGCGCAGGGCCCCGGCCCCACCCGCCCGGCAGCGCAGTACCGCGGCCTGCCCCCGCCCGAGAGGGGTGAGCCGGGGAAAAGGCAAAACTCGAGGGCTGAGAGAAGAATGATTTAGTACTTTAAGTAAAATATAGTAACAATTGTAATGAAAGGGAGCGAGAGAGAAGAGTAAAAACTCAAACGGAAAACAAAAAACCCCAAGTGATGCACGAATCACTTGGTGCCAGATGCCCCGTGCCCAGCCAGCCCCCGAGCAGGGAGCAGCAATCGGCACCCCCGGCAAATTCCCCCCAGCGTATATGCTCAGCATGACGCCCCATGGTATGGAATATCCCTTTGGGTTACCTGTTGTGGCTGTGTCCCCTCCCAGCTTCTTGTGCCCCCCCCGCCGCGCCTGAGGAACTTAAAAGTCCTGGACTTGGTATAAGCATTACTTAGCGACCACTAAAACCATCCGTGTGCTATCAACATTGCTCTCACACCAAATCCAAAACACTGCACTGCACCAGCTACTAAGAAGAAAATTAACTCTGTCCAGCTGAAACCAGGACACAGGGAAAGCCTGCCATCCAAAACTGCCCAGGCTGGAAGGAGGTGCTTCCAAAGCACTAGGCAGCGCAGGTTGGTGCTGTGCTGCACCAGGGCCAAGGGGATGGTGACCCGCTGGTTTGCCCTGCAGTGTGACACAGGCCTCCCGGGTGGGTGAAGGCATCTCTCACACCTTCCCTCTGGAAGCTGGTGCCTGTGACTCACCAGAACAGCGAGGTTATTACAAAGATTACAAGCAGAAGACAAGCACGGGCACCATCTATCCCATTTGATTGTGTTTCAAAGCCCCTGCAGCATGGCAATGGCACTCTCCCACTACACTCCAGTAGATTTCAGTCTTTTTTTCCCCTGCTCTCTGCTCTTACTTGCCTCTGCTGGTTTCCCTTGTTCTCTCCTGACCTTCATACTAGTTACTTTCCTTTAGCACACCTTTCCTTTACACACTTTTCCTTGGACACCTTGTCGACCTTCCTCCTGCCTGTCTTGCAGGCAGCTGCTGTGTCACAGCCCTTAGGCCTCACTGCCTTCACCTGGTGCTAGTCAGGCTCCCCGATGCAAACACTCCCTCTTGCCTTCTCTGTCACAGGCACTACCCAGAACGCCCCTCGGTTGTTTGAACAGGAACAGAGCAGAAACAGATAATTTTTACCCATTTAGAGACTGCTGTTCACTCCCAATGGCCACGCCTATTGAAAACAACCCATTATTTGGAGGTAAAAAGCAAGGCATCTAAATAGTAATATTGCATTAGCTCTGCACGGCTGCAATTACTTCAAAATGCCAACATTTTGTAGCTATAATATGTCTGGCCTTAACAAGAGCTGTGTTTAGATACCCACTTTTTCAGTCAAAGCATTTTTGTTTGCTGTGCTGCCCTGTACGGCATTTTGTGCTGCAGGCTGAAATTCTGTCTTGTGTCTGCTGCTATTTTAAGCTGTGACTCACACTTGGCCTGTGACCTCTTTGTGCTGGCACAGCCGATGCAAAGAAGGCCCTTGGTACAGCAGCACTGCTTGATGCGGGCATTGCCCCAGCACAGAAGGCCCTCTGAGGGAGCTGGCGCCTTGCCTGGCCGTGGAGGAGAAAGGAAGGAGTTTTCTTCCAGCCCAGTAACTCCAGCTGCCCTCTCAAGTGCAGGGATGCAGCCAGAGCTACTGCACTTTGTCACAAGGTGTCGGGCAGCTGCCTAGCCCCAGGCTGAGGAATGCATCCCCAAAATTTTGTGAAATGTAGTTCTAGCACACAGTTTTTCTTCTGGAGGATTTTCTAGCAGAGCTATGAGGAGAGGAATAGATATACTTACAGGGGAAAAAAATCTATACTTAGAAGAAATGGGAGATCGAGTACAGAATGTAACATGTTAAGCAGTCATCAGCTGTCTTGCAAACTCGGAAGCAGCAAACTTCTCAGAACCTTTCACAACATTTCAGAAGGGAGGTGGGGAACTGAAATCACTCCAGGTTCCTGTGTATGGATTGCTGCTCCTCCTTATATAGGCAACTACCTCCCTTATCAAACTCAACAAAGATTTTTTTCTTTTCATTCCTTGGCTAGCAAAGATATCCTGACAACATTTACCCAAATGAGTACATCAATCGACCAAAATATGTTTATAATACATGTATGTTCAGAAATATCTGCACTGTTAAAGCCATGAGTAATAGCTGAATCTTGTCCTACTTTTATGCAATTGTGCTTCTTTTCCTCCATCATGCACAATGATGAAGCTCATATAGTTGAAAAATATCTGCATCTTAGAATATATATTAAGCAACACTTATTACTGCATGAAGGGAGAGTTAAGACTTAGCAAAATAAATATTTGTATGTCATTTATCCATAATTCTGTTGACCAGACAACTTATATTATTGTTATGCTTCTTATTGGTTATGCAATGTTGTACCATTTATAAGAGAGGCTTCTGTGCCTGAGAGTTAGTGCGTGTTTTGCAATTTTAACACTTGCTCTAGTGACAAACTGCCTCTCTTCAAATCTGGTTTAAAACAATATATAAGCTTTATCATTAAGACAAGAGAAATGTGCATGGTATAGAAAACAAACCCAGCAAGTACGTTGTGGCAGTATATGCAAAAGAGGCAACAGTTCTTTTTTTAGGCTTCAGTCCCATTAGCACAGCAATACTGTTTCTTGTGCATGTTAAATCTAGGCTGAGCAAAAGTCAGTAGAACGGATCAGCTTCTGCTCGTTTAACATAGCACAAAGAAGCTGGTGTCCTTTAGTCTCTCCCGAAGTGAGGAGGGCTTTGTACATTACCACGTAGCTGCAGTCCTGTAGTTTTTGAGGAAATCAAATGCATGCATATCCCTAGGGACTTCGGTTTCTGCAGTGGGGTGGGGGTGACACTGTTCAGCTGTCATCCCAGAGAAATACAGAATCAGGCAGCATGGGCAATACTCTGTGTGAAGGTAGGAAAGACCTTGTCACAAAAATGTATTCCTTGGGAGAGAAAGTTTTGAGTAATTGTAGTTTTGAGAAGCACTGCAAGTTTGGAATGTCTGGTTGCTTGTACATTTTTTCCATTTCTACTCTGAAAAACTTGTATTTTCTATTCACCATTTTATTGTTTCCTTGCTGTTTTCAGTGAAATTAAGTTCTGTAGGTTTTTTTCACATTTTGGTTGCATAATAAGTTGTGCTTTTTTCTGTAAACTAAAAATGATTGATAACTTTATAGAAACACCTTGTTAGGGTTTTTTTTCCCCAAAATTTATGTGATTTCAGAGTCTAAAGTCTGTTTTCAGAATTAAATGTTTACTCATAAGCACGTGGGCAAGATTGTGCTCTAAAGCCTCTGTTCCTAATTGCCAGCTTAAAAATTAGTTACTTAAGGCTTAATAATTTCTAGTTAATAATCAATTTTTAACAGATTGTAGCAAATTGATATATATGTTATAGACATAGTTAGGAAGAGATGAGGTGGATACTGTTATCTGTTTATACTTTCCATGCATTCTGTACTGGCTGTGTATGTTAGAAGTAGTATCACCCCTGAAGCTACTTCCTTCAAAACCAGAACTATGATTAATTTAGTGCCAAATGTTTATGCATCAGACAAAAATAAATTAGTATTCTTTCTAAATTCAAACACAACAAATTAGGTGGCAATTGAACTCTTTCATATGCTTCAGAATATACTGTGATTTATTCTTTTCTGCCTTTAGAGAAAACATTCATTTCTAAGACATAACAGGAATGCTTTTGTGTTGAGAAATGGCAGTGTTTAATGCATAAAACATTCCTTACATCATGCTGTGGATGATGTAAGGAATGTTTTATGGTGTGGATATATCCACTGCACAGTTATTGCTACAATATTAAGCTTCATTCATCACTTCCCTATGTCCTGCCTTCTAGTCATATGGCTGTGGTCATAAAATGGGCTTTGCATTCTTGAGCACATAAGGTATTGATCCTAACCTCTGGATGAACCATACCTACTATCTTGCTGGGTTTGTTCTGCCTTAACAATTATACCTCTGTGTGTATATCTATCTATCTATCTATCTATCTATCTATCTATCTATCCACACTTAAATACACTTGATTATGTGCAGTCTCATTTTCTGCTGTTGCTTTATGTGTATGAGTCTGATGGGTAGCCAAGGGGGGGAAAGCCCTCCCCTTGAGTCACGAGGTTAAGAAGGGACCCCCTTGCTGTCTAAACTTCTCAGGAGTCTAGGTGCAGTTACATCCAATCCTAGTCTCAGACTTGGTGAATGGTTTATGTCTTAAAAGACTGTATGTACAGCCACTTATCAGTCAGTCAACATTTGCCTGTCAGAACCCTCTCAAGGTCTTTCATTGCAACAGTTTCACAAAGTTGAAAAAATAGATGTTTTATTAAAGCAGCAGATATAACAAATTCGGAATTGCTGTTGATAAATGCACTTGCTGCAAAAATTGAGCTCAAGTTAAGACTTCAGCACTTTTGCTAGCAATACTTTCCCAGGTAACATCCGACATATTTGGAGATACGAGTCTTACCAAAGAGGCTTGGGGAGGAGAGAGGTCCAGACCCATTGACCCATCTGGTAGTTGTAGTTCTTATCTTCAAAACAGAGGATTCTTAATGCCAGATTTCTACTCATGATGAGGTGGAACTAAATCAATTGCTGTGTGCCGATTGGCCCTTAGCAAGGATTGCCAGTTTTGGAAGGCCAGTGGAGCCCGGTGGTTCGTCATGGGGCTGGAGCTTCCGTACAGATGTACCTGGCTTTAATGAAGCATCACCAGGCTGTGAGGCACCCACCTCGGGTATCATTCAGTTGACTTGAGTGTTAGACTGCACCTGTCACATGTGTTTTATGAGATAAGCATGTTGCCAAAGTCAAACCCTGCTACTCCCTGCTGACTCGTGGTAACTTCTGTAATCGGCACCAGCAGCTCTTGTGTCCCACATTGAGTGTGTGCAGTTATTATGTCAAAAGTTTCTCAATGCCTTTGCTGTGATGATAGCTTCCCCAAGCACTGACACCCAATTAATTGCCTCTTTGAGTATTGGTAGTTATTTAACAGCTTAGCCATTTGTTTTGTATAACAAATGCACACCCTGTCTCTAAAACTTTGCATTTATTTTGGAAATGTCTGAAATGCATTAAAACCAATCCCTGCCTGCACTTTTCATGTAAATATGCCATTCAGATTCCACTGGACAAAGTGTTTTGACATCTGAAAGACTATTGACTCTTTGTCACTGTACTGTGTCATTTTTGTGTTCTCAGTGATGTGCAAATGCATTTGTCTTTATTAGACTGGTTTGATCTATCAAAACCAAAGATAGTCATGTTCCAGTGTAGGTTTTGTGTTTGCTCAGCAGGTGCCTGCAAGAGTAAGAGTAAAATCGGAAACAAGTTTTTTTTTTATTTGTTCACTCTGTAAATAATATTCTAAATACTTGTAGTCAACAGAATTGCAAGTGGCTTTAGATTAATAATTCCTAGCCTTTATAGAGAATGTTTTATTTTTAAATCTAAAGCACTATATAAATATTGTGGATTTTTTTCCAAGGTAAATCCATAGCTGAGCAGGTTAGGACTTAACAGTGTTTTAAAGGATGTCATAGTGACTCACACAGTAACAGTACTTAACTAGAGGAAATTCAGAAGGCGAGATGTAGATTTTTCTTTCAACCTTTCACCACTGAAGCACTAAGGATCACTGTTCACAGGACAATCTTCTATTTAATGTATGAAAATTGCAGACTCTCTGGAGAGATTTAATTAATAGCAGCCATCATTGAAAAATGAAAAAATGGAAAAATCCATTATACCTGGACTGTGCTGTGTTTAAAATCCATTCTTTGGACAGAGCTTCATTAGCATGCAGCTTTCCGTGCTGATTAGCCTAGGGAAGAGAAGACAAATCATGAACTTATTGTCGGTAACACACGGAACACCCTTCTATTCGACGTTAACGCCCCAGAAACAAGAGGCTGCGGGAGGGAAAGCGTTAGGCAACGTGATGCCGCGCTGCCACCTAGTGCCACCCGGCGGATGCGGGGAGCCGTTTTATCCCTTACGTAAATGGAATTTTCATTGGACAGAGGGGCCAAAAGAACAGCAGCAAGGGACCCTGGGAGCCACAACTCCTGTTTCTTGATTCAGAGGTCCCAAACCCAGCCTCGGGGCTTCCTTCCCTGGGCCCTTTTGCAGGTCTTGCACCCAGAGCAGGGCTGAGGCAAGTCATTCACGTGCTTCAGAGGCACAACACCGCACTGACTCCCTTGACCCTCTTCACAGTAGTTGTCTGCATCTAAAACAGTTAAAGCAGGTGCTTACATTAAATACTAATAAATAGGAAGGAGTTCATGATATATGTGTAATTTAATTTACAAAATACAAAATTACAATGTAATTTACCTGCACTTAATGTGGCAGGTAGAAATAAAGACTCTTAAGCACCCCAGAGCTAGGTAATTATCTGTGGATTACAGCACAGGCCTTGACAAAAAGCACAATGCGACTGTCAAATAGAAATACTGTTTTGCCTGTACTTGATTCAGATAGCCAAGTCCAAGTGCTCTCTGTGTAATGCTTAGGAAGTTTCCACACACAGGCGTCTAAAGAAGTCTGGACTCCAGAGTTATTGGAGGCCGGGTGGTGCGTTCCCACCTATTCCCATGTTCCCAGGCATGTGAAGTCCTCCAAAAAGCTTTTTTTCAGTTGTTATTTGCTATAAAAACTGATAACATTTATCAATAGCGATGGAGTATAAAAGCTGTAAAAAGTACACATTCTCTACTGACATGAATAATCTAACAAATTGGCTGAGCTTTATGGGAAACCTTGGCATGTTTGCTTAGGCTTACTTGAAGTACAAATAGTCATAAGTATTCATGACAGAGAGTTCTATTTTTTATGAAACAAACAAGCTGAAATGCATTATATTGCAGTCAATCTGAAGAAATCCATGTTCTGCTAGCATTGGCTTGACAGATTTTTGCATGTAAAAATGCCATAACCCCTATTTAAATTTAACCTTTGTCCACAAAAGTTTTTTATTATAGTATTACAGTTATTACAGTATTTTGTATTTTTACACTTACAAATAGGAATTATTACAATAAAGTAACCTGAAACATTTTGGTGAGATTTTTATATAATTACACTGGTTTCCCACAGTTAAAACTATGAATAAGCTTCTAATAATAAGCTCCAAGTACTCATTCTGACATGGTGAAGGGATTCTTTACAAGCCTTTCAAACTGAAGAAACCGAACTGAAGGAAAACTCTGAGACATGGTGGTTCATAATAGGACGTGTTCTTCAGCTGGCTAAACTGAAGGAGTGGCAGCTTTGTAATAAACCTCCAGATCACTGCCTCCAGCAAGGAACAAATTGAAAGGCAAAACAAACTGAACTGTGACAGAACCGTATCCCATTACCTTGCCCCCCCTCCAATTACCAACATTTTGAAAAACAGTTATTCCACTTCTGAACTGTAAATGAACTAAAAATTTTTATGAACTAAAAGTGAATTTTGAAAAGGTAATCTTTGACAAAATTTCATTTGAAAACATTAGCGTTACAAAAATTGCATCACAGTCATAAAATACACACATTGCATTTTATGTATATAAATATATGCATGCATATAATTTAAGTATTTTGTATAATGTATTTGATGTTGCATATTTATATTGCTATACAGCAATACATAAAATATAAAAATAGGAATACTCTGATACTGTGTTTATGTGCACATTACCTGTATCCAGATCTTTCTGAAAGAAGATTCAATGCTGCTAAGATTTATGTGTATATTTGACTGGAGTTTAGCATATCTGCTGGTATTATGGAATATGGAAATTTCAATTTTTCTGCTAGGTTCAACAAGAATTAAATTAAATTAAGAGCATGGACTTTTTTTTTTTAGTACTGTACCAGAACAACAGTAATTTGGATAACATTTCTGCATGTTATTTTCATTTTCTTGATAGAAGACAAAGCTTACTGAGGTAACAGCTTGCTGATGACACTAAATTACTATTAAGTGAATAGGAATAGAGGTGACTGACAAACTGCAAAAGGGCATTATGGAATTCAGTAACTGGCAAATACAGCAGTCAATGAAATTCAATGTAGGTAAACATAAAAGGTCATACATAGGAAAAAAAACCCCTTAATTTCACATATCAAGTGAAAGACTTTGAAATGACCATTATTCAAGAATAAATTCTTAGTATTATGGCAGGTATTTCCCCAAGAATGTCTGCCTGATGTTCAGCAGTCATTAAAAAGCCAAATCAAACAGCACCCAGATCACAAAAGAACAGAAATTCGGAACAGCTTTCATGTAAGGGATGGCTAAGTAAACCTGGGAGAGAAAACTGGAGGGGAATCTGTTTAACAGTGGCCTAGATGAGGACCAATTTTTTGTTGTCTCTTTCAGTACAAGGACTAGGGACATCAAACGAAGTTATAGGAATTGGGTTCAAATGAAAAAATAAAGGAGGGAGTCCTTCAGACAATGGATATTTGAGCTCTAGAAGTACTTGCCAAAGGATATTGTGGACAATGAGTTTAAATGGATCAATGGGAGGCCGAACAAGTTTATGCAAGAGAGATCAGCATTATTTCCTTATCCTTGTTTAAAGATTTCCCAATTCATCATTTTTTATGTTCTGCCTTTCTTTCATTGGACCATGACATTCCCCTTAAGGCATTCTTGTAATTGCCATACGGTTATTTCCAAACAGGAGACTCACAGAATGGCATGTTAAATAAACATTTGTCTCTGTAATTATCCTAATGTCTAATACCTCCATCATATCGCCTGGAAAAAATGTTGATAGCTGCTCTAAGCTAGCTATGAGACCTGGATTGCAAGGAATATGTCCTTAACTACATTCACTCACAAGTCAGCAGAAAACACTATTAGCATAAATGAATGTGCAAATATTTGTGAGAACATATTTGTAAAGTGGCCTCTAACAAAGTTAACAGCATACCTTATGCATAATCAATGCAGAGCTGTAGTCTATGTCGTATGTAAAATTGTTGTTTATCAGTTGTTGTGGCTTAACCATGTTAATTTTCTTCCTTGGTTTTGCAGCCTGTACTGTATTTAGATAGGAGTGATAATGGTAAAAGTTGCTATGTGATTAAATTTGGCTTGGTACAATGTCTTTATAAAATACAACAAATAACAGAAGTGAGAAAGCAGTGAGGAAGCAGTTGGAGAGACTTAGTATCCAGTTTCAATGCACTGGAAGGTTTTGAGTATGGAACCAGTAGACCTAAGCAGGCATGTAACAGCCAGGTGAGCACCAGGCAAGGCTTGTGTGTTTCATTTCCTACAGCTTCAGTTCAGATGACTCCAGCCTAGGGGCAGGTGGCACCAGACAGGCCTGTGCCCCCCCCTCCCCGAGGCCCTGGAAGGGCCAGGACGTGCAGTTCATAGCTGAGGTGCCTCATAACCCAGTGCTGTACTTGACCTTTGCCTCACGACGCACAGCTCTCCCGCCCCACCTCCGGAGACACCGGCTCCACGGAACCGCCCGCCGGCCTCGGCCCCCTCAGGCCCCCAGCCTCCCGCCACCGGCCCGCGGGGCGTGGCTCCGCCGGCGGCATGGGCGAACAAGGCCTGTGATTGGCTCGGAAAGTGGCCGGCGGATCACGTGACGGTGACCCCGCCCGCCCCCCCCGCGCTCCTTATAGGCGCACGTCGGGCGGGTGCAGGTTCGGGTCGCTGGTTGTGTGTGCGGGTGCTGGCGGGGCTGCGCGGCAGCGGCTGGCGGTGAGCGGGGCCGGGCACGGCAGCTGGGCGCGGGCGGGCAGGCAGGCAGGCAGTTGGGGGAGGCGGACGGCTGGGCCTCGGGTTCCCTCTCGGTTGGGCGCACGGGAGACCGCAGGTTGTCATGGCCGCTTTCGGGTCTTGGCGGGCTCCCGCCTCTCTTCCCTATTGGCCGCGCCGGCGAGCGGGGAGGGACGTTTCGGGCACGGCTGGCGGGAGCGGGAGGGCGCCGTCCCCTTCCCCTCCCCCCGCCATCTTGAGAGAGTGTGTGACACCGTTCCCGTGGAAGGGCTTAAGGGGGCTGTGGTCCGTGGTGGCGTCTGCGGTGGGCTGGTGTGGCGGCACGAGGTGTCCCCCTCAGGGCTTCGCGTGCCCAGCGCGCTCGCAGCTCGTGTCGGGGGGGGGGGGGGGGGGGGGGGGCGTGAGGGGCGCCGGGGGAGCCTAACGACCACGCGATTCGTGGCAGGGGTCTTAATGCTGTCAGAGAAATGGTTAAACTGAAATTGTATCATTTTGTAACTAGTGTCCCTGAGCTTTAGTTGCGGGCGGGTGTTACTAATATTTTGCTTTTTTTTTAGTGATCCTATGAATTTCAAAATGACACAGAAAATGAATGCAGCAAAATCATCAGGATCTTTGCAGGTATAGGTTTTAAAGTCTTGAAGCTGGAATATGGGAGCAGATAAGGGATAAAAAATAGAAGATGAAATTTACGAAGAATATCTGAAATGCTGCGATTGCTTTATTCAGAGGCTTGCACTCAGTTCTCTGGGAAACGTTCCATCTGTCTGTTTTATATCCACTGAGGGAATGCAAAGGGATCTGTTGCAGTGTGCTTCTACCAGGGTTCTGTCCTCCTGGCTTGAGTAACCTCTTGGCAGGCAATATGGCTTGGAGCACTGTCCTGCTTGGCCATATGTGCTTATGTCTACTTTTGGTTTTTTCTTGCTGCTCAGCAAGTCCTTTTTACTTTGACACTGAGCTTGCTGTCTCTCCCATGTGGTATTTTTTTAGGTGCTGGCTACCTACCTTGGTTAAGTCTGTTTTGACTTGAGCATGTTTTAACCGAAGTGTTTGTGCAGGCTGTTCTTTTTCTGAAGTCACCCTTATGAGCTATAATTGCCTTAGAATTGGTGGAAATGCTGAAAGGATTTAGGCTCTTAAGAGGTGACTGATAAGTTACTAAAGCTTATAACCTATTCCAGTCTTACTACAAGACACTTCTGTTGAACTTTTTAACATAGACTGTAATGTGAGTTGTACAAATACCATACAAAATAAGAGGTTAGTAGTCCTTTGTCATGATGGATAGAGTGATTGTAATGAAAATTTCTGATATTAATGAAAACTGCCAATTGATGTCTGACTGGTATACGTAGTAATCTTGTCTTATAGTGACTCTAGGGTATAAGTTCCTTAGTGTGTATTTCTGCACTTCTAAGGGGTTAACTTGGGTATTGGTCAATAATTTCTTGGCAGAGTATACTTAACTTTGACTTCCAATAGCAGCAAGCAGTGTCTGACACACGGTGTGATTCTTGTTCCCACAGCATTTAGTGTTTGTCTTGTAGTTCAACAGTAGTATAATTGGTGGCAGAAACTACCGTGGGAAAGGTGAATTGTCATGTGAAGTACAGTGTGAATCAGTAACTTTCTCACGCTGGTATGGCATTGTATTCTGGCTATTCTTGCTTGGTTGTCTGCCATTGTTTGCTGTCCCATGGTGGCAGCTTAACCAACCCAATCAGAACACCTTAATGCAGGAAATGGGTATTTATGCATGACAGGAAAGGTGATAAACATACTGTTCATACAAAACAATAGCCTGTCTGCATCGATGCAAGGAAGCTTTAGACCCACTTTAATGGATAATCAAAGCAATACATTAGTTCAGTGAACACCAGTTGAGGGTGTGTTCACAGGTAGCAAAAACTTCAGGTACTGCTTGAAGTGATGTGTGTGACTTCACCACATAAACTTGCAATTGCAGTCACTTGTCTCTTGTCCCTCAATGTCTAATTGAAGTTGTCAAATACAACTTTGAGAACTTCGGCTGAAGTTCATGTGTCACAGCACTGTAAATGGTCTTGAAGTCTGGTCAGAATATTTCTGCTATAAGACCTGTTCAAATTCCTATTTGAAAGGTAAGGGTTTCCTGAGAGGTGGGGACTGAGCATAGCTTAATGTGATTAAGATCAGTCTTTGCTACAGGTAACTAGATGCACTTTACATAAACCTTAACATAGGCTAAAGTACCATCTTTTTCCCTTGGAAGGGTGAACCATGGGTTACCTTAATGGAAATGTAACTAATTCCTAAGATTCGGTTTATGTAGACTAGCAACTGTGTGAAGCCATATTTGTCTTTCTAGAAGTACCTCACAGACACAGCATGCAGTGCTGCCCCGAGACGGACTCTTAAAATGATTCAGCCTTCAGCAACAGGTTGCCTGGTGGGCAGATGTAATGAGGTATGAGTTCAAAGATAACCTATAGCTGTGTAGTTATTTCTACTCATAGCAAAATGCTTTTGAGCTTTTAACTGAAAACTAATATACTTGAAAAAACATGCAAGCTGCTTATTAGCATGATACAAGCTTACTTTTTTAGTAATATTAAAAAATAGCAATTTCAGAGTACTTCAGGAAATGTTAAATTTTTTTTGTTAAACCTGTGGGTATCAAAGATGATGTCTAAATTGGAACTCTAAGGTGAAGAAAGTGGGGCTCGTAATGACTGACTTGCAGTCATGAGTGGGCACATTTACAAGTTTGTATTTTTAAAAAAGCTGAAATGTTGCTCTGAAGTTAAACCTGCCTGTGTTTTATGCAGAAGAAATCTTCAGTCAAAAGGAAACTCTGGAATAACAAGTTTACCTCAAAGGCTTGTAAAGCTGAGGTGTCTGTGGACAAAGAGCAAGACAATGAGAATATGAATAATGACATTCAAGCTGTAGATCTCATGATAAAAGGTATGTGGCGATTTCTGAAATATTTTCTTGCACTTAAAATGCTATGCTCCCATTGGAATATAACTTGAAACATGGTTTTGTCAGTTAGGTAAGGGCTTTCTTTTTTTTTTTAGTGGCTAGCGGGCATTAATGATACGTAATTCTCTGTAGCATATGAGAATGAGTTCATGGTAACCAGTAGCTGAGGACCATTGTGTGTAACAGTGTTAAAGTCTTCTTACTTTGGCTTGGCTGCCAATGCTTGAACAGCTTCTTGAAGACTGCCTGTATAGCCATTAATACAGTGTAGGATCACTGTTTTCTGTAAGCTTATGTCTCTAGTTGTAAATTTATAACTGATTCCTGGGAAAACTATATGGAGAGTGTTTCTCACAGTTCACAGAACACTTCTATACAAGTTAGATAGCTTAAGGTGATCTCAAGAATTCAGTCTTGGCACAGACTTACTGTAGCTTCATACTTCAGGAAGTCCTTCATCTCAGTATTGGAAAGAAGTGGCTGAAGAAAGGAGGAAGGCTCTGTATGAAGTGCTTCAAGAAAATGAAAAGGTAGCTAGTGAAAGATAATTTCTTTATCACTGGCTGTTGTCTTCCTGTTTTAACATTTTGTCATTTGAACTTAGCTGCACAAAGAAATCGAACAGAAAGATGGTGAAATTGCTCGCCTGAAAGAAGAAAACGAGGAGTTAATGTCCCTTGCTGAACATGTGCATTACATGACCAACATGATTGAGGTACTTAAAGGAATTTTGAGCTAATGTTGGAAAAAGGGAGAAATCAGCAAAAATTTATTTAATGAATTCTGTTTTGTGTATGTACAACTCTTCATTTTAAAATTACTATCTTTACCTGTTTCCTGTGGAATTACCCTAATTTAGAGGCATAAAGCCCCTTCTAGGGGATGAGTTTTTCCTACCTTGGAGCCCACAGGAGTAATGAAAAGGTACTAAGAGCAATGTTTCCTGAAGAGGAGTTTGAACCTATTGTCTTAATAGGCTTTGCATGATAGGAATGGTGACAAGGGAAGGAAGGGTTCATTTTCACTTTCCTGAGATGACTTAAATTCACATGCCTAATAGTCTGTGTGAGGCTGCTGGCTAAATGAAGTGTTTGTGTCCTTTATGTCCCTGTTTCAAGTTTAGGTCCTCAAAGTGGAGCAGTGAAAGGGAGGGGGGAGGCACCTGTGCTCTTTAAAGTCAGGGTTTCACTGAGGAACTGCCAATTTTGTGACCCAAAAATGGGTAATACATGGTCTGTAGGGTTCATAAACTTGTAAATTTCGAAACAGCTTCCTCTTAGAATTCCTTGGGGGCAGGTAGTTCTGCCACTGATTCCATGACTTCTCCACCAGGAGTAGATTGCAACAGCCTCTGAAGCTGTAATAAATACATAGTTGTAGAACCTTGATACTAAAACTATAAGTTGGTTTTGTAGGGATTGAGCTCTGAACTGGGATATGGAACTGTGTATCTGGCAAATACTTTGATTCCCTGACTAGTCTGGGGAAGTGGAAACAAAATGGAAGATTACTGCAAGCAACTTGGAGTTAATTTTCAGTTAGTGCAATTATTTAGATCAATCTGGAAAGACTCCACTAATTTGCCACACTTGAAACATTTTGGTATTCAGGGAGTGCTGCTTTTGAGTCATAAAGCCACAGGCAGAAATTAAATGTCTTAAGAACTTAGAGAACTAGTGTAGTTGGAAACTTTTCCACAGTTCCTCGTTAAGTTCACTTATGTAAGCTGCTCACTTCTGAGGCTTTTAATGAGCCTTAAGTGATACATCAAACAACCAGAAGCCTCAAAAGCAGCCTCTGACAGTCCGGCTTTTCTTCCTCAGATCAGGTTAGGTGAGGAACTTTTATCAAGTGTTAGAAAATGGTGCATCTTCTTGTTCATCTAGATCTAATGTAGCTTCACTATCTCTGATTAAAAATAATGAACTTAATTGTTGTATAGTAATCTTTATAAAATTAAACCTATATAGTATTATAGTAATATTTAACTTGGGAAGCGGTTTCCCATATTTTAGGTTGCCTAAGACAAAACATGTCCTACTGAAGGACCCAAGGAAGACTTAACAGTCAACAAAGCAGATGTGCTCTGTGAGTTAGAGATAGCAATTTCAGTTGAACTTGTCTTAAGATTTTTTGAGGAATGTTTTCATTATCTTCATTTGGCAACTGTTTATATAGTTTTCTTAATTCAGTATGCACTGTCTTATTTCACTGGTTAAGTAGAAAAAGTCTTAAAGTTCACTGTCTCCTGTTTCATTCTAGAGGCTAACTGGGCAAGCACCTGACAATTTTGAGATGATGCAGAGTCTGGCTATAGAGGAGTCCAAAAAAGAAAATGAAGAGCTTAACTGTGAACTTGATGCAGAGAGCAACTCTGAAGAAGGGCCATCACAAGTATCAGGTGGCTTAAGGGGGAGTATGTCAGTTCTTGCTTCAAAGGAAGGAAATAATTTGCAGCTGGAATGACAAATAGGATTATGTGGTTTTTAATTGCAGGCTTCCTTTTGAAAGGATATACTGAAACTTCTCAGGCATAGAAACTTGTGGAAGCATTGCATTACAGGTGTTGGTTTTTAACTGGAGTTACGTAGCAGTGGGAGTATCTGGATACTGTGTAGAAAACTTACTACAGGCTGCACTTAGTTGCTTGTATAAATGCAAATACTGTGTATTTCAAACAGTTGTGTAAATATCTTATCAGTTGGTCTGATATGATACATGAAAATTGATAAATAAATCTTTGCCATACCAAAACTGCCTCATAATGGTGTGGGGAATGGCTAGTTTTAGGTTTAAGAAAATTTTGGCTACTGTAGATAGAAGCTTTCAGTGTTTTTAGGGAGTACCTGGGCAGATTTAACTCCTTAAATTTGCAGAATTTTTGAACAGTGTGGTTTTAGTGGATAGGGAAAGCAAAATAAAGCTTGTGTGCTCTTGGTGAGGCTTCAGAAAATCAAGAAAGGGTAATTAGTCAAGATCTTGTCAAAGTTTAGTTAGATCTATGCTTTTTAGGCTTGTTTAATTGCCTCTGTCTTTTAAAGGGAGCATTTTCAAGATGTACAGATGAGAGCTGAAGTAGAAAGTGTTAGACAGTATCTTTTAGAAATACATTTATTGGCTTATAAAGAAAAGGTGGGGTGTTCTTGCTCCAAATAACAGCAGCCTACACCTACTTCGGAGCTATTCAGAAAGGAAACTCTACGTTTTCAAAGTACTGCACTGGTATACCAAGAAATGAGGCACCTTTTTAGCAAGGTAGTAATGTTCTGAAGGGTTTACAGGGATAAAAAGCATTCTTTAAAACTTTGAGCACCTGTTCTGACATAGGGGGCAGGGCAGGAGGAGTGCTTGCAGTTAAAGGCACTGAGGTAGAAGGGGAAAGCAAGTTGAATACAGGATTTCCAGTCCTGAGTGAACTTTGCAATTGTTCTGCAAGTAACAAGGCCTTCCAAGGATAGGCTTTAAAAGATGGTGGCTGGCTGTTGCAATAGCTTGTGAAGAGCTTGAAGTTGAGTGGCTTTCAGGAGGCAGATACTGAGAGGGGTTTTGGTCTATGGATCTATTGGGCCTTGCCAAAACAGGCATTTCAGGGTATACATGAACATATCTGTGGAGCTATTGATTTGGCACCTTTAAGATTCCTTCCATATCTTAACTCTCTTCCTGTGGGTCTGAGTAAGTTAATAGATGTTTCACAACTGGTTTCAGTTGTTGATACTTGGGGAAACTTAGAACCATTGCAGGAGGTAATACTCCTTCTGTCTTGTTATTTCACCTTGAATTTGGGAAGCACAGGTGAAGCATTATGCTTTCCTGGGGGCTTTGTAAACAAGGATTATAGCTTCCAGTTTGTGCTCTAGAGGGTGTCTAGATTCAATTCTTTCCATCACAGTGCAGAACTAGTGACAAAGGTGTGTCCTTTAATGTTGATATGTTAAAAAATAAACTGGGTAACTGCTTTGTAGAGTAACCTTGGCTTTCTGTTCAGAAGAAATAGATAATACTGTCAAGTGACTTAAAAGTGCACTGCATCAAGACTGTTATAAAAAGTTAAATTTTGTTTATTTACTACTATCGGAGAACTATGATAAGAAAATTGCTTAGAATCTGAGATAGAAGACATCGTAGTTACTCATAGTTAAGTAATTTTTCAGAAGTGGCTTTTTTTTAAACATAAGGAATATTTTGCATTTGTAGAGGCTGTAGAAGGGAAGAAAGCTGCTGCATAATTAGGTGGCCAGGTAGGCTGATCCAACTGGGGCAGCAAGTGCAACTTCTCCATGGTTTTGCCTCCTGCTCTGAACTGCTGTAATACAGGTGCTGCAGTTAGAATAAAACTGCCAGGAAGTAACAAATCCTGAATTTTTATGCATTACTTGCATCTGGCTTTTCCTTAATCTCACCAAGATGGTAAAGAATGCTTATAAGATTTAAATCTTGTGCTTTTTCTTGATTTTTATTTAAATAAAGACAAGATGCTTCCTTGAGTAGCTGGATCCTGTGTATGTATACAGAATAAATCATGTAAGTTCCTTCATGGAGGCAGATTGGGTATATTGTAACAGAACAACTTTTTATCAAGGCATATGCCACTTGGGTGCATGTATACATGCTACTGAACTGTTCAAACCAAGGCTACTATGGTTTTATTTCTTAGTTCATTAGCAGAGAGAATAGTTCATTATATAAATGCTTGAAAAAACATACTGCAGGAGAAGACCAGAAGTGAGAGTTGAATTGTGGCAGTGCATGTTGTGGGTTTTATACCTGTATCTCCATCACATATGTATTGGTCCTTGATCAAACAATCTCCCTACACCTTCTTAGAAATATTAATGCATGAAAGTGTCAGAATTTTTATGATGTGGCATTAATTATTTAAAAATCTTCTAAAGCGTTCAAGTTTCAGTTACTGTCCTGGAAATTCCTGAGTTCTTTTAAAAATGTGCATGTACTAGAACTATGTTACATAGTAAGTCTAGAAACTTTGTATGCATGTGTGAAAGGCCTGTCAAATGTGTAGAAATTGTACACATTTGTGTAATTAGTTCTTTTACAACCATCTGACCTTTTAATTTTGTTTAATAAGAGGAAACTCATTTACCACTGAAACACAGCTATATAACAGCTGAAATTCAACATAGCTAAAGACAAAGGAATTTCATATCCAGCTAAATTACAGAAAGCGTTCTGTCTAGCAGAATAAAATTATCAGTTCTGGAACCTAACTGCAGAATATGATTCTTTCCAAGAAGTCATAAATGCTTTTGTGTACCAAGTTGACCAGCATGCTGACTCCCTTTTGTTGCAGAGGCTATGGCCACAGTGTCATCTTTCACTGAAGTATCCAAAGGCTTCTCAGAAGTGGGATGCATCTGCTGTGTCATAGCACTTCTCCCATAATTGTCCTGAGAGGACACATTTTACAGACATGTAAGACTGAGGTGTGGAGAGACAGGCCATTTGCAGGTGTCAGATGTTTCAAGGAGGAGCAGCTGTGCAGGGATGAGCAGAGGCAAGCAAACTGGGGTGTGTGTATGGTTTGTGGGAGGAAGAACTTTTAATCTGTTTAATAAAAATAGCAATTTAGTGTAAACACCTATTGTATTTAAGACAATGTGTGAAGTGAATTAGGCCATAATAACTACTTGGCTGGGCGATGAAACTGGCTTGGTGTTTGGCATAGTGTTGCTTACATGGGGGACCTACAGTGTTGTCATGTGTTGCAGCCTGTGCATAAGTAATGAAGTTGGTCATGGATTCTTGCAAGGAAGTGTGATGCATGATCATTTACTTTTTTCCTTAAGGGCTATCTGAGGTTATTTTCTTTTCAGAACTGGATTTGAGATTTTGAGCAGGAAGTTTGCAAATCTGCCAAGGCCATGTGTTTCCTGTGCTGTTGTTTTTGAGACTGAATTGCATTATCATTGTTTTCTTCAGAAAATGTTCATTGTGTATAGTTCATTTCTGTTTCTATTCCTGTAATAACAGAGTAGTTCAGCAAATGATAATGGTGTTCTGAGAAACTTTAATTTGCTGCTGCTTTGTTGATCTGCCAACAACTGCCTGTAATGAAATGTGATCGGCAGTGTTCAAGGTCAGACCCTTGGGTGTAAGGATACCTCTGTCACAGCGTTGGGGGCACGGCAGCTGTTTGAAGGCAGGTGCTGTGCATCCTTTAATCAGGATAATTCCATTGCAAATCAGCAAAGCAGGGGTTTGTACTTAGTATGACTGCCAGACTGTATATCTTGACTCTTAATTTTGAATGCTTAGTCAGCAATTATCTGTATATAACAGACTGCAGTATAGGGTAAAGCTACAGTATATACCTTTTCTGAAGGTGTGCTGGGTACAGGAGGAATCTTAACGATAGTGTGACACTCTGGGCAGCCTAACTTAAGCTGCTACTGTAGCTAGAGTAGTATAGAGGTGCTATGGGTTTCCATCAATGAGGCAGAATGCAGGGAGACAATAACAGCATGGTGAGGTTAGCGAAAACCACTATAGCTCATGAAAAGCATGAGGTAAAAGCCACCAACAAAACCAGCAGGCAAACCCCTTTCCCCAGCATGCTTTTCCTGGTGAGGTCCCCATCTTTCAGTCTGTACTTCTGAGTTATTTTGGTACAAGAACTTTTTCCTAATATGCTTTTCTGGGGTGACCCAGACATTTAAATTGGTTTGAGTCAACCTGCTACAGCTGTATGGAAAGTTTTGTAATAACTGCCTGCTGGTTTCTTTGCTAGTTGGTAAGTGTCCATCCTGTTACATTCACTTCTATGCATCTGGTTTTTCCTATTCCACAAAGCAGAGCTCTTGCATTAATGTGGTAGGAAAGCAAATAAAAACATGTAAGTTATGAGACAAATACATGGTTTGTTCCTTTTTATTTGCCTTCTGGTTTTGGAAGCTTTAAGGTTTGTAACTTTTTCAAGGGTTTGTTGCCCTGAGGGCATAAAGTTATGGAATTTTGTTTTTTTTCTTAAAGTGATTTTTTAATATATTGTCATGAATCATGTTAGAATTTGATTCTTTGTTTTATTTAGTTGTCTAAACCAGTTTTAATGCTCAAAGTGAAATTTAGCCTTTATACATCTATATCCCAGGTTCCAGCTTGTCTGTCTCAGATACCACAACAGGAACCAAATTTGGTCTAACCATTCCCACTAAAATTCCTGTGAATTTCCTCACTGACTTTACTGAGAGCCGGATTTGCTTCTTTCTGGTTTGTATGAGCTGTATACATGGTTTCTAATGGTTATAATGGTGTAACAGATCAGCTTTAGATTAATAGACTTCTCAAAGGGTGGATTTAAACTACAATGAGATGAAAGTAGGTATAAGCTCTGCTTGGCATGGCACCTGTATATGTGAGCAGCCCCTTTGCTGTGCTTGATAGGCAGTTCTGTGTTCCCCAGGTCTGCCCCATGAGCCTGAGTGTTTGTGAGAGGAGTGTGTTCTGTTTGGGAAGAGTCTGTGTTCATAGAAGGGAAGAAGTAATCAGTGAATGTTTGGTAGCAGTCCCAGAGCCTCTTCAGCATATATTCTGCTACTTCTTGTGGAGCCTTTTTTGACAAATTTCTTGAATGATGCACAAAGCTGGTTTGCTCTGAACTTAAACTAGGAGTGGCTAGAAATGTAGGGTACTAGTGCTTGCCTGAAAGTAAACTCATCTCACTTGTTCCTAAGTGACAGTTGAGAATGTAGCACCTACAACCCAATGACGACATAGCTTTTGCTTTAACAAAATCATGTTCAGTGCTGTGATACGCAAATTATAAGCGAGCTTTCGACAGATAGGTTCTACCTGCAATACATACTGACAGATGTGGGAATACAAGAATATTCTCTCTTCAAAAATATGCCTCTTGCTGATGCTCTGGGATGGAAGCAAGTGCCTGCACACATGCATTGAAGGAACACAGAGCACAGTCCTCCCCTTGCTTCCAAAGCAGCATTGTAGTTTAAAGCTGGCTTTTTTTAAAATGTGCTTTGGTTCACCTCACAGATGTACAACGAAGAACAGTTGTTTTCACTATAGTTTCATCCTTTCTCTACTTTTTGTACTTTTGTGGTTTGTGTGTTTAGGTTGCTAGAATGTTTTGCTGCTTACTACCACCACCACCCCACCCTTAGCCAGCAGAAAGATGAAAATGCCTAAGTTGTGCCTTTTGAAACACAAACTAGTATTGCACAATTCTCCCCCTGCACAAGAAGTGGCAGGTTTCTGTCTGCCTTCAGGCAGCAGTCCTTGCTACATGTATTGTTCACTTGCTCTAATTTAGATGTTTTTGGAAGATATTAAAGTAATGTTCTTCTAGATCTTCACAAAGTTGATCTGGTATGAAACACAAATTATTTCTATGCTGTAAGAAATCTAGCAGATGATTTCATATAATTTAGCTAAACTGTTTGAGATTGTCCTATAGTCTTGTCCAGGTGACCAGGCTTGAAAAGGCAAATATTCCCTACAAGCTTTTCTCCTTAATGTGTTTAAACAACTGTTACAGTTTGCCCGAAATCCAGCTGCAAGTAGTGGCTGTAAGAGCCACCTATGATACTGGGAGCTGATTGCATGTGAAGATTGTATGAGCCTCACAGTAGAGAGGCTGCTGGTAAAAAGTGACTATACATATGGACTGATGTGCTTGGTAATTAAAAAATAATCTTTATTATAACTTAAATGTGATAGGAAATATGGTGAGTACAAATGCCACAAAACTAAAAGCAAAAAAAAGCAGAAGTCAGTACAAAAGGGACACCGTGGAAGAGTTCAGCTGATGGGATAGGTGTGGTATAAAAAACAATGTGGTTTCACCTTCTGCAAAAAGTGTCTATATCCCTTAGTAAACAAGTAAGCATTTTGAACTGTACAAAATGTACTTTAATTAAAGGAAGAATATATATATTTATAAATATACAGATATGTACATTGTTGTAACATTCACAGTAAAAAAAAAACCAAAACAACATTCCCTGCCTGCCAGTGTGTTTGGCGCACAAGGCTTCCTTTTGATGTGAATTGTTTGCAATCTTTTCTATGTAGTCTATGCAAATTTGGGTACTTGAGTTGACATCTAAATAGCATTTCATGCATAATGAACACAGTACAGGAACACTCTTCTGTTAAACTATTCACCTCCACTGTTAACTTAAGGCTCATAATCAACAGTTTGAAGCACTGGCTGTCTTTCATCCCTGCAGTGAGCTGGGGGGGGGGGGGCAATGCATTCACTTCACCCTCTGTTTATTACTGCCTCTGAGGTCCACTTTAGTTTTAGTTCTTTATATTGAAAACATCTATAGAAGCTATGATCCACTAATTAGTCTATGAAATTCAATCCTGCCTACAACATATAGGACCACATGGCTTGGGGGGCTCATGCAATTAGTTGTATTCACTTCTGGGAGTAAATAAATGCACTTTACCTTTTCATTTAGTTTTCAGAAACCTATGTGATTGTTTGATCCCACTCACAAATCTCTAAATTAATGATGGCTCATTGCTGGAGGGCAAGAGAAAGGAAATAAAAGACCAGTGGAGGCATTTAGTATGAGTCACCAAAGTGACACCTCCTAGGGTTTACATCATGCTGTTTCTGGAGGCAAAACTTGAAGAAACTTGCTCTATATTTCATTACTTAGACAAAGCTGAGAAAGCTGAGTGGTGTTCCCTGCTGTTGGACTGTTGCTGGGGTCATGGCATAGCAGCAGATGCTTAGCAAAAGCTTCTTTGCAGTCCTGTTCAGGTGACCTCCTACTTGTCCTTGTTAGATATATCACGTGTCTCAAGCTTTCATGACAACATCAAGGAAGTAAATGTAATAGTAAAATATATGAAGATGCCAAATCCTAAAAACTCACAGAAGTTTGTTGAGGCTGAATAACTGCAATTATGTTATTTGTTATGAATCAGGAAAGTTTTGCTCCTTAGCATCCAACTGTTCCATCATGAGCTGCAAAGAGGAGCCAATAGGAACCCTTAAGCTGGATTTTAGATTTTGCTTTTCTTTAAGAAGTCTGTAAATTGCTACATTTTGGGACATTCTCATAGAATTCTTCAAAGTCTTTCTTCTGCTCTCCACAGTGAAGTGCAGCTCCATCCTACCTTAGTGCCTGTTAAATGTAGGCAGTTTTTTTTCCACCTAAAAAGCTGTGGCAGTTTCAGTTCCACGGCGGCTTCCAACTTTAGCAAACTCCCGGGGAAATTTGTCCAGCTGTTCATATGCCAGCCTCCCATCTTCACCTGAATGCAAAATGTTAAAGCATGATACCATGTTTTATCATTGCCTTACAACATTTAAACTACTGGATTCTCTGCTGTTAGAAAGTACTGATCTGCCAGTAAGTTCTTCCCCTTCTTAAAATTCATCTTGTTGAAGGCAACTTCAGAAATCACTTGTAAAATTTAAGCATGCTTTGAATGTTCAAATTCTTATTTTTTTTAAATTTTCTCGTGTAATTTGCTGGTTTTATCTAGAGCAAGAGAGAAGCAGACACAGCTTGTATGATTAGATGGCAGTATCTGTACACTTGTCTTACTAAGTGACGTATGGGGCTTGCCCAGGTCTGAGCTGCAGCTGTGATACACTTGAGGCAGATGACATTTATCCACTGCTACTTTGGACAATATGAAGTTTACCCACATCTCGCATCCTGGCATTTTAAAGTGAGTCTACCTACATCTTTGCTTATATATCTCTGGAAAAGAGGAAGCAGTATATTTGGTAAATTTAACTATTTGTGTTTTAAACCATTTTGTCTTAGGTACGCTGTCATCTGTATGCCCCTGAAGACGGTATTGAGCTTAGTGTGTTGAATTGGCCATTAGGAACCAAAATGGTCTCTGTGTGTCATCTAGAAGAATGGTAGTACAATCTCCCACAGTTTTCAAAAGTGTCCCTGGGCCAGTTGTTTTATAAGCTGAGTGATAGCACATCCAGCAGCAGAGTGAATTCCTGCCCAACTGGTGAATGAAAGCATGCTTGACGAGTTTGCATAACTAAAGTCACAGATTGACACACACCCATGGAGTAAAAATTCATGCTTAGTCTAAAGGCCAGAAAAACAAAATTTTTCTGTGCTACTGAAGCACTGGTGCCCTGAAACTGTGCAGCTGGACTTGCAGTCACATGGTGCTATGCAGCTAGATTACAGGTTAGTGAACAGGGTATCTGTCGTCTCGAGGACAAATGAGGGTCAATGCAAGGTGCCCTGAGGTACTCTGCAAAGGAGGACTTGCAGGCTAGCGTTTATCCAAATAAGCATATAAAGATAATTTAGGTTAAATGAACACTTGCAGTGCTAATGGCACTTAAGTGTGACTTACGGGATTACAGGGGTGATAGGAGGGGACCCTCAAGAGGATGATAGATGAGATACAACAGGCAGTGTGCCAGCCCTGCCTCATCAAGGCTGCTTGGTTCTCAAATTCATTACAAGTTATTTCTGTTTGTCAACTTCTTCTTTGCTATTTTTCCTTTTCTACTTCCCCCTCCAGACTCATACAATTAGATTTCTCTCTTTTTGGCTCATTTTCATGATCTTCAAATGGAAAGATTTTTAAGAATATATATTTTCTTACTTGTTCGAGTTTCTAGTTAAAATTTCGTGTCAGTTTAGGGTCACATGTTTGTATAACTCAGGTGTCTTAACATGCTGCTCTGTTAAAGAAGAAAATAAAATACTAAAATGCTCTAAACCAGGTAACTCACCAAGGGAGAGCAGGGTTTCGGATGCCACTTTTCTGATCTCTTCGTTGTCGGATTGGCAGAGTGTGACCAGCATTTTAATACTCTCAGTAGCCTGGGAAGTGCACAAAGAACCACATTAGCACTGCACAGGACGCTGTGGTTTTATTTCACAACCTTGCATAGAAACGGTGACCATCCTCTGCGCTGCCCTTCCTACTCCAAGGGAAGGGCCTTGCTGGAGACACAAGGAATGGGGTTCCCCTGAGGGGGAGCATCTAGGAGGATGTGTATTTTCTGCTGTCAGTGTGGATCCTTTCTAAATTTCCTACCCTATGTGCTACATGCATAGATCTGTCTGACCTTCTGGTCAGACTGCTGCTTCTGACTGTAGGCTGGGTGATTGATGAGCCACGGAACGAGGCCATAGGAGTGCCAGGGTCGGTACGGCGGGGAGATGAACAAGAGACAGGCTTCAAGGGAATGGATTTCATACTGAGTGTGTCAAAGCTGGTAGGTCTGAGGAAGCTGTTCCCACCCATAGCTGTGCCTGCCAGGGGCACGTTGGCTGGCCAGCCCTGTTACTTTACTGCAGGCTCCTCACTGACACCTGCGCTCGCCAGCATTTCCACATTTTTGCCTTGCTTCTGCTATTTTGGGAAGAAAGCAGGGAAGAATCCTGATCTCTGCTACAGAAATGTCAGGCCTTTGGGGAATGCAGCTGTCATAGTGTCTCTGGCAGGCTATTTAACATGACAAGAAGAGAGATGAGTGAAAGGAAGGGCAGGCATTGCCCTGGCATGACACCTGGGAGAGGCACTGAGCAACGGTCAGTATTTGGATGAGCCCTGTCTATGCGCGGGGCACAGGTCTGGTCTGTGATGCTCTGAATGAGGGCTTAGCTGCCAGAGCCATTACACCTCACCGTCTGGTCTTCAATGTGGTTGCTCGTGCGTGACTCAGGGCAAGTCTGCATCGGGTGCATGCTGATGACTACAGCTCAAATGCTTGTGAGTGACGGGACCACAGCAACAGAGCTTCGTTGCGATCTGCAAAACCCCTCAGAGATGTACAGTAGGACCTTGTGCAGCTGACATGATGTGGGTAAGACTGCCATTGGGTTAGCTCATCCACAGTCACCTATCCATTGTAGCATTCCCATCTCTCAAATAGTATCTTCCGGAAAGGCTTCAGCTTTTATGTGAAGATCCCAAATGATGATATGTCCCCTCAGTAGTTTTTTTCCCCAGCAATCTCCTTTGTCACTATTCAAGATATGTTGGAGCCACAGTGCTCAAGTTGAATGTCTCTGGCTCCAGTTCCCACAGCTGGTTCCCAGTTGGCCTTTTCCTGAGAGATGAAAAACCCCACCGTGCCCCACATGCAGCAGAGCTGTAATGCCCCTCACTGTTTCCTCTCAGGGATGCCTGCTAGCATCTCATTTAAGGGAAAAGTTTTTTCATATTTAAACAATATTGAATTATGTATTGTAAGTATCAGGCTGGAACGAAGTCACATATTAGAGCTGTCTTCTCTAGGGGACAATTTTGAGGGACAAACAGTCCATCTGCGGTGGGTCTGTCTCACAGAACACATTTTGTGCCCCAGTGTCCCATGTCAGTCAGGCTGGGGTGGCTGCTGCTTCCCATGGCTTTATACAGCCAAAACAAAAGTGCATTTTTCCTTCCTGTCATGGAACGGAATGCAGCAACAGTATGAGATGCTAGCTGAAGCTGTAGTGCCCAGATGCAACAGCTATTTATCACAAAACGAGCTGTGACCTGCCTTCCTCTTTCTCTTCTACTTCTGCAGGCCACATGCATTACAGCTAATTTTATCTGGGGAAAGGATTTTTTTTCCCCCTCTCAGTCAGTACTCTATGGATGAACATTTTTTTTTCTGAGATGTGGAAGGAAGTCTCCTAAAGTCAGTATGAGAGGGAGGAAAAGGTGATATGCAAAAGATAAACTTTGTTGTCATTGCAGAGCTCACTTGTTTTTGCAATGAAGCTTCTAAACTGTTCCCAGACAACATGGTATCTGTAAAAGGATGCACTGCAGCGATGCAAAACAAAAACACTACTGATGCTGCTATTGCGATTTCTACTTTCTTGTTTGTACCTATCAGATGTCCTTTCTTTAAAGCAAAGTGCAACAGTGAGTTCCTCTTACCTTGAGGTATCGTAAAGCCAAGCAAGCTGCTTTCTGCAGCTGGAGGTTGGGCTGGGTTAGTGCTTCACAGTAATAAATCAAGGCCTGAAAACAGATAGAATAATGGTGAAAATGTCTGTGCCTGTGTGGAGCAGAAGGGTGGAGCGTGGAAGCACTGCTACCCTACTAAAGGGAGAGGGATTGCAGCCCACCTCCCTGACAGTGAGCGTGTGGAGTGGAGAGGCAGAGCCCTGCTGCAGGTAACACGGTGGGATAATTCCCGGCAGCAGATCCAGACCCGGCTACTCATTATATCTTAGTAGTCTCGGGCCAGCTTGTGGTGAGGTGCAATCTGCCACCCTTGAGGGCCTTTCCGCATAAATCGCCAAAGAGCTATAAATGGGCCTTGGAGTCTGAATAGCTGCAGAGCTGACCCTTGAGGTGGTCTCTCTAATGTAGTAGCTACATTAGGGAGTAACAGATAGTAATGAGCAGGCTGGGGTGGACCCCAGGGGGACTGCAGGTAACTATTACAAGGTTAGCGTGAGGTGCTAGACCAGTATACTGCTTGGCCCTAGAAATTAGTAGCTGCTGTTGAGCAAACAAAACCAGTGCAAGCGGCAAATCTCAGAGGCACTTGGCTGTGCAATGAACTCGTCTGCAGCACACGGCTGCATAACGCCCTTGTACACAGCACCCCGTGGCCCTTCCTGCAGGCAGCGAGCCAGGTGTCAGCTACCCACGCCTCTTCCAGGAGGTTATATTTTCCCTGAGATGCTGCCTCCATCAAGCTGGGGATCGAGAAGGATGGTATGAGATACCAAGAGGCTGCAAGCATGGAAGATGAGGTAGAAGGGCAAACAAAGAGGAGACTGGTTTGACAGGGAAGAGCAGCAAAGAGTGAGCTCCTTTTTCTCCTCCCTCTGCCTTCCTTCCGCTTCTCTTGCTCTTCCAACTGCCTTTTCTTTTGCTCTCTCCTGAGAGGGATAGTAGGGAAAAGTCTGCCATGAAAGGGTAGGAGCCGACCCCTAATTTCTTCTTACTCCGCCTCTCCCTTCTCTTTCATTTCTGTTTTTAAGCTGGCTCTGCTCGTTGCCTTTGGTATCTGTGACAGACTAAAATCTTAGATCTCACAGTTGAGCTGTGTTTGCCCAAGGCAGTCCATCCCCTCCAGAAGTGGTGGGAGGTCCCCTAGATCCCAGCCTCCTTTGGGAAAAAAATAAAGATCTCAGAGGTACGTCTGTGCCTGTCAGTGATGCTGGGGACTGCTGACTTGAAGCCTTGGACCGAAGCCAAGTCTGAGACAGGCCAGCAGAAATGCTGAAGTGTGGAAGATAGCTGGAGAGCACAGCACTCGGGGGGTATTTGCAGAGTTTTGGTTAGTACCTCTTTAGTGTAATGACAGGTAGAAGCAGACGGGCAAAATGACAGAAACAGACCTGTATATTTGCAGAAAAATTAGACAGGGAGTCCCTCTGGATCAGTTTCAATCAAGCTTGGAGTATACACGTAGATCTTCGAGACACAGGCAGAAAAAAGTCATGACAATACAGGTCTCTTAAGCGATGGGTGATTTTCTGCCGCTTACCTTCTCCCTGAAGTGCCTGTTCTCTGTGGTAGCTGTCAGAAGTGATGCCACAGTCTCACTGACTTCGTTTTTATTTTCATTGAGAAGCAAAGCCAAAGCTCTCAAAACTTCTTGCTGTGGCGGAAGGTTATTGGAGTTTATTTTGGCCACATTTTGCTGCAGTTTTCCATCTTTCACTGACTGCAGCACCTGAACTACAGAGGCTAGAAGTGTGAGAGAAAGGTCCTGGTTACTTCGTTTATCCTCTCAATATTTCAAATTGCTCCCTTCCCCACTAGCAATCCTCGATTTATACTATACGCACAAAGGGCATAAAAAAGTCCCCATCTCAGCAATTGCAACATTGCAGTGTGCCTGCACAGGGAATTCTCTGGGCTTTAAGCTGGGCCAATTTCTCAGATGTTCTTCCAAAGGAGGAGATGAGTAGATGGGCTAGGTGGACACTGCAACACTTACGCCTACCCAGAGCTAAGGGCCTGCTTGTCAAATCTTCGCTTTCTGCTGGAAGATGTAAATCCTCCCCATAACAAGTGAAACCCAATATCCTTGTCAGTGTATTGACTTCCAGAGCATCTTTGTGAGAATGTTTCCCAGTCTGACAGATGTCTGCCACCAAGAGCTGGGGCTCATATGTTTCAGAGGTGGTCTGAAAAGCCTTTTTCTTTCCAGGTTTCAGAGCAAAAGCTCCACAGTATGCCCAAATAAAAATGAAAACTAGGCAAGGTTCTTCAGACTGAGTGTCAAATAGAGACGAAAACTTGGCTTGCCAGGGATTGCAGTCTAGCATGTTCTGCGGAGCATTTGCTTCTCTCTTTAGTTCTCGGTGGCAGAGCCTGCCAGACACTGAGGTGCTGTGATCCCTTGGCTACTGAGACTTGCTCAGCACTTCAGAAGGTCTCTCCGTACAGGATGGTGAAAGACCGGAACGTCATCCAAGCTACCACACAGAAAACTTCCCAGACCTTGGGCCCAGCCCACCACCATCAGCCATCTCCTAAAAAGTAACTCTTTCAACAGAGATTTTTCACATTTGAACATGGAAATAGAAATGACTGAGGGTTTATCTGCATCAGCTCTTTTCCCTTGATATGTTCAGGCGCATTCAGACTTAGTATCCAAGGTACTTCTTTGTCTCCTTCACCACCTTCTTTTGTAAAATCAGCCTGAATTGTAAAATTCAGAAGGTCTCTCCATACAGGATGGTGAAAGACCTGGACTGTTTTGTGCTGAGCTCAGAAGGACACTGATGTACTCCCCTGTTAGCCATCAGAATTAATATACCCTACCTTCTTTTGCGAGCTGCAGCAAATAGCTTCCAAGGTCATTAACACTGTGGCTGGCAAAATAGTTGTAATACTGAAAGACGGTAATGATCTCGGAGGACATGCTGGAGTAGAGGACAGGCTCCGTCCGGTCCAAGATCTGAGACACCAGGATCCTGAAGACTGCAGGCAGCCACAGACAAAGGGATGCATTAGTGAGAGCAAAAGCTGCTGGCAAAATACCACAGCGCACTTCAAAGCCAGATACTTCCCAAAGGTTCTAACCTCACCTGCGGTTAGGTTAGAAGCTCCACAGACTTTCTCCCTGTCTAGCTTTCATCACCAGAAGATATCTTTGTAAGGATGAACCTCTGCCAGTTTACGGACGGCTAGTGCAGCTTCCTATCTGATCAATACAGCACCCTTTCTACCCAAATGAATCACTAAACACATACCCACATGCACTGCCAGTTGCATCTCTGTGATGCCACTGAAGCAGGGAAGATGCGCACAGAGACAGGATTTCGCTGTGCTTGGTCTTATGTTCCTGCGTGAGCGTGTGGCACTGGAAGGCTGGTCTGAGGCACTGTCTGTGAGAGCTGAGGCAGGGAGCAGGAAGGAGAACACTGCCTTGGGTAGGCATCTGCAGTGCAGGTGCCCACGCCTGACCGAGTCACCCTGCGTCCCTGTTCTGTCCCAGGGAGAGCTAGTCTGTATACCTGGAGTTTGAAGTGTGGTACATCCCACTCCAAACGGGAACCTATGTTCACATAGACTCACTCGAATGTATATGAATTTCATCCCCGTGCACTGTCCTGGGGCATGGACAATATACAGACGCATAAAATTAAGTGTGAGGATTCCTACTTCACTGAATCACTTAGAAACCTGTATTTGGGAATAGACTTACTTTCCAGTTAGCTCATAAACCTTAAAACAGTATTTTCTTTTCTTCTCACCTCACCTTTTTCTTCTATTCTAATGTGATTATTGGGCCAAATCTGTTTCAAGAGTTGTAGCATTAGTTTTCAAATGAGATCTTGGAGCTGTGGCCAAACAGACCTCCAAGGGGTTGGAAAACAAAGCAATGAAGATTGAGTAAAGCCCAGTACACAACCTTTCTCCATTTTGATGACTGACACAATTTTTTAGCAGCAGTTGGTACCTGTTTCTGCAAGCCCTGGACACTCCTCATTCACAGTGGTGGCAAAATTGATATCCAACTGCTTCATCATCTTGTCTGCAGACGTGTGATACACTCCTGAAGGGCCAGTACACTTCATCCAGAAAGCCAGCAGCGACAGCTTTTTGTGGAACTCTGGAATTGCTGGAGAAGACAGAAGGAACGATGAAACAAAACCGTGCTGGAAGCATCAACTTCCAGAAGAGAAAAGATGGTAAATGGAGGAAATCTCAGTCCAGCCCACTGATGGACATTAGCTGTTTGGTGGGTCGCCCTGTGCCATTACCTTCACAGAGCATGATCATGTGCTTACCCCAAGTTTGTAACATGTTTTTTCTGTTTCCTGTGGTAGGATGTGAGAAAATTTGCTCCTGATCCAGTTCTGGGCACTGATGCCTCATCCTTTTAAATATCATAAAATAATATGAGAATACTGCAAATGATCTGCATAAGACTGGTCCCTGTCCTAGCACTGCTGTGTGGCCTTGGGTGAGTCACTCAATTTTGCCTCAGTTTTCTGATAAACAAAGTAAATACACCATGTTGTATTTACCTGTCCTGCCAGAGTGCTCACGAGGGTGAGCACCTACATGTTTGTCAAACTCTTCCAAGGTATTAAAATAGATGATACAACTAGAAAAATAACTAAATAATTCTCTATAGAGATGGCTAAAAATAAAACAGATAAAAGTGTTTGAGGAGTTGTATTATGCCTCTGATAGTATAAGGCAGATCCTGCCTTTCCTCAGGAAGGAGAGGCGGAGGAAGAATTCGGCTCTTCAGAGGTGGCAGCATCCCCACCTCAACACAGCAATGACCTCTGTCCACCTTCTACACATCAAGCGGGATAAGAAGTCCTTTCTCTTCTCACCTGCTTGTTTCTGGATACCAGCACTGAAGACAGAGTGAGCCCCCCGAGCTGCTGTGGTGACTGTTACACCTGCCCGTAACAGAGTCGCACCTCCTGCAGCGGTGGTGAGCTCTGCACAGTGATTATCTCTGCAGGCACGCATGCCCAAACAAACCCTTTCCAGAAGAAAACCCCCCTAACTTGTCTCTTACCATCAGTAAGGGAGGTGATGTTTCCCAAGTTCTCAGTGCTGATCTCCACAATGTTCTCCATCACGAGGATCTGCCTGGACAGCTTATCCAGGAGGTCTCTTGTCACGAATGGTGTTTTACTGGAGAATACAATTTGCTGGTGAAGACAAATGGGAAGAGAGTCATTGAACAAAAAAAACCCTCAGAAGTAAACAAAAAGCTCCAAAGCACCTGGTACCTGAAGTGCTATGGCAAATTCATTGCCTAATACCATGGGATCTCCTTAACTTCAAAAGTTTCTTGTCTCTGAGATATGTTATGGTCCTGGTTGATATGCATCGTTGCTAAATCTTTAACATCTACATCCAGATCCAGACACTTGAGTATCCAACTGGCCATTTGCATAAATAATTTCTGATTTACACACTCTGCAAAGCTAAAGGAATCCATCATCATAAGCCTTAAAGCCAGAAAAGAATATTAGTCACATAACGTGGGCTGTGGACTTTCAGGATATACCTGCCTGGAGGCAGACCACAGGTCTCTCCTTCTCCACTACATTTCAGCTCTGATCAGCTGCTTGGGTGCCTTTATTAATTTGGTGCTTTTGCTAATATTCCCTAATATTTGCTAATACTCCCAGCTGCTGACATCTGTATTTTTTTCAGCAGTCCATGTAATATTGTTCATAGAAAATCTACTCCGTGTGTGGACATAGTGTGAGCTCGCATCCTCCAACTGCATATTTACCGTGTGCTCTTGTACTTAAACCAAAACCCTCCCCTTTTCTCATACTTGTGAGTCAGCAGGGTGTCCAGCTTAGTGCTAAGTGTGCTGGAATCAGGATTACTCTGTATTGCTTCAGTGGGCCTCTGGGAAAATAAAGCTAATTATATCTAAGATGGAAGAGTCAAGTAATTGTAAAGAGTAAGCTGTGGTATATTTTGATTCGTCAGGAAAACCCTGATGCCCTTGCTTGTTGGAGCAGCTTGCTGGAGGTTTAAAATCACATTTGCTGTGCTTGGGCTCTGAAAAAAAAAACCTCTAAAAGGTTTTACTAGTTAGTTGTGAGCAGGAACAGACAACTTTGTTGTCCCGGGGGGCTGCCATGTGCTGCCTTTGCTGTGTCTGTTGCAGACGATCTCTCCACCTCATGTGCAGAAATTCATTTCTGGTCTTGAGCATCACAGCGTTGTCTGGGGCTTGGTGAAACAGTGAGGCCACGGGCTTCTGTTTTAGCTCTGAAGACATGGGCTGCCTTAACCAGGGACCTCCCGGCAAAGCCAGTGGACATGTGTAACGCAGAGCAGGGGCTGCCCGTGTCACTGCCGTGCTGCTCGTTGGTCCTGCTGGGCAGCACCTGCAAAGTGCCCCATAGTTTCCATGTCAGGTCTGCTCTGAGATGGGCCAAGACAAATGATGGAAGCTTTCCTGGTTGAGGGTGAAAGAGGTCACCTTCCTACCCCAGCATAGTGGCAGTCCCAGGAGTAGCGCTGACCTTACCAGCCCACTTGTACCCCACAGTGCAGGTACACTAGTGCTTGCAGGAAAAATATTAAAATACATGCCCCAAATGAGCTGGCCCTAGTACCTGAATGAGCTGTGTGCAATACTGCAAGTGCTTAACTATGGTTATATCGAGGCTGTCATTCCCTGTGGTCAGGGGCAGAGGGCTGCCGGCCACGCTGGTGCCCACGCCTGTGTCCTCAGTGAGAGCTTCGCTCAGGTGGCCTCTGGCTTCTGGGTGCTCTGTCCTGTAGCTGGGGAGGAGGGATGAGGGAGGTCAGTGCAGGGCTGGCAGCTGCCACAGCAGACACACAACACACTCTCACTCAGGGCGACGAGCAACGAGCATGGCAGAAGAGCTGAAAGCAGCCAGAAACCTCGCAATGAACACATCATATCGCAACGGAGCAGCGCTGCCCTGGCTGGGCACGGGAAGGCTGTGCCCACCGAGGGGGCAGCTCTCTGTCCCCTGGCTGGTTTGCCTTGAGCGATGCAATGTTCTCAACAGCAAGCTTTTTTAACCTGGAGTTACTGTCACTCGGCGGTGACAGTTTTCTCCCGTCTTGGTGACTCATCTCCCCAGTCGCTCCGGATTAAGCACCATTACAATTTGTGCCACCCCAAGCACCGAGCTGCTAAGAACAGCTCTGTGCTTTCCACATCCTCCTGCTGCCAAATTTAATCCTCATTGCAGAAGGAAAGGAAAACCACTGCTGGAGTAAGAGACATGATGTTTTCATATGCTGTTTTAGGCACGATGTGTACAGCTTGCTTTGCCAATTGTTTCTGTAAAAGCATAAAGCTATTCTTGCTGTGTTTTAAACCATTATTTCCAATGTTGTCCTGTACAAATGGTTCTCCTTGTGTTTAAATGCAAAGCCCGAGGTCAGTCCCCAGAAAACAAGCACATTTGGCTGCAAGTTCGGAAGTTTCAACACTTGCAATCTTTACACTGAGTCACACACACATCTAAAAATGGAAGCAGGAATCAACACCGTCTAGGGATAAGCCAGAGGGCAGAAATACAAATATTAACTTCTACTTTAACTTAAAAGATTTTAGTTGCTTTGTAAGTTAGCTTATAACTAACTTAAATTTTTGCTGCTTAACTCAAATTTATGCTAAAGTGCCTGGTTAAAGCCAGATCCTTAAAATAACACAGACTGAACTGAGCTCAGAGTGCCAGTTTAGCAAGCAACACAATTTTTCAAGTTTTTCTTCCCACCAAGTGTTATTCTGGGAAGAGGATATGCAGTGAGATGATGGGAACGGCATGGTGGTTACTTGTTTGCACTCAAAATTATCTTACACAGGCCATGATAAGCTGCAAGAAGTATAGCTGCCTGGCTGTAAAGCGTGGGGTGCAAGGCAACCATGTTCTGTTCTTTTTTGCCAGCTCTAGTGCTGCTTAGGTTCCTGCTGGGCATCGTGTCAGCTCCGAGTACCCAAAGGTGCTTTTAGGATCTAATGATTGAAACACAGCATCTTAAAGTCACACAACAATGGCAGACCACAGCACAAACACCACAGCTTTTTTTTTTCTCTTTTTTTTTTTTTTCTTTCTCTTTTTTTTTTTTTTTTTCTCAGAAAGAGCAGAAGTGATGAAAGAAGGGCAGGTAACACGCAGGGCCATGAACAGAATACCAGTCATCACTCTTACATTCCAAAGGAAACCTACACCATGCTGCTTAAATCTGGCCCTGTGTTATTGTTACTGACAAGCTTAATCCACTGCAAAGACTCATTCGGCTAGAGAGAAAAGACAAAGGGAGGGGGGAAAAACCACAGAGGAATTAGTAATTACATCCAAGGAAAGCCAGGTCCAAACCTATGTCAAGGAAGAGGCTCTGCCAGTATTGATGTCAGCTCAATTTAATTTACCCTTCTCCTTTGGAGGACAGATTGCATATATTTGATCAGGGAAAAAAATGATCCTGGAAGTTAAAAGATTTTGTATGCAGCAGCCACAGGGAACTCTCTGACCCTATAAACTCATCAAGGATTAGTCAGTCTTCCTTGAATAATGTGTGCACCGGGATCCCCTGTTAGCGACAAAGAGCTGGGGTATCAGTTTGGCATAAGCACAGCTGGCAGCTGCTACAAACTTACCTATTCTTCTCAATCTCAGTATCTGAAAATACTGAGTCTGCAACTCCTCCACCATTACAAACCTCCACACAACCACCATCCTCATCATCAAAGTCAGAGGTGTTCAGGAAATCAAAGCTTTCTAAAGCACTTTCAACTGTTAGACTTAAACTGGAGGACCTGCTTCGGCTTACTGCTGGCTTGCACTGCAAAGGCAGAACGAACCAATGAAAACCCCAGAAATTAGCTACTACTGAAAGAAAAGAAAAAAAAGGATAAAGCTTCAAGTGTTCAAATTCTTCATTTTATTTTTAAAACATCATTTTATTGGGTGTTTCATTTCAAACCTTCATATTCACAGCATATAAAATCAAAGCCTGAGAACGGGAAAATCCCTTCCACTCCTCCTCCCCTTCCCATCCTATCCCCCTCTCTTCCCCAAAGAAAAACCCTCACTGGCCAAATTTGATGTGTTTTATAGACATGAGAAGTACATCTTGAATCCAAGTGACGCAGCTTTTGGCATCCTCCAAAAGGAAAGACAGCAGTTAAGGCTCTGGAAGTTGAAAGGCGAAGGCACGTTCCATAATTGCTGTTCTAGCTACAGAAGCCAATTTATACATATCCAATGGCACTATTGGATTTATTCCAGATGTAACTTGAATGGACCTTAGCCAGGAATTAATTTGATCCCATATTTTCAGATATATTCATGTGATGAGAGGACTTTTGTGGCCTTTGAAGCCACATGGCTTACCAAGGAAAAGCCAATCAGGCATCAGATTCCTAGGTGACAGAGAAAAGCAGTATTGTAATTCAGAAATTAACAGTGCTAGAGAGGGGGGAAGCCATCCCATCTCACTACTGGGAGGAAATGTGATGGAAACCTTGCTGTTGCTGTAGGAAGTATCAAGGGCCCTGATCCCATGTGGTGATTCATCCAGACATGCCCACAGAGCTTCCTCCAGGGTCACCTTGCAGGATCAGATGTAACTTGATGGATCACCTCCATTGGTTTGTGCCATGACTTCAGCACCTTAAACGCTACATGATTATTTGATCAGAAAGAGCGAGGAGGAGCCACTGGTGCTGCACAAGCCACATCTTCCAGTCCCAGGCAGGAGCCAGGACTTTATCTCAGCTTGTAGAAAGAAATGCATTGGCCTCTGAGTTCAGATTCAGCACCATCTTGAGAGCTGAGGGGGCCTGGAGTTCTGTTTCCAATTCTTTTGCACACGATTTTAATGCTATAATGCTCATATGTTAGCACTCACGATGCTTGACTCCTTAAACTGACCGTAGCGTCACTAGCTGATCAAACACACTTCCCAACATCTCTGTGACACAGGTGGGTGCTGTATCCCACATCCTCTGTAGTGGGATGGGTAAACGATGGGTTTTGCTTCCATTTCCTTCAGGGCTGGTAGTGCTGTCTCTTCAGGCAAAAGCAAACAGCAACTCATGGGCTTCTCCTTCTCTCTGGTGGCCAAGAGAGATTTCTTCAGCCACAGATGGATTCCAGCTAGTCCTTTTTGCACGGGGAGCCCAGCACGGCTGCTGGTGATGCTAAGTGTCAGTCTGCAAGCTGATCGACAGGCGACACACAGACATAAGCAGATCTGGAAGAGGCGTCCATCTCAAGCATGCAGAAATCCTGTCTGCCTCTGTCTGTCTGTCCTCCCCCACATCCCATGTCTGTCCCATTGTAACTTCTGATAAAAAGAGTATAAATAAACAGTCTCCATTGTTGCTCTGCTGTTTGGATAGCTGACCACTTTGTACAAGCTGCAGAGCAGCCACGAAGTCAAAAAATAATAGTAACGGTAGCTTTGCCTGCTTGAACCTCCTTGGGAAATCATGCAAGAAACAGGGGCTGCAGGCTGCCAAAAAGGTGCTTAACTTGGGAAAGTACCATGCAGCTGCAAACGCCAATGGAAACAAGGATGTTAACAAAGTTTCTTCATAAAAAGATAATGCTGAAGGATAAATGCTTCCCTCCTTCCTCCTTAGCCATGTTTTTGAATGATGAGGCTTAAATGACTAGCAGACCAACTTGCATATGAATATGAAGCATTTGAAATGATTATTTCAAGTATATACTCAAGTAAGAGTATACAATACTCTGCACAGTAATGCATCATGACTTATTATTCATGGGGGTGATATGAGTCACAGTGATCAGCAGTAAACATACTAACAACACACATGCAAAACCCCTTTCTTCTTTCTAATTGTCAATACTTTCTGTCTATCCTCGTGTGATGGCAGAATGTCTCTCATTTTAAAACTGCACGGGGGAAAAAGGAAAGGGCTTGGAAGAAGCCTAGGCAATGAGGGGATGGCAGCTTTCAGTGAGCCTTGTGCTTTGGCGACTTAGAAAATTCAGCTTCTATGGCTACAAGGCCTGATCCTCAGCTGCTGTAGTTTTGCACAGCTCCACAGCTTAGCTGCTAAAGCACACCCACTGAGGATGTGACCCATAGATTTCAAAGGCAGAAAGCTGGCTATAATCTGATCTCCAGTATGGCACAAGCAACAGGTTCACAAGTGGTTTCTTTAGAGAAGGGTATAATTGAATTGTGGCTCTGCCATTGCACCTTTTTCTCTTTCCCCCAGGTGTTGAGCAGATTAAAAGACCCATTGTTTGAGGACACAAGGCTGTGGTAAGCTTTGTAAGCTTAAAAATGCAACACTGTGAAAGGATGCTCCAAACAGGAGCAGATCTACTGCTACTGAGGAATTTTACTTGTCTCCAAAAACCCTACATTGGTGTTTGTGAGGCAGGGGAGGAGATTCTGCCTGCCTAGATTTCCTTTAGGGTAGTATTTTCTGAAAACATACTCACTTTTAGGACGTCATCTAGATGCATCACTTCTTGGTCCAGGTCCTGAAACTCTTTATACTGCTCTTTATGTGGCTCAAGAGCTAAGAGAAGCCCTTGCAAGGCTTCTTCAATGCTTCCATCGAGGTAAGATTTATATCCTTCTGATTCCCCACTAATTGATCCCTCACATGGCAGCCTCTCTGGGGTCATGGGTGCCTCTGCTGATGTAAGCCTTTTTACCAGCTGCTTCGTGATGTTGCCCTCATAGGTATCCAGCTCCACAGGCTTGAGCTCTGAACCTTCATCCGTGTCCTGCAGGAGAGACACCGGGACACTTGTTTCTATAAAGACATGATCACTCCCAGCATCAGAGGATTTTTGGCAAACTTCAGGAGCTGCCCTTGGGGTGGTCTTGTTCTCAACCGCTGTTCCCTCTCCCTGGGATGGCAGGTCCTTCGGCTCAGTGACAGAGTCTCTGCGGGAGTCGCTGCTGCTACAGTCCAGGCTTGAGCTCTTGGAGGACTTGAGGGCTCGGTGCTGGGTGGGGGGTGGCAGTGATGTCAGGGCTGGAGCTGATGTGAGCAGAAGATGACTCTGCTGAGTTGGCAGGGGGCACACGGTCTTCGTAAGGCAGGTCGCCAAAGGTAAAAGAAAGAGGCCGTTTCTCAGTGATCACTGTTCCATTTTCAAAGACTTCATCTGGCAAATTCGACTGAAAAAATTACAGAGAAAGAGAGAAAATGTTTTTCATGCAGCAGTGGAAAGAGGAAAGAAATACAGTATGTGCCCGGGAAAGAAAGATGCAAGGAAAAAGATTAAAGAAGCATTCAAGACTTGAGAGATGGGAAAAATATTTCAAATCCAACTCCTGCTTTCATCTGGCACAGCTCCTGATTTCAGCAGGAAAACCGCTGGAAAACTTGGGCTCGGCATGTCTCTGGTAAGCAGAGAGCTCTAGGAAGCGAGTCCCAGAACAGAGACCTGAATTCTTCTCATCCTACCCGATTCCCTCAGACAGCATTCCCAGTGCACCGCTCTAGTTCCTGTGGCATGTCTCTTTTTAATGGTGTTGTACTTAAGCCACCTTGTCTGCATTTTCCTACCCGTTATAGATTTCTGTTGTATTTATTGTCTGACTTCTAAAGTAGCAATCCCTAAAATTTAATAGTCTGCTCCACAAGTTTCTCTAGTGTCATGGCACTTTAACGGTGATATTACTATGTTATTTCTTTTCTGTCGAAAGTGTGTGCTGCACGTGGCAGGGATATCCCGTTGAACATGGGTTACATAGAAGTCCTGTTCAACATGAGTTTCTGCCAAAATGAACCAGAAGAATTGTGTGGTGGTGCATTGACCAGGATGTTGATCGTTTAGGGAGCAAAAATAGTGTACACAGACCCCAAAAAAAGTCATAGCATATACATATGTTCATCTCTTTGACTGACCTATGGGAAAGATCACTATAGGACTCACAACCTGCCTATCTGACCTACAAATCTTGCTTTTTTATGTGTCCAGTTCATGGAAATGCATGGTACAGATGAAAGGCAACTACCATTTTGCTGACGATTTGCTGGAAAGAACTCTAGGTGTTCACATGTTAGTAAGGTGCATAAGGTTAAAGTGTCCAAACTTGCATCTTTTTTTCCCCAGCACTATCAGCAACTTGTTTCCCTAAACATAATTATACTCAAAAGGTTCATTTCTTCTTTCCCTCAACATGGGTGTGCTTTTAGCATCTAGAGTCACGTCACTCGGCAAATGTAAAACATCAATCAGTGCAGCAGGCAATTTTTAAGAATACTGTTGGCTTGTATTCCTGCCCTGCTCTCTGCCCACAGATAGTTGGCTTCTGGTCATTATCCCTGTAGAAACCAAGAGGAATTTTGATTTAATATGAGCAGCATGGGCTCACAGTCATGTTCTTCCCTCTAATCAGTCAGCAAAATGAGTGAGTTGTAACGGAGAGCAACACATTAAGCATGCGTGGGAATGGAGGTGCCACATGGGGACTGAAAAAATCCTTCACCAAACGAAAACCAGGACTCACATATAGCTCTAGCCCTGCTTTTGGGCTTAGCCTGAGCGATGGCAGGTCACTAAAAGAGCGACTGCGACGAAGCTTGTCAAAGAAAGTGTCTTGCAGAGCATCTAAGATTGTCAACTTTGGCCTGTCTTGCAGGGGATGCAGCCATTTCTTCAACAGTTAAAGCAAAGAGGGTATGAGGAAGGGCAAGTTAAATGAATGCTTTGTACCAGAGTACTAAATTACAGGCATGGGGTGCAGCACTCGTAAAATTCATATCTGTGCAGATGGCCTACTCAGTTTGTATATACACAGTCCTGATTAAGCATTCAGAATTCGATTCATGCAAAATGTAGGAGCACCCTGTGAATATCTTCAGTACAGGGGCAAATTTTGTCATGGGATACGTTAAAAATACTAGTGCTATAATGGTTGTTTAACTACTTTTACAAAATGAAGGCACATTTGATAAAGATTATTCAAGTGTCATAGCATTCAGGCAAGGAGAATAGGTATGCAATAATTGGCCACATAGTTTCAAAGATGCCAGGATCATGGTCACCGTCTTTTAGGATTAACAGATAGAAAGGCACTTGCTTTATAAGTATGTGTAAGGGTAACCTGCTGGAACCAGGGGAAAAAAGCTTAGACATGTAAAGCAATGAAGTGTTTGCAGTGTTTGAACTGCTCTAGGGCTTCTCATTGCATAAACATGAAGCTGAACAGAACTTACAAAGAATGAGTGGTCCTTGAAGGTTGGTGTTTCGGGAGTGCCTTGGCTGTACATGGACATTCTCCTCTGGAGAGCAGATGCCTTGCTCACATTTCCTGTGGATGGGGTCAAGTCTTCAACATCAAAGGGACTACGGACACACAAGCAGAGGGAAAAAAAAAGTTGTTAGGCTGAGCAAGAAGGAATTTCAGGTCCATGGAAAGGATTTTTGAAAAGGTGGTTTATTAGCACATCAAAACCTAGAGGTAGCAAGTTTTTCAACAGAAGTGTTTAAAAGAAAATGTAGTTAATTAGACAGCAGGCTCATAAGTGTGGCTTTCAGTTCTGATAAAAGTGTTCCACTCTCAGAAATCATTTACGTAGCCTAGTCTGATGTTATTCTTCTCACATGAAAGGTATTCTCGGATTTGAGTTGCCAAGTGTCACACATACTAATGAGAAAGGTGCTCTGCTATTAATAGAGCTGTTGCATTATAAAGGAAACCAGTAGCTGTTACTGCTGGCTTCATGTTTATTGCATTACAAGAAAAAGCACACATGACTGTAAAAGTTAAATGCATCAATGCTTATTCAGAAATGACGTTTACCTATTTCATTAAAATGCAGTGAGAACTGGGTTTGAATCCTAACTCCATCAGCTTACGTAGGCTGACCAATGCAGATGGACAAGCTTGGAGATTTCCCACCACCCTCATGGTGTAGGAAGCCCTCTTTAGGGGCCAGCTTTTAAAGATGGGCCAACTTCTGCACTTGGCTATGCTAACCTCAATCCAGGGCAACGCCACTGAACTTTAATGTTAAAAACATTTAATGAATATATGAGCACTCAGTTATGTCCCTTTTTTTGAGCCTGGGGAAGAAGCATATACTTTAGACAATTCTATGATCACTCATCACTATCTGTTTCATGTGTCTCCTAACGCCAGTACTTACCAAACCCGATTTAACAGCTGAAACTAGGCACAACCCCATTTGCCAGAGGGAACACAGGGAACCTATGGCTGACCATGAGCTACTTCTCATCTCCCAAACTTGGGCCACAATTCCTTCCCGTCTGCCTCAGCAGAGAGCAAAATAGAGAGAACAGACCACATGGAGAGACCTTTTCTCTTTGGTTGAATTTTTACAGCTGCTTGACCCAGTGATCAACAAATCAACCACCTCTACTTACTACCAGGTAATTTCAAGATTCAGCTTTATTGTGCCGAGGTCGTTAATGTCTACTGCAACCACCTGAGGCCGAGCTGCAAACAAGTCTTTTGTCTCACAGGTAACACTTCCCACAAGGATGTGAGTAGCAAGTCCTTTGACTTCTGTGACCTGTAAGAGACAAGAACAGGATATCCAGGACCACAAAAGGCATTGTAATCCTTCATTACAAGGCAAGGGGTTTGATTTTCTTACCTTTCTTACCCTTGCTGAAAGGCTTCTAGAACATGACTAGGTTTGTTGCGTTACTTAGGGGAAAAATCGGGGGGTTGGTTTTGGTTGTGGGTTTGTTTTTTTTTTAATAAATGCATAGTTGCATATGATTATGGTTGTATGTTTTCTTTACGTTTTTATGGGTGTCAGAAGAGAACAACCACACTGGCTCAGACTGAGGGGCTATCCAGTCTTGTATTTGGTCTTTTGCAGTGACCATAAGCAGAGCCCAAGGGAAAAGTGAGAACAAGAAGAGCATATTGAATGTTCTTCCATCTCATACTCTCTCACCAATTGCCAATTTTCACGACAGGGAATCTTCTGATGAAGCTTGCCTATTCAGTAATTCCCAAGGGAGCTCTCTTCTATGTGTTCATCTCCTGTAACTCTGAAGCCATGTAATTATTTGCATCTATGATGGCCTTTGATGAGGACTTCCACAGATCTACTGGTGAGGAACTGCCTCCATCTGTGTTTCTATAGTAAGAGTAGAGCACTATTCATACTTACAGATATACCTGCCTGAAAATTCAGGGGGACCGTTACATATGCAGCTCCTGTACAAACAAACCTTCAGCTATTTGCTTGAAAGTTAGTTCTTGAACCTTTTATGTGAAAGTCTTTGGAAAGAGGCCAAAAGGGGTGAAAATATACACATTAACCTTAATAGTACTGGGACTCTTGTTTGTAGCTCTCACGTACTATGAGAAAGGGTTCTCTCCTAACCTTCCACCTTAAACCTGTGTTGTTAGACTGGCGAGAGTGTCTCACCTTGTGTCACAGCTTGACTTTCTATGAAAGCTTACCGTCTCACACATTTGGGATTATTTTGTTGGTGACTTTGTAATCACCTGCTTTTTTTTTTTTTCCCCCATAAAGTTTTTGCAGTGGCTAACTGGGACATTTCCTGTGAGACTTTCAAGACACTCCTCTGTTTAAGCTGCCCAACCAGGGGCACCTGGAATAATTATTAGCAGCAATTTCCAGACCGGGGTCAGGGAATGGGTATCTCTAGGTTGGAGGTTTTTTGGAAGGAAAGCACATGGACTTTCAGCCAGGAGAAAAAGTTTGTGGGGAGGCCTGGAGCAATGAGGGGATGAAGCAGTTGTGGAAAGACTCTGGTTTGGGAGGAAAAGTCACTGCTGACTGCTAGGAGTTGCAATGGTTGTTCTTTCCCGGGTGATGTGGCATAGAGCCAGAGGGCAACAGAGGCTGCAGGCATTAAGAAATTTTGGGAACTGCTGTGCTGTAGGAAGCTGCCAAAAATGTTTTTTCTACAGGTCCCCACCTCACCGTGAGCAGAAATCTTACAGCCCTGCTACCTCACACTGTAGTGCTGCTCTTCTGCACAGGGTGGTGGGACCGGACCTCAGGACTGTTCCAGCTTATGCCCAGCTGGCCCTGTGTGTGTTCAGTGGCAGACTTATATATTTCTCTGGATCAACAGATGCTGCTCTCTTTTCTGAGCAGTATTAACAAACTCATTAGTAGTGGGATATTTTGGTTTGGGGTTTTTCATTGTTGTTGGTTTCCTGAATGCTGTTAGCAAACAGGTTTTCAGTGTTCCCTTGTTTTGCTGCAAGTAATCTGAGTGGCCGGAGAGTGACGGGAGGCAAGAGCCCTGTTAGCGTGGCTATGACACCCCCCCCGGGAGTTAGGACAACCTCTCCCACAGGACTCCCAAACTGTTTTGTCTTGTAGCATCTAGATTGGACAACGCTATAGCACTTCACTCTAGCAGGTGTGTTGGAAATACTAATGATGGCTCGTTTTCAAAGAGTTTAATGATCTGCTTCTGCGTTTTTGCTGCTGGTGCATGAGGAGGCAGCCTCTTGACTCCTGCCTTGCTTGCAGGCAAAGGAGTTATCATGTGTACCTTAATGGAGATCAGTCCAACAATGAGAGGGAGGAAAACCATTTCTTCTCCATCCCAGCTCTGCTTGCCATTCACTTCTATTTTGCCTTTCAGTTTCCATCGCTGGCGACCGTAACGCATGAAAATCTGAAAAAGAAAAAATCCTCTTATTTTCTTGAGAAATCTGCTCTCATGATGCACAAGCATCAGAAACAGAATTGGGGAAAGGGTCTGAAAAAAGTTGGAAGAGTTTGTGGTGTAAGTGCTGCCCTTCTGCTTCCCATCGAGCCAGAAGGAAAAGGTCTGTCCTGCAGGAGTTCTGCCTCTCAGCTCTGCTAATCACTCCTTTTGGCAATGTATCCCTCATCCCAGCTTTGACTTTCACATAACTAGATGACTCTTAACAAAGAAGCTGCAGGAGTGTTAACTATCTGCAGGGAAAGCAGCAGGGGGTGTGCGTGTAGATTTAGGTGGGCAGGATGAAAGCCACCATGGCCTTTCCTAACATCTACAGCTTGCTGGATCCACTGCCTTTCCAGGCTGCAGAGAGGGTAGGTGAGCTTTTGGCCATCCCCCCCCATCAGAGGCCTGTCTAGCTGCAAGGCTTTGGCTGGCGGATGATGGAAATGAATGAGACCCACAGTGTGGTGACACAAGTTGACATGTTAAGAGCAGCAAAGCCCCTTTTGGGCTGTGGGGCTGGCTGGGACAGACCTGCACCAGCTAACCAGCCCCACTGAGGAAGCACACGCTGTTTGCAGGCACGAGTGGCAGGAGAGATTTGTCACAGGGAACAAGAGTGGGAACAACTGAATCTATGATGAAGACAACTGGGGAGTACAGGTTGGGGGGATCCATTATTGAGCTGCTGCAAATTTCTTGCAGGGTTAGCTCTGTTCTGGATAGAGTTGGAGGCTTTTATTTTAATCCATCCCTAATTAACCTGCTCTTGATGTTCTCCACTGGAACACCGCAGTGACTGGAGATCCTGACATAGCCTCACAGAGGGTAATATCTGGGTCTCAAGAAATGATTGTTTTGTGTCTTTCTGTTACTCTGCTTTATGATGAAATAAAGCCTAAGCATCCAGTCGAGGATGCTCGCAAGGATGCGTTCAGTTTGCTCTGTGTGCATGGGATGGGGCGTATGCTTTTTTCTTGGGGAATCAGAAATGTTTGTCACAAACAAGATTTTTATAAGTTAAAAAACCCAAACTAACAACAACTTGTAGCTCTTCAAATAGCCATCATTCAGTGCTCTGAATATAATTTTCTGATCTTCTGACAGATGCCCTACAAAGGCAGACATAAAGAGAACTACAGAGTTTTTCAGGTCATATACAGGAAGAATAATAGCTGTTTCTTGGGGTGCCAACGTGAAAAGGTTTTATTCATTGCGATGTAAAAAGCAGAAGAAACTTGCCTTCCTTTTGATTCTTTTGCTGTTAAACAAACCATAAACCAACGCAGACGTACCTCATATTGATCTCCTGGGCAGAGCCGAGCGAAGCCAGCCAGACCTGAGAAGGAAAGACACAGAGGGGCTGTGGGGAGGGTCTGGGTGCCTGGGGTGCAGTGGGGTGCCGCGGGGCCACCGCTGCCATGCCTGCACAGGGGAGGGTGGCAGCCCCCCACCCCAGCAGCCCACCCCACTGGGGTGTGTTTTTAAACCCCCCTTACTGCCACCTCTGCGCCCTCCAAACCAAGACTGTCTCCCGACCCCCGCAGTCTTACTTTCCTTTTGTATAAAATTCATTAGTGCGTGGTTTCTTGCATATGAAAGAATTGCACTTTCCAGCTTTTTTGCCTACAAGAGCTGAAAGTTTCCTTTTCTATAATAATTATAGAAAAAGAAGAAACAGTTTTCTGATATCATCTGGCTTTGGAAGCTCAGTTTAACACCCTTACTAACCCGAGGTGTCGGCAAGCTGCTGATTACCATGTAGTGCTGGCTGCTTATACACTAATCAGACCGAGCTATACGTTTTAGCAAAGATTCCTTTTTCGTACATCTTAATAGAGACACAGCAAGTGAGAGGGGCTCCTTCTGCTTGGTGTTTCCATAACATTATCATTCCCATACCAGCTGAGTATCTTCCAATAGTCAAACCGTTTTTTGACATCTGTCATACGAGGTTTATCCCACCTTTCCCCAGACGAGGGAGCAGTGCAGCAAAGCACCTGTATATGTGTGCTTGATGATTTTTTTTTTTTTTTAAATGTAGGACACGAGGATGGTATTTCTATATTGGCACTGTGAATATGAAATTAAATTTCCCTAAGGGACCATGCTGAAATCTCGGGGAAGTCACCATCCCTCACCTGGCCCTGTGACCTGCCCTTCTACTGGATTCCACGGGCTGTTTTTCCCACAGAGGGAACCTCTCCTCTCTCACGGAGCTGCTCAGTAGGTAGCTATTGCACTTGCTTGGTATAGAATGGTACCCAGCTTTGCCTGGGTAAGCCTAAAACCCCCAGTGTAGCCAAGCCCAAAGCAACCATCCTGAAGACACATACAAAGCCTGTGGCAAAGAAAGGAATGAAAATGAATTTGCAGGGGTCTTTTATCCTAAAATTTTATCCTAAAATACCATGACTGGACATATATAGGCGTGTTAAAATCAAGGCAAGTATGATGAACCCCAGTGCTGGCTTTGTTTACCAGGCTGAATCAGTCCTGTTAGCCGGCCTGTAGGAGCAGCTAGATCCTTGCACACAGTCATGGCCCACCCCTGTGATCTGCTGATCCTCCTCTACCACTTCTTTGACCAGAAAAGAGTTTTCTTCACTCATCTTACCGTTTTACAGAACAGAGAGACCCCTGCACAGAGCTCATATTACCAATTCCTTTCTAATTTATTTACTGTTTATAAATAATTTAAGCTTACTAGCACTCCACTGCTGCTTCTCTCTCCCCAGGCTTTTATAAGTGAATTTGATCTCTGCTGGGACACATCATTGAGAGTATCAGAGGGAAATAAAAGGCCCTTTCTTTGCTCAGTGGATGGGGTGGGAGCATGGGGAAACACAGCTTAAAATGCCACGTGGATGTTGCCTGATGTCGAGGTCTGTGAGCCCTGACTGGCCCAGCCATGCTGGTCAAGTCTTTCCAGCCTGATGAAGAGGAGACTGAGCACTGACTTGATTACAGGGGATAAGTACTGCCATAGGAAACAACTTTTTGGTACCTGAATGGCTTTTGGGGGCTAAAGGCATGGCAGAAGCCAACGGCTCTCTTGTACCATTTCAAATGTCACATCCTTGTAAAAGCACTGGGCTTGTAATGCAGATGGGACAGAAGATTGCTCCTGGGGTGGCAGTGTAAGTAGAGGAAAGGGTCATTACATGGCTGTGGTAAGGTGACAGTGCCACCTAAAGTGCGTGCAGCATGTACAGCTCCGCTTGTGTGCAGGATGCTGGACACTTGGACTGTGGCTGCTGGTGCTGGGCTCCATGTTGCAGAGCCCCTCGTGCCTAAGACCATCGCGCCGCTCTCCCCCTGTGAAATGGCTGGGCACTTCATCTCCTGCCGTCCTGGCGTTTCCAACAGGTATGGGGGTGCTTCTCTATACATCATAACAGGACATGCAGATTCCATACAGGAACTTCTAAATTTCCACTCTGGCTTTTCCTGTTTAATTCCAACAGCCGATTAATCCTGAGCAGTAATCCAAGCCTGCTGGCAAGTTTATTATCTTTATTTTGGAAAATGGTTAGCTGCTTTTTTTTTTTTTTTTTTTTTTTTCAAATATCAGTCATAAAAACACAGTGTGGGCCCACTGCTTCCTGACAGCGCTGTGTAGGTTGGCTTGCTTTCAGTGTAAATGACAGAGGGCACAAAATAAAAATAACTTTCACTGGAATGGCTAGGAACAGATAAGCTTTATGGGGAGGAATGCTTTGATTTTAAAGCAGATCCTAAAGTTAGCTGAATATGCTGCAGCATAACTTGGGGGAGCTTGCTGCATGATCTGCAGGCTTTTGTGCTAGAGCTGTTGCGGGCTGTAGCAACAGCAATGGCTGGATTGTCCTATTGGCTTCCTATTCCTAGGGAAAACTGTATAGATAGAAATCTTAGAAGACATAAATAGAGAATACTTAATCATATGGCATTTCTCTTTGTTCTAATTTGGGCTTCATTATGTTATGAGAACTATGTTCAGAAGTAGCAGTTTGTGGTTTCTGCTCCACTCCTGTGCGTGAGCACAGCACCTGCCTTCTCGAGAACCCTTGAGCTTTGTTAGAGGATTTGGGCATATAAGAGAGAGGGGGGCAGAACTTTTCAGCCCAGCCATTTGTGATGCCATGACACCTTCTGCAAACATGTCCTACTGTCAGGAACTGTGCATTGCACTGCATTTACATTAAGGAAACGCTCTGAGGGACCTAGCCTGGTGCAATTCCCTTTCCATACTGTGTGACCTCGGGTTTCCTTCAGCACATCCACGCTGCGGTTCTGCTGTGGTTTTTTTTGTGTAGAAATACCTGGCTCAGTCTCCATGTGTCCATCTTGTAACTTTACATCTATGCATCTTTGATTGCCTTTCTAGTACTGAAGAGTGCAGGCTTTAAAACCTGAGGTTTGGTGCTGTGGGATGGAGCTAGGAGAACTCTAACAGCTGCTGCGCTTGTTTTCTCTAATATGGGAGCATGGAGTAGCTATTTTAACTTAATCTAAGCTAGATCATGACTTACGCAGTGCAACCACAGGACACAATTAACTCACAACTGTGACAAGGCAGGCAGGATCAAAACCTTGTATGATATTTATGAGCTCTAAAAACTCTACAAGCAATACTGTGGATTTTTTAAATAGCAAGATTTCAAGTGAATAATTGAGAGTGCATGAATATTTAGATGCTGATTTTGTTTTATAGAACTATTGTCATGCCAGTGATTGAAGATCCAAAAAAGATATGCCCCCACAATCTCTTCTTTAAGACATTGAGTCTTAAAGGGATAACAGCATTAGCAATACCTGGTGATTCACTGAGGTTTCAGGTAAAACTGATTCCATTGTATTCAAACCCATAAAATCCCCTGTCATAAAGACAAGGAATACAATGTAAAGATGAATGCCATCACTGAGCTATCTAGGTGTTTAAATGGTAAACTACCCCCAGCTCTTTGCTTTTTTACATTTCTTCAAAAATAGTAGTCAGAATCAGTAAAAGTAAAGGACTTAGAAAAAGCTGATGTCAAATTAGGAAAGTGTTTTGAACTTCAGCTCCATGGGCATTCACATAATTTCCCAGTCATCTTCTTAAAGAATTATGGAAATAGAGGCAAAAGGTACAGCAGCCTTCAAAACTGAATTGCTCTGGCTGTTGGGAGGAGTGTTTGAGAGAGGTAATTAGCCTTGAAAACAAGAAGCATCATCTCAGACAGTCTCTCAGTAAGCTTTGATGTTCCTGATTCTGTGATCCTTTCCAGTGGGCAGGAATGTAAGTTGGGGGTTTGAAGGCTCAGCAATGCGTATGGTGGGGGAAAGCTACACCTACCATAAATGCATGTCACCCCAGCATGTCTTGATGCCCTTGCTAACATGCACAGTGACTGCTGCTGTTGGGAGAAAGAAGGGAAAGGTGAAAAGGCAATTACCTTTCATCTTGATGGAAAACTCCCCCAATAGGTTTTCTAGCTCTGCTTCTATGGTACACATGTTCTGTGGTGGAAAAGAGAACAGTGAGGTCAAACCCTTTTTCTGCCTTTTTTTCTCTCTTTTTTTTTTTTAAGGTGTGTTTGGAAGGAAAGATTCTGTTATGCAAATGAAAGATATTTTGCAATAAAAATCAATCTGCCAGAGCCATCCGTGCTGCTTAGCTGGGTCTTGCCCTAAAAATGGCAGCTGAGCTATGCCTGCTTGCACCGAAGCTGAATGTAACCCCATGCTCTTCTTCTGTTGCGCTCTAATCCTCCCGTTGGCAGAGGGTAGTTGTGGCCCTTGAAACGTAACCTGGTCACTGTCCCAGTCCTTTCCAGCTAGGACATGTGCCAGCAGCAGCTCCGTGCCAAAGTGGCTCCCAGCAGGATTTAATCTTTCACGAAACGTGGACTACATTAACAAAAAAGACTGTGGGAGATGGGTACTGGACCCTGTCCAGTTCTTCCTTTGGATTTAGGAAGACTGTCGCAGCTTGTGTGCTGGGATGTTTGTAACACTAGTAGACCCTTGCTCATCTACTGCCTGTTTAACAAAATGTTGATCACAGCAAGTAAAACAAGATGGGATGCAACAGATGTCTTTATACACAAGGGTTCCAGCCAACCTGCCAACCCAAAATCTGTGGGTAGGAAGGAGGTAGTTGAATATAAGTAGGTTTGGGACAGATGTACACTTTTTTCTTGTGCAGCAGTTCTCATGTTTAACCCTGCTCTCACAGAGCATAAACCTTATTTCAAGGAACTCTTTGGGCCCAGGTAACCTGTCCTTGTAAGTCATCAGGTATCTACCTGAAGTCAAAAAAATAATAATTCTTCTTTGCTGAGTTTGTTTTTAAATCCTTTATCTGGATGAAATTTTCCCTACAATCACTGGCAAAGTTCCCACGGCCTTCAAATGGTGTGAGAGTGAAAAGATGTTTAAACTGATGAGGATGTACCTCTGTGTACTCCTTGTAACTCCTGTTGATCTCGGTTAAACTCTCTCGAGCTGCTTTGCTGGCAGGAGACATTGCAAAGGCTTGCTTCATTTTGCTGGCACCATCACAGAGACGTCTTTGGATACAATAGGCTTCATAAAGCTCATCCACCTAGTGGGAACAAGGAAGGTGTATTGAAAAAAACCAGAAAACCTGACAAAGTCATTGGCATTACAAGGAAGCTCAGCCAAGCTGTTAGATCCAATGGATGGGCTGAGCAAATGAAGCCGTGATACTGTTACAGTCTATGAAAAAGAAGCACAAGATAAAAATAACTTCCACTGTGAAAGTCTCTTTACAGCAACACTAGATGCTGCCAGCAATTCACCTGCTTGCCCTGCACGCCTTTAACCATTGCTACTCCCTTTCCCCTCCCTTGCCTGGGCTATGTATAATCGTAGCAGTAGGGCAAGCATGCAGCAACCTTCTCAAATATATCACTGTGGAAGAGCTCTTTTAAAGGCAGCTGCAACATCCACACTGCCAAATGGGACTGGACACATTAAATGGCACATTTAACAGGGCCAGGAATGCTTTCTGTATTGCTAACATCAGCCGTAGATTGAAGCTGTTGCAATATTTGACTAATAGGTAGTACTGGAAGCAGGGAGTGATTTTTTTTTAATTCTCACTGCCCGTCCTCCAGAAACTGGGAGTCATAGCCAGTATCAGCACAAGTAAAGGGCTTAGAATCAGCTAATGTCAAATTAAGAAAATATTTTGAACTTCAGCCTCCCAGGCACTCACATAATTCCTAGCTACCTTAAACTCCTTTGGCATGACTTAGGTGCCCAACATTTCATAAGCACTCTGGAAGTTCTACAAAACCTAGTCACATACTGGTTAAAGTCTCACCTTCAGTGTGCAATAGGTTTACAGGCATCTTGTGTTTTGATTTCCCTTTCCCTCTAATCCCTGCACTGAATGTATATATTTACTCTGAGATGTTCAGTAGGAGTCTACAGTGGTATAGCTGGTGTATATATATACACACTAGCTATATATAGTGATATATATTTATATAAACTTAATCTTCCAGATACAGGAGATTTAAGTTTTCTAACTTGACTTTATCAGAATGGGGAGAAGGAAAGGAATAGAAGAAGCTGTCTCTTCCCTCTGCTTCTAATATCCCTGCTAAGATAGGATGATGTTTGCTTTTTACCTTGTTATCTCTGACATCAAACGATTGCCCTGTGCCCCATCATGCTTGTTGCTCAGTACTGGATTTTCACAGCAGAATTTCTCTCTATGAAAGCATCCAGTGCCTTGGCTTCCTTAGTCTACAATTTTGTGTTGCTGCATTAGAAATGAGCCTGATGTGACAATCCAGGCGTATTCCAAATCCCATTTTCCAAGCCTACTTAACCTCTAACAAAAAGTGCTGTTGCTTATTTGTTTGGAATGGGAACGGTCTTCCTGGTGGCTTCAAAGCCTTAGGTTGACTTGGCTTGGATATCCAGTAGCCAAAGCCTCTGACTTAGATCCTTAAAGAAGATAGGGACTGCTTTGCAAAGTGAAAGAGTTCAGCAAAGGCTAACAGAGACACAGGTAGCATTTTGCCATTTCAAAGTTACAAAAAAAGCTTCTTAGGCTTTTTTATAGGAAGTCATATCCACTCCTATTTCTCTTGCAAGTCAGCAAGCTAAAGACAGCTACTATATAAATAGCTGTCAGTCGGTATTTACTTCTGCCACCAGGGTGGTGCATTAGCGCGGGGTTGATGCCCTGCCCCTGCCCGTGTGAGAATGGCCAGGGCACACTCATCTGCCCCCCTAAAAACATGGGGTCTGCTGCTGCACATCCCATTTTGCTCACTTTGCTTCCTCTGCAGAGCAGCGGCAGGCAGAGGGCAGAAGGCATCGCTGTGGCCCTGATTCGGTACTGCTGAAAAAGACCTTCCTTATTATTAGAAACAAAGATCCCTCTTTACCTGCCCAAGCCCGTAAGCTTTACCACAGCACAGCTCGGTTCCTTTTGTCTCTGTTGCTGTGGGTTACAGAAAGTGAACTCATGTACTCAGCAAGCTGAAGCAATACCGACCAACAACACCTCTTGCATTTCGTGTTTTTCAATCCTATTATAAGCCCAGAAACCATTAGCTCTGAGAAGGCTGGAGTGGGAAGTACTTGAATGGAAATGTTCTTTAAGCACTAATTTTGCCATTCATGTTGCCAGCAAGAGGGAAGGTGTTTTGGGGAATGAAATTTCAGTCTATCACCTTATGATTTCTTTTATTTTTTTGGCTCCAAGAGCAAGAGAAGACTGAAATTAAAAGGTTTGGATGGGTTGTCATAATTGGAGCACTTCAAGCTGCGTGAATGTTTTTCAAATGACTCTCAAAAGACATTTAATCCATCAAAAATAATTCATTCGTTTGTCAGGCTCAGAAAAGCAACTAATTGCTAGCAGATATGTTTATAAGTAAGAGAATACATGCCATGGATTTTGTCCAGCTCTAAAATGTATCAGTATAAATCACAAGTACCTCTACTGAATATTCTCACCGATGTAATCAAGTGGATGTGGGCCTCAAACCACGCAGCAGAAGCGTTAGCAGTGAAATCCAGGAATAAATCCAATCTAGCTGCTGCGTACAGTAGAGACAACTGCCAAATTAAATTACTTTCAGATGTAACACTCTTTCTACCTACAGTTTAAAAATAAGCATGCAGTGAGCGAGATTTTTCCCAGCAAGTGTCTGACCCTATGTTCTCTCTGTACCTAAAAGCGGGCAGGAGTGTCTTGGGGCACGGCTGGACCTTGGGGGCTACAAACCCTATGGGAACCCTTTCTTTGGCTCTGACCACCAGCCCATTGCAGTAAAAATACTGAATCTGGGAGAGGCTTCATCAAGGCAGCCTCCCCAGAGTGGAGGAGTAGCAGGAGGCCAAGGGTTTGTTTTCCTAATAACGCAGGAGCAGATGCAGAAGAAAGATGATAGGAGTGCTCATTACCTTGCTAATGTGGAACTCCAGCCTTCTCATGTATCTTTCGACTGCTTTGATTTGCTGCAGGAAAGGAAGAGGCAGAGGGTGAGGCACATTTAAATAAATCAGTAAGACACTGCCACACTAGCTCTGCGAGTCCCCATGAATCTGGGAAACTCCCTAAAACACACAGGGGTTTGTTGCCCATGAATTTGGAATCAGCTCTCCCGCCTTACTACCATTAACTACCATTAACCTGCTGCTGACAATGGAGTCCACTGACTTCTGTACCTAATATATTTTTAAACAAAAAAAGAGTTTTCCTTTCATGGGATTTTCCTAGTTTTTTGAATTCTTCAAAAAGGGGGGGGGGGGGGGGTTGAAGATCAGAGCTTTTTTAGCCCAAAACAGAGTATTTTCAGTGCTTTGAAAACCTGTATTAAAATGTATTTGGTTTAGCATTTCAAAATCCATTCTCTTCCTTAGAAAATTGTTTTTGACAGCAAAACCAAGCTTGGCATTTTGACTGAAAAAAAAGCCAGACTTGCTCTGGAAAAGTTTTGGAAAACTTTTCTTTTCTTTCACTCAAGATTTTCTGCAGGGAAAAATAGTTCCATTTTTTTGTTCCCCAGAACTGGCAGGAGGAGGGATGAGCCAGGGTTTGACCTGGCTCCCACAGACCCCGCTGGCATGCCCCTGCCAGCCCCTCACCGCCTGGAGCTGGCAGGGTGATGTTCCACAAGGCGATGGATGTAACGGCTGGCAGCTGAAAGGTATAGGAGGTCTCACCCCTCCGCCTCTCTCCTCCCCGGCAGGGGTCTGTCTCCTCCCCTGTGCCTGTCCCAGGGCCAGCGTGCCTCCACAGGCCCGGGGAAAGGGCTGATGGGGTAAGTGTGATGCTGAGTTAGTAAGCACAGCTGGCTGGCGGGGGTGCCGGGCAATACCACAGCCCCCGGGAAGAAGAGGGGAGTGGGAATTCTTCCTTTGCAAGGGCAAATTGTCAGTAGCCTCTCCCTCAACAGTGTTGGCCTGGCTAGTAGATCTGGCTGAGAGTGGTTTCCCATGCCAGCTACGTACACCATATGGATACTAATGCTCCCTAGCAAAAGCAGTGTCAAAGGGAGTAACGTACCTTATCTAAATCGTACAGGACTCCCTGCAAGAGAAAACAAGAAACTGTGATTAATTTTGCAACATAACAGCACGAAGAGAAAATAATGTTTGTCAATCAATAGAAATCACCAACAAGACCAGGGCTGGAAGGGAAGAAGAGCATCAGCACAAACCCCCTGTATCCCTCTCCCACCCTGCAGCTGCTCCAGTACCTCAAAAAGGTTACTGTGCACGATGAAAAAGCGTGACACGTACCAGGCGTGAGTTTCTTTTCATGTCTTTTAACTGAGTAGTCAACTTGTCCAGCTCTGTCTGGTGAACTTCCAGATACTCACTGTAAACACAAACCAGAGAAGGGATGCCTGAGCTCTGCAGCACATACTGAGCTGGCTGCTGACCATCCTAAAAGAAAATCTGCCCAACAAACGGCTTTCCTCACTGGATGCATTCTCGGGCAAAAACTCGTTTATGTCGATCTGCCCTAAAAGCAGCTCCCTGCTGCCTTTTTGGGAATAAAAAGGAGCCACTTATTTAGCTGTGTATAGGAGCTCCAGGTTCTCCTTACACTGGACAACCAGTGTCAAGTAAGCTAATCTGCTGCTTAGTTTATGGGCTGGTGCCTTCCAGTCGCTGCCAGATGCTGCCCTTGTATCTGGCCCGTAACAGCCCTCTTATCATCTGGGATGTTATCTTAAAGGTGATACAACCCTCTGAGAGGACTCTAGGAAATTCAGAGGGAAAAAAAAATAAAATCTAATGTTGAAATCTAAGCCTTTGGGAGGTTTCCTAGCAATTTGAGTGGAAATGAGATTCTGTTCCCTGTACTCCTGTTTCCCGTACAAATATTTCAGATCTTAAATGCTACAATGCAGGCTCCAAGAGGCATATGCTCCTCTCGTACAATTAAGGATCCCCATTCCTGTGATATGTTTCTCTAGGCTCTAAAATGTCACAGAAAGTTTCAATCAACAAACAGGATAAAGGCTCTTACTCCAAGCCATTCTTCAGGGCTCGATAGACCTCCTCCATCCTTTTCGGCTGGGGCTCTTTGGGCGTGGTGCTGTTCTTATGGCCCAGGTTATGCATTTTCTTCACCTTTGCTTGGGGCTTCTTGAGTGCAGAGGAATTTTCAATAAAGGAGTTACACCTGCAAAATCAACATCAAAGAGGAGGAAATCCCTATAAATCATAATGATCTCAAAGGAGTGTAGCTTGAAGAAATCTTCTGATGTTATCTCTGCTAGCAGAAATGAATCTGCTTCTGTGTCTCCCAGTTAAAGGACTGCATTTGTTTACAGGTTAAGAGGTCTGAGCAGCCTGGGACATGTGCTGTCAGCTTTTGATGTGCCAGTCGCCTTGCCGAGATACAAATGCTGGTTGGAAACACCAGGCTGAGTCTGAGGGTCCTCAGATGTTTCTCTGCCTTACACCATCCCTTCCCTTGCCTCACATTGTGTAGCCACAGCTGTAAAAGGGCTGAGGTATATCCAGGTGCTAAAAGCAAAGGGAAGCCCAGATAATCTTAGAAGTAAAACCTGAGGGCTCCTAAGCAAGATTGGGGCTTGGTTAGGAGAGTGTCTGGAGGACAGCATCATGCTGCTGGTCTTGAGCATGGCCCGTAGGCAGCTTTGTATAGCAAAGGGAGGATAGTTGTGCTGCATATAGATGCCTCTTCGGTGGCTCTCCTGGGGGTAGGTCAGCATCTAACAACCACCGCTGGCTTGCGCTGGCAATGGGAGGCAACCTTTCCTTTGCCTGTCATTCCTCCTCAATTTCTAACCAGTGGTCTGGCACCTGGAGACTTTGAACAAGTTACAATTAATTGTAAAGTAGCCTCTGGGGGCATCAGGGAGTGGATGACTTGCTCAACACAAAGCCCTAAGTCCTGTCTAGCGAACAGGCGGTGCCAGGAAAGGCTCTGCAGCCAAGTTCTGCCCTGTTTCATGGACATGAAGGCTGCCCTGCAAGGGAAACGGGGTTGTTTTGAATTCACAGCAGCAAGGCAAAGAGAAGACTGTCTTTTAGGTAGCAATGGTCTTAAACTGGGGGCGGTGCGAAGTGTATCATTTTCCTGTGCATTTCACATGTTGAAAAGATCACTGCACAAGTTAGTAAATTAAAATGATTCTCTGAAATTCTCTCACAGCTCTGAGGCATGTGAGGAAGCCCTGCATTAATGGGGGAGAAGTAAACAGGCACTTGGTACCTAAGGCAGAGGGTACCAGCTTAGTTATAGAAATGATATATGGAGATATTTTAGCCTAGAAGGCTTTCTTCGGCAAGTCAGAGAGAAGGCAGTAAGTACTCTCTCGCTTCTTCTCCACCTTCACCCCTTAAACCCCAGGGTTCCTTTAGGGCCTGATTTGGAATTTCCCCTTACAGAGCATGGCACTTGCCTGGAGCGTCTCTCCTGAAGCCCGCTGAAGCCAGCGAAGGACTGGCTTCTGATAATCCCATTAGGACCTCCTGGAGAGAATGAGTGTGATCCTATTGACATGATTTCAGGAAGCCTGGAAGATATTCCTGAAAAACAACAGAAAGCAGGTCAGTGACGATGGAGCGTGAGAAGCAGGCAGTGAGGCTGGGGCTGCCTGGTGTCTATCAGTCATGGAAAGGGGTAACTGAACCCCATGAGGGGGCACGAACCCGTTTGTGTTGCCAAATCATCACACCTCAGAGATACAATGGTCCTATCTTAACTTCAAACTTATGGCCCAGGGTCTACTGAAAATGTGCCAGAGACACAGAGAGGCATGGATGTGGGACTAGAAACCAGAAGCTTCAGCGTGAAGCTGCCATGCCTGGCATGTTTCTCCCCCAGCCCTGGTGTCCCCATCTGCTATATCAGGGTGTCCCAGAGATTATTTTGGGATTGTGCAGAGCTCTTAGAGGCTAGTGGAGTGTTGGTTGTGTACGTATCATAAAATAAAGAGTATTCATTCAGCATGGATCAAGTCCTGCAGCTCCCTTTTGATCCTTGCCCATTTCCCCCATGGCTGTTCCCGCCTGGCTGCTGAGAAGGAAGACACAGTGGGTGTACGCACAGCTACGGCATGCCGAGATGAGAGAGGGATGCTCTCTACCATGACAAGAGATGAGTAAACAAGCTTCAGGCACCATATGCTCTGCATTTCATGTGTCTGGGGGGGGGGGGGGGGGGGCGCTTATCACACTGGGAGGAAACCCCTTGCTTTGTATGTGTGCTCATTCCCAATGCCCAGCTCAGCATCTGCACCAAACTAAGCTGATTGCAACCTACCCACAAAGAAATAGCAAACAAATGCCACAGCTGACAGCAACTCCATCAGCTTGCTGCTGCCATGGGGGCAAAGGGGGATGCCTTCCTCTTCCCCTCCTCCTTGATGTACTGTTTTCCTCATCTCCACCCTGACGCTTGCCCTCATCAGACAATGAAGCAGGCTCTTCTGTTCAAATTTTCAGATTTGTGCTGGTCTGGTGAGATGAATGGCCTCACTGAGCTGTCTGAGGAATGCCACAGCCAGCTGAGGCCAGGCAGCAGGGCAGGGAGTGGGAGAAGGGGGATGCTAAGGAAGAGGGCACTGGTCAGTGGGTGCTGCCAGGGACCAGCTCCCCCATCCCGCAGCGTCCATCCTTTCACCACCTCCTTCCTTCCTGGGGTGTTAGCATGGCTGCTAACACTGTTGTGCTGTGAAATGGATTGAGAAACTAGGCCAGCTAAAAAGTAATGTGACAAAAAGTGAAAAAGAGATTTTTTTGGTAGTATTTTCCCCCATTTATTTTAAAAGCTGGACCCAGCACGCCCCATGCCCCATACCCCCATGTCATTTCACTCCAACAGCTGGGCTGAGGGGTGAGTTGGGTGCCAAGGCGGGATGGCGTGGCAGGGGCTGGAGCTGCCTGCAGGTGATGGAGCTCATGCTCTGTCAAACTGCAACCTATGGGGCCGAGGGGGTGACAGCCAGCGCAAACCACCCTCTCATCCCCATAGACAGGGAATGATCACAAGTGTCCAAAAAAGGAGCCACTTGTGAAGGCCACAAATTTGCAATGTAAACCTTCACAATAAAATATATTTATTAAAGATAAGCACCAGAGCTAGGTGGTGCCTGCATGGCAAACACTCACTGGAGAAAACAAATATGTGGGGAAACATTGTGTGCCGTCCAGTTGTATTTTATTTGTAGTGCTAAGCTGGGCAAATACTCTTTGAGGTGGTGGTATGTGCCATGGCGAGCTACTGCTTCTCCATGGAGAGGACTGCATTGCCCGAGGAGCTGCTTTGTCAGGAATATTTCTGCAGGAGCTCTTCCAGAAATACTTCTTCCAGTCCCAGCATTGCCAGCACTACTGGCAATGTGAAGTTTTCTCTATTGCACAACCAAACCAGCACAGATCTCTCTGTTTCAGAAGTGAGAGCTGCCCCTTGAGACAGGGCAGCCCTCAGAGATACCACCCGGGATGCAGTTAAGGCCAGTTTTCTCCTCTGCTGTGGGCAACAGGTAAGGTGCTCCACTGTCCGTGTCCCTGCTGAGCCCAGGTGCATCGTGTCCAGCTCAGGGCTGAGCCAGTTTAACCAAGCAAGGATAAACCCCTGGGACAGAGATGCTGATCTTGGGCTGGTCAGGGCCATAAGCACCTGTGCTGGGCAGAAACCCATGGCCAGGAGAGGCAGGGAAAGGGAGAGGGTGGGAGCAGGGGGATCGGGATCAGCTGCTCCTTGCAGGGTCAGGAGAAACTGCAGTGAGGATGATCTTTGGCTAACTTATACAGGGATAAACAGGCTCCAGGCACAGCTGGAGATATTTGAGTCTTTGGTCAATGAAAGTCCCAATTTGGCACTATACTCGCACCTAGCTCCTTAAGGCTCTCATCACACTTCTGCAGGGCTGAGCGCTGCTCAGGTTTGCTGGTACCCAGCACTTGGTAGAAGCCACTTTGCAGCTGCCAGGGTCAAACCTCAAATCTCTGTAGATGCTACAGCATCCACCCACGCCAGCTGATATCTGATGGTTCAAACCTCACTGAGAACCAGCTCCTGAGAGACAAAGCACAAACCACCCAACTGCTATCAGGGGTCTGCATGGTTAAGTTCCCTTTGGTTTTGCAAATAACCTTAAGACAGGCTGCATGCTGTATGCTCCCATTTGCATATGAGATTAGCATTAAAAGTTGGGTCCAGAGTGCCAAGGAGCAGAAGATCCCTTACAAGTGTTCACCACTTGCATCATTTGACAGGATGATTAACACACCCCCTGACAGCATCTGGAGACCTAGGAGGGTAGAAGACAAACAACGCTGACAGTCAGAGGAGACTAACTGCGTAAACATCAGCCATTCCTCAAAAAATGAGAGGAATAAAACCAAACTTGAAGCTGAGTGCTAATCATGACCACATTGGCTATAAAAATGTGATTACTTTAGATTCAAAACTCTTGTCAAAATGCTAGCATCTTTCACACAGTGAGTATTTTCTGCATTAATGTGAATGAAGGATGAATGGGTTTCTCTGTGAACAAAATGTTTGTGTCCACCTGTGACAGCGTGCAGACACACTGGAAGTATTTCTGTTTTCTTCTCCTTTGGGGAAATTAAAAAAATTAAGATATTTGGAAAAGGAATTTACTGATTTATTTTCTTTATTTTGCTCAAGCTCTCAGATAGCTTTGCAATGCTTTAGTAGCTCACACTTTCCTCAAGATACCAGAAGGAAATGTGGAAGAAGTGCAGTTGAAATGCAAATTGAAGACCTGCTTTGAGCTACTTTTGCTTTACTTTTGCATAAAATGGTCAAAACTCAGAGCCCAGATAGGCTTGTGCTCTCTATCTATATTATAATCTTGCTGATTAATGTATGTTTAATTTCTGTACAGAAGAAAACTGTGATAAAAGGAGGTAACAGAGTCAGAACTGATGAAATCTCCCAGTTCTGTTCAGTTACTTTTCAATTTTTCAGATTAGAGGTTGACTCTACTGTACAAACACAATCTGTTCCTAAGATTTAAACTTGTGTTGCTGACATCTCAGATACTTCCAACTGACCTCACAAAATCACACCGACTCTGCCTAGCAGCAGCAGCCCCTTAGCCCAGATTCACATCAACAGTGGCTGCATACAGGCACATCAATGGATTATTTAAGATACCTACATCTAGCAACTATACTTTGAGTGATGAGTATTTGCTACGTTGTTGTAATATACTTTGTAGAGGGGGATTTGTTTTCCCGCATCTTAAACCATTCACAGGCCTCTGCTATCAACTAAATAAACCTACTGCTGAATTTAATAATACAGTTGTATTCTGATTATACATACAGATGTAGTCACTAGTATAATTTCACTAAGGCTCAGCCCACAAGGACTTACCCAGATCTCTTGCTGACCTGACTGACATCCCTACGGATGAACACCACTAAGGGGATTTTGGTGCTATTCCAATGTAGCAATCAAGTTTCTAAGTCTGCGTTTAGTAGTTATGTGGTATAATACTACTGTCTTCTAGATACAGTATAAATTTTGCTCTCAATATAAAGCATATTGCACATCTAAAATGGTATTAAATGTGTTTGAGATTGGAGTGATCCACCTCAGCAGTGGATGCAATGAGCATGCTTACTTTTTTTAATCTGCATAGCTAATGAACCACTGATGTTTCATTTTCAAAAGTCACCAGTCTGCTTACGGCTAATATAAGCATGTGCTGTGTAGAAGCATAATTGATATAATTAGTACTGCCTGTGCTAAGTGCATGGCAGTTGAATGATGAGCCCATCAGTAAGTGAGGGATAAAGTGAAATACTATCAGTACTCTTTCCCTGCCCTATTCACTGACAGCTTGTAGCAGGGAATGGCAGATAACTGATGATGTCTCTGTCCCTGGGGAAATAAAAGCCCCCTCTCTCAGCTCTTCTTTCAGTCTGGAAACGGGAAAACAGCTGAGCCTGAGCTAATGAGAGGGGAAGGGACCATTGAGCCCATCACGCTCACAGGGCTGGCCTCTCTTCATCACCCTCAGCATGGACTTCCACCTCCCATAATGTCAAAATATTTGATAAACAGCATGGACTTCAGTCCAAGTTAAGAGGGGTGAAATTCAGTCAGAATCACGTTTGCTAAACCTAGACTGACTTTTGCACAGTCCTTTTCTGTTTGCTTTTTCCCCATGACCAATCTGGAGATGATATTTTTTGTTCACCGCATGACAAGGGGAAGCTGGTTTTGCTACATGCGCTAGCGACCGTAAAGCTGCAATAAATATAACAGTAGTGATGGTGGCCTTGATTCCTCCTGTTCTCTCCTTGTAGTAGCTACGGTTATGGCTCTGGGTCTAGGCTTTGCTGTAGGGTGTTAGGGAGCTGTCTGCAGCTGGGAGTTCATGGAGTAGAGGCTTTGAGGACACTTGGGATTATGGATAATGCTTGATTAAATGGGAATGTGGAGTAGGACTCAATGTCTGAAAGAAATCTTGATAATCCTTTGTTCCTGTATTACATTTTCGTGCGACACACATTTCAAGGTCCATTCTGGATCTAAGGAGCTGCGGTCCCTACAGTGAGATGGTTTGTATGTTGTTCCTTCTGCTGATCTGTGGTCTGTAGGCTGTCCATTAAAAACTGATGATAATTATTTAGGTTAAGGTAAGCTGAGGGAGTCCACTAAACAGATGCAAGTGCCTGGCTACTGAAGTCAAGTGATCCTGGTTTGCATGCTAGGAACACTTCTTACTTGTAAAGCTGGGGTGTGTCTAACAAATGAACCAGTATCTTCTTGAACAATGAAAGAAAAGAATACATTCCTCTCTCATCTATGTCAAGGTCTATGTTCTGCTTATCAGACTAGCTGACCAGCTTACAAAGGTAAGAGCTTGTAATTGCAGTAAGATCACATTTAGGAGTGTGCATCTACAAAAGAATAAATCCAGCAAGGGAAGAAACTGATTGTGCCCTAGAAGTCATGTCCTTCTCCCAGCCAGCCAATTCTTTCTGCTTTTTACTTACTCGTAAATCCAAAGAGCACAACTCAATCCTAGACCTATACAGGCTCAGTTCAATGCTAAGCTCATTCAGTACACCTTCAGCTGGTGTCGCTTGCTTTTGTAGCCTTAAGTCTAGTCATTTCTAATACTTATTTTCCAACTGCTTTCTTCTGACTTAATTGAATCACCCTGGCAATACGAAGCCAGCATGGCCAGTAGCCCAAATAACCACCTGGAATTTATGGTTTCCATGTTCCCTAGACTCCTAGAAGGCACAGAGGTATGCATCTTGGATGAAAATGCGGACATTCTTGTGGATGGTTTTCTAATATAAAAATTTGACAATAATATATGGGTAGGAGTGCTCAGGAGCATTATAAAAACTTTCACAAGAGATGTAATTATTGCACAAGGTTTTTACACTTTCAGGACAAAAGCTCTTAGGCATTAGTGCACAGGCTTATAATTCCTGGATGTGTCAGGAGTATTTCTGTGGGATGGGATCTCCTGGAAGCACCCGTAAAAGACTATCTTCCATTGGCCATTGGATTACATGAATTATGACTTTCATGGCACGTTTTATGCTCCCAGTGATTGGGCTGGTCCTTCCTCACGCAGGGTAGCACTTGCCAGAGTTGTACAGACATGTGAGCTCCATCTGAAGAACTATTCTTGGTTGCCAGAACATAATCATGTGCATTTGTTCCATCAAAGTCCAAGGCTATGAGATATTCCTAAATAGCAGCATATGGCTATACTGACAAGCACACTTCCCAAGCCTTCATCAGCCAGTGAAAGGCCAACAGATCTGTGAGCTTCAAACGTTAATTTTAGCGTACAGAAAGAGAGCGACGTGGGCTTACCAGCATGGCTACCGAGAGTAGTAACGCACAGAGAAGGAGCTGCAGCAGAGATGGCTCCCTATCCTTCAAATGGGAGATTTGGGAGCACCCAGGTCCCATTGGTAGCCATGTATTCCTGCCCCAGCACAGGGAGGCAAACTTCTGCCCTATCTCTTCCAGCAGCAAGAATCCCATTTTAACCCACTGCAGCTCACTGGCTGGCTGGGATGGGTCTCTTCCCCAGCCATGGACATCCAAGCCTCACCACCAACTGTCCAGCAGGATCTCTCTGAAGGTTTGTTCTCCCTTTTTGCTGGTGGATTTATCTGCATCAGTAACACCTGCAGTGATTCTTTCTTTTATTAGTTGTTTTCCAATACCTTCAGTTTGGGTGGATTCAGTTTTTACAATGCACAAAGAAGTATTTACGCAACTCATGCATCTTTTATCACTCTACTTAAGCCCATAGCTGGGAGCTTTACTTTGTCATGCAGAAATCCCTGTGAGTGAGCACAAGGCACAGTTACCTGTTTCTAATAAACGAAAATGTTAGCTTTGGGTATTTTGGTACCAAATTTTAGCTTTTGTTTCAAATAATATTATTCCCAAGACTTGATACTAATAGCAAGACTTGTACTTTATGGTCTCATTTCCGTAAAAACATATTTTATGTTGTATGTAAGGACATTTTCAACTTAAATGCTACAGTATTTGCTAGCTCATCACTAGACACCCTGAGCAGAAACACAAATTGTCTGCCATCTGGAATAGCTCATGCTGTTTGTTCTGTTCCTCCTACCCAAACTGGATGAAGTACATAAAGCAAAAAGCAATAGTAACAGTAAGAAAAAAGCTAAAAATCCAGGTCAATAGCAAAAAAAAAAAAAAAAAAAGGTAAAGAATATGTAGCTGTAAATGTATAGGACCTGATGCCTGATACTCCCACTGCAATATAGCTCCATAAATTCAGGAAGCATCGGTTGCCTTTCACACCAGCCTAGGTGCCAAAGTCAGCGTGGGGACTTTTAACTTCATATTTTATTTTTACTGTAAGCCATGCCTTTGGCTAACTCTTGTCACCCCACTAGCACAGAAATAATGACTGGTGGTGGCTAAGGTAAAAGCAGCACCCCAGAAGTCTTGCACCACAGTTAGCTTTCTTCCTGCCTCTTTTGTAGCTACCCTTTCACCAGAGCTCTGGGTACATGCTCCGTTTCCTCTGCCGGTGAGCCACGAACGGCCCTTCCAGCTGCTTAACCTCCCCTCAGAGAAGCCCCTACAGCATCACTCCGTACCCTCGGTAGAGCACATGCCAAAAAGATAAGGAGAGGGAAACGCGAGTGATTTCACTGTCATAAACTTGAGGAAAATACATTTGATCCTAAATGGCTCCTGCACGTGACAGATGGGTTCGTGGTAGCTGACCTCCTTTTTTTCCAGTTCCAACATTTGTTTTGCGCTGGCAGCTGGAAAGAGCGTGCGCACGAGCCTGTGCAGTGCCCTCCCCAACGCCATTCCCTTACCACGCTAGAAACACAGAGCAATCATATTCAGCTGGCATCAGTGTAGATAAGGAAGATTTGGTCTGTTACAGTATGTATTAGTGTGGCTGAGGGATCAGAATCTGGCTGTCTAATTAGATTTGACGTTCATTCATTTCAAACCCACCCTGGTATGCAGAATTATCTTTGATTAGAAGTCAACTCCAATTCTACTCATCACTGATTATTCTTTATGTAAATTAAAGATTTAATTAAAAACAAAGCCCCCCTGCCATTCAAGTGCCAACAAATAATCTACAGAAAGATAATTTCTGCAAAACAACTGAGAACGATCTTCCCGTGCTTTAAACCCGCTTCCACCAAATCCGTAAACAGTGGTTCAGTGCAAGTGACCTGCACGCGTAGTGGATTGCACTGTCATTTCGGCAGTGCTATGTAGTAGTAAAGGTGGAGAGCTTGGTGCTACTCTGTTATGTATCCCTATATTAGGAGATCAACTACAAGGAGCGATCTTGTGAGAAGTAGTAAGACTAACAGGATGCAAAACAGGCTGTGGGAATTAGTCTGTCTAGCAGCAGCCAGCCTGACTACTTCTCTGCCTCTTTTGGCATATGCTGCTGAACACTGCCCGGCTGACCACATGCGATGGAAGGAATTGCAATTTCTCAGCTCAGATCATACAAAGCAATCAACCTACTCTGCACTTTTGCAAGCATTAGCAGCAGGGGAGGCCTAGGAAACCATGGGTGGTGCTGGTGGTTTCCCTTGTCCCTTACCGACTAACAGGGACATTTGGACGAGTCCATGAGTAAGACCTGAGAACAGGTCGGGTAAATCCTCCCTGATGTCAATAGATGCAACTCTAGTCGGAGTATTTTGGCAAAATCCATGATGACTCTGAGCAGTGACCTAAATTTGTATGTCAAGTGTAAGCAGTAGAGTGGCTTCGCTTTCTCAGACTGTAAGTGATGAACATAAAAACCTTCTCACTGGCAGGAGAGAAAAGCAGCGATCCAGCAGTGTTTAATATAAAATCATCCTTAAGAGTGCTCTTTCTTTTATTACTTTGCACCAATATTTCTGCTGTTTACAACCCTCATTTAATGCAGATGGCAGCAGCATAGGCAAGGACAGCAAGCTTAGGATACTACCTCTTTGCAACTGCTGGAAAGTAAACGCATCAAGTAAACTTGTGTAGGTTGGTTTAGATAACCAGCGGGCTGCTCCAGAGGTTATTTGTTTCTCTTCAGCCAAGAGAGACAAACTTTAGCTGTACTTGGTATCCACTCCAGGTATGCTCTAATATAAGCATGAGTGAGCTAAATTAAACAAATAAAACAGGCTTTTCATCCCTGAAGGGAAAGTAAAACATCGTTGTTGTCAAACCCTTTCAGTCTCTAATGAGATACAAATGCTTTGCTGCTCCTCTTTAAATACTTGGGATTAGGGTGACTTAAAACGCCTTGGATATTTATATGATCTTTCTATTTTGAGGGGTGTATTAATGGCACATAGCTCACTAAAATCTAGTTGAAGATACATCACTACATGTTTTAGGACAGAAGATCTTTAAAGCTGGATGTTCTTGTCCATATACGAGCATTGTAGCAATGGATTTATTTAATCTTTTTGACACCTCACAAGTGTGGCCATTTCAAGAGCATTGCCATAAAAGTCCTGTGTTACTTCACTTATATTTGGCTATAGCATGTGTCTGAAGCTCTTTTCTAGTACATCACTGTACAGCACTGTTCATGCTCAATCAAGAGAGGCTGTGCGCTCTGATATAACTCTTGTCTCTTGGCTTCGGTTCATTTAAATCCAAACCTTGAAACTTGTGCTAGAGAAGATCTTTCATACATGAGTTTTACAACTTTTATTTAAAGCTGTGGCAGAGGTTATTCTTCTTCTAGCTGAAGTATTTTCATCTTTAAAAACTCTTAAAGGTATAGGAGACAGCAGTGCATATCTAACACCACCAAACAGCCTAAACTTCCCCCGAACCACCACCATCTTCTCTAGCCAGGATCATTAAAGGACCCTGACATTCAAGATCAGGTGGACGAGGCTCTGAGCAACCTGATCTAGTTGAAGACGTCCCTGCTCATTGCAGGGGGGTTGGACTGGATGAACTTTAAAGGTCCCTTCCAACACAAACCATTCTATGATTCTGTGATTCTCCGTATAGAAAAGCTGTTCCCTCTGGAATCTGCAAGGGCTTTCTGCTCCTTGGGGCAAAGGAGGTTACACTGAGCAACTGCTGGCACAGATCTGGCTTCATCCAGTTAGCGCTCTCCCACACAGCTACTGGGCATGGTTTGGGAAGCAGCATGGGCCAAGGACTATTCCCAAAGCAGTCTTCACATTCTTCATTCTTTTGGAGGACAAGGGGGTTTAATGCACAGATACAAGCTGGTCTGTGACTGTTGTCATTAATGCCTGAGAACAATCCCAAATTCCCATCATTTACTGTCACGGACACAGCCAATGCAACCTGAAGAAACCCTTAAATGTATGGGAAGTAGATTTAGCCAGGTTAAATTGGTAAATTTAATCTGTAGTGGACATTAAAAAAAGAAATCTTGAGTTTAAAACGTCATATGCTCCAGCCATGCTACAGGATTAGTTACCACTTGAGTCTTTTAGACACAGAGACACTATGGATAAACCCACTGTGGATTGAACAGATCTGACAGCGTGTGTTGTCACTGAACTACAAGGTAATTATCTTGCATAACCTTCCATTGCACAAATTAAGGCAGCACGCATCTCAGCACAGCCCTGCTTTTCCACAGTCTGCCATTTAAAGGAAAAGCCCATCAGGGCCATCACAGGTTAATGACAAGCTTATAGGAATGACCCTGTAGCTTGTCCTCTGCTGCCCTCCCACTCTTTTCTCCTTTCCTTCTCTGTTGAGATTTCTGCATTTTCCAATTCACATCATAGTAATGGACCATCATTCTGGGTATAGGAAAAGGAGGATATAATGATTTTATGTGATGGAAAACTATTTTGTACTTCTGCCAATGGAAGCAATTGTCTTCCTCACCTGGTCGCAGCACAACATGCCCGTGAGAAATACAGTGGCTGGAGAAATCATGCATACAGCATTCAGTGTATGCCTACATAGGAGCTGTTACACTGGATCTACCAGTGCTGCCTTCTCTACCAGGAAGAAGGAGGATTATTTTCTTTTTAAGGGTAGAGCCAGGAAAGAATGGGAAAAAAAGCAACTCCTTGCTGGATAATTGCAGATGAAAAGCCACCTAACCTTCAAGGAGCTGCTGCTTTCAGCGTAGGGCAGGGAAGTCAAATATATTGCCAGCGTTTCCAGTGAAGCACCTGCGTGCATGGAAACAAGGCTCTGTGGTCCAGCTGCCATCTAGGGAGCTGATGGCAACATCTCCCTCTGATTTCAAAGAAAGCAAAACCATAGAATATGCAGGCAGAATTTTAAGCTGATTATTCTCCAGCCTCAGCTAAAGTCTTAGCATTTTTAATATGGCTTCAGTTTGGTTTTGTGTAGCATAGACATCTTAGCATTTCCAGCTCTTGGCTGTATTAATGTGAACATATAATAAACTAAAGGTTTACCTCTGTTTACTTCAGCGACCGTCTATTCTTATTCATAAGATTTTGTGTAGGTCTAAATAGACGTGGCCTGAGCGTGTTACACGGAATTCAGGAAAAAGCCTTATGGTTCAAAAAGCACATCATAGCCAATTGCTTCCTACCCCACAATGATCTCTGTGTGAAAACCCAGAACTAACAAAATGGTGTTTTGCGGATGTACTGAACAAGACAAGGAAAGGGCAGTCAGTCATGCAGGACTTGATACATTATACACTTAATTGAGCAGTGGCATTTTTTCAACAGCATCACCACCCACAGACATGCTTGTATGGTTGGGAAAGTGCAGAGGGATAGCTGTTGCTACCACAATCCAGGGATACTTGCAGGGAGGAGTGGAGAAAAAGGTGTCTCTGTACCCAGGGAAGTCTCCAGCCAAAGACTATTTGTGGGGATGTTACTGCACAAAGCTGTAGCATACTTCTCTACCTCTGTACCACAATTAAGGTTTTAAAAGCAAACATTTTTAAACTAAACATCAACAGAGGATGTCAAGCTGTTTAATTGCGGAAAAGGCCCTTTCCCTCATGCTATATGGTTAGAAAACACATCAGACTTCGAATACAGAGCTACATCAACCACCCTGCCTTCCTGAGGCAGTACCACAGACCCATGCCACCATCTCTGTCCCAAGCACAAGCCCCACTCCCCAAGGTTTCTGAGGCATCTTCAAGGGGTACATTCACTACAGACCATGTTTTTGGCCTCTGTTTTGCCTCAGTCTTGCAGCAAGTGCAAGATAAATTCGACAAAGAAGAAAGACACCTCACTGAGGGACAAATCAAGCTGGTTTGGCTGCTCTGACAGTGAGATGATAATTTGGGGAAGGAGAAGGGAAGTTGTGGTGTTCAACCTTGCCCCCTCTGCTGAAACACGGACCTCCTGCAGCTCTTTGCAGGTGCTTATTTGCCTGTCTCTGACAGATTTCACTGTAAATGGGTTCCTTCCTTTGGTCAGCTCCAATAGACAGGTTTAAATAGTAATGGTAGGGTCGGTCTGGCCTGGTCTTTTGTAGAGGTGAAGGCACCTGCTAAAACCAGAAACTCAGTGATGACTAGATAGATTTTCTCTCCTGCAAAGCTTTTTTGATGGCTTAAAGTTTCCCCGATGGTGATGTTTTCAGGACGAAGTCAAGTCTGACAAATCCCTGGGTGTTGCAGCTAAATTTGTTTTTTAAATTAAAAAAAAATAATAATAATGGTTCCTTGCGGAAGGGATTATTTGAAGCAGATCTGGTGTCACTGAATGATTACCAGCAGGCTGCCTGACCTGGGAAGCTCTAGCTGCTGCAGCTAATCGGGCAGTTTGAGGGCTGGGAGAGAGGGCAGGGTGTGAGCACTGGGACAGCAGTAATGAGGTGGCTGGCTCTGCCAGCCAAGGTCAGCTTACTGGAGGCATCAGAGACTGGAGAGCTTCTGATGCTTTAAAAGGGCTAGAAGATAAAATGTATTATTGTGACTACTTCATGTGTTGCGCTGGTTCCAGGGAACTGTCAGCTTCAATTTGTTCCTTCCATTGAGAAGAAGAAAGATGCTCACATACTTCTGTGCTAATACATCATTTCTTTTGTGTGGTTGGGGAGTAAAAATTACAGGATACCCTTGTAACATAAAAACACAGCAGAAAAAGAGAACTCTAGGGAAAAAAAATCAGTTAGTTCTTGCGTCATGCTTAGAGGACTTGCTTCTTATTGAGGCCACTGGGTGCAGAGCCTGGATACAAAGACCAAGGCATGGCCTGTGCTTGTGGCTGCCAGAAAACAATTCACAAACACCCAAGGGACCTGGTCTTCTCTGCACCTCCCAGTTGAGTACTGGGACCTGTTTTTTGATCAGGGCTGGGATACAGGCAGTTCCTGGAGCCTTGCTCAAGGTTCCCACTCCCTAATTAACCTGGATGTGGCCAGGGAGGGGGGGGGATCCTCTTTCTTCCCAACAGCACCAGACCCAGCAGCAAAGATATTTCAAAGCTAGAGTCGGAGAGCCAAAACTCAGGGGACTGAATCTAAATCTGTACCTGTAGTGAGAGGAGGAATAATTGTTTTTAACTAAAACAGGACAGATTCAGACTAGATATAACAAAGACATTTTTTATGATGAGGGTGGTGAAACACTGGAACAGGTGGCCCAGAGAGGTGGTAGATGCCCCATCCCTGAAACAGTCAAGGTCAAGTTCAACAGGACACTGAGCAACCTGATCTCGTTGGAGATGTCCCTGCTCATGCAGGAGGGCTGGACTAGATGACCTTTAAAGGTCCTTCCCAACCCAACCCATTCTATGATTCTATGAAAGCTGAGATGAAACTACTGCCCGCTTGCAGTAAAACAAGAGCTCAAGGTGCTCTGGGAAGCAAACAAGCAGTGCTCGCCTGCTGGAGGAGGCTCGACCAGGTTTTAGCATGGCAGCTGTCTCTAGGTTGCCAAGTGGGGGTAAAACCAACTCCCAGAAAGGATTACGTAGTACCTGCTGCTTTCTTTCCCCTTGAAATGCCTGCCTGGAGAGGGGTCAGAGCACCAGCTTTGGAAGATGGGACGGGGCAGGAATAAGCCTGTCCTAGCCCAGCCACACAACCCACCTGGCTGCAGGTAAGCGAGGGCATGAGCAACATTTGCACCCAGGAGCAAACACAAAGCTGCTCAGCAGCTGTGGCCAGGAAAAGACGCAATTTCTGCTTTGATATGGGGTATGCAGGGAAGGACAGCCGTGGCTTCCCAGCCTCAGCTAAACCATTCCTGACGTTAGCCAGAGAGATATAATATGTTCCAGTTTATTGCATCTAGGGTTGGCTCCCACTGCTACTCTTCTTCCAGCCCTCTCACAGAGAGTTGGCAAAGCCCATCCTGCCATTCCTCCTCCAGCTGCCCAGCTCCTTTGCACACAGACTGCCCTCCTGTCTTGCTCCGGTAAAATTTAATTGTCTGCAGGACAGCGAGGGAAACAAAGATGCTGGCAACTTTGCTACAGGGAGGAAATTAAATTCTCATTTACACTGTCGCACATCCGAAGTAGAGCCACCACAGTTTGTGAAGTTCCCCAGAGCAAAACTGCTTCTGCTGTCAAAAGACTTTAAATTTTATTTTAAATTCACGGTGGGCCCAATTCTTTCTCTCTGCCTTCTAAAAGGGCAAGCACATCTCGGAGTCAGTGAGACAATCTGTGCAAAACTGGTGAGGAAAAAAATAGTCAGTGCATGCTCCTGCTGATTAATTTTGAAAATGTCTGCTGAGAAACTTCTTTAACAGCCTCCCTGGCAGAAGAGCAGCGAGCACTGGAAGCTGAGTGAACAAAACAGTAACCTCCGAGCTCCTGCAAAGCAGGAAAATAACGAGTTTTCTTCCCATTGTGTTATCCAAGAGTCATTCAGGAACCACAAGGCTTGGAAGCAATGCAACAAGCCCCTATCCAATACTAATTCATGTCCCAGCCCTCTCTAACAAGCCAGTACCAGAAGCATGCGTTCAGGCATCGCTCTCCTCACTTCCCTCCCTCCCTGCTTTCAGCTGATGCTCTGTGCTGGCTGAACGGCCACAGGCACAAGCTCCCTATCTCCCCACTGCTTGCAGCTTAGCTCGACTCATGAACACTACCCCAGTAAGTGGGTTGTCCATGAGCAGCTTGTCAGTGCCACATGTATAGCATTGAGGGGAAAAAAAAAAAAAAAAAAAAAAGCCAGACCAGCCATCCCTTTTTTGGGAAAAGCCAATGCTGCCTTTAGTTTTCATTCCCACTTCTTCCCAGCGGGGAAGCAAGGCAGGCAGCTTTCCCCAGAACCGGACCTTTTGCAACAGCATGCTTTGTCTGGAATTACCTTTCTGCTTGCTCAGGTTTAAAAATATCAAAGAGCAAAAGGTAACCCTGCATGGTGTGTGAACGTGCTGCTGTGAGTTTTGAGGCTGTGCCTTGTACCCTCTTAGTCTGAATGTCTTCTGTGATACAGGTGAATGAAATGGTCATGTGCCTTGAGACCACAAGGAGGTAAAGCAGCCTTCTCACTTAGGGATGCTCCTTCACAAACCACAGTTCTCTCCTTGCGCATTCCCAAGTGTTTAAGAAATATTAATTCTGCTACAGAAAAACTTCTAAGATATAACTGTACTGTCATTCCAGAGAAGAGCAGAGACACAGAAAAGCTAATTGTTCTGTTCCTTAGACAGGATCCTGGAAAGGAATTCAACCTGTTGCTTCTTGAAAAGAAAAACAAAAATCCAAACCCCCCAAAGCCCACACCTTATCAAGAAAGTGCTGCTTGGACATCAAAAGTTAAACCAGCATGGGGTTGTGGATGTTGGGATTTTACAAGTCCACATTGCACAAGTGTTTATCTGTGCTTGCAAGCAGCAGACATCTTAAGTGACTGTCCTAGTGATTTAGTTACTGGCTGAGAAAATGCTGAATTTATGGAAGAAAAAATAGATTTTGCTGCCTTTAGACTCCCACTGTGTGATATATACCCACCCACGCTTAGTTAAGTGTGGAACAATCTGTCATGTTTGCCCATTATGGTTATAAAGCAGAGCTTCTAACCCATCCCAGCGAATACCTTCCTCGAGTCTGGCCACAATCACAGAATCATAAAATCATTTAGGTTGGAAAAGACCTTTCAGATGATCAAGTCCAACTGCTAACCCAGGACTGCCAAGCCCACCACTGACCCGTGCCTCTAAGCACCACATCTACGTGGTTTTTGAACAATAAACTGGACCACACTGTATCTCTTCTTGGTGTGTGAAGATCTCAGAGATGGCTGGGCAGGGAACACAGAAATCTTCCAGGAAAGACACCTTCCTCAAGCCTCCTGTTTGGGTACGCTCCCACTCGTGTTTACTCAGGAGAGGGATGTTTGTGAAACCTAATTAGCCACTGGAGAAGATGAAGATAATGTTTCTGTTTGGGAGTATGTCCCCTGCCCTGGGCTCCAGCTGTGTGACAGCAGCTCAAACACGGTAATTAAGATGAGTGTGACTGAATGGATGGCCAGGTTAATGAACACAGAAATTACACTGAAAATACATTCAGCTCTTTCCAGGGAGATGTTTGAAAGGGTGCAAAGGCAGAATGGCCACACGCATGCAAACGCACACACACAGTTTCCAGAAAGCTTTTTGAAACTTTGAATGAGAGGCAGCAGAATGCTCAGTTACCGCAGCAATGGAAAGGTCAGTCACAGGATTAGGATGACCTTTTGTAACCAGGCCAGTCAAAGGTAAACTGAAGTGCAATGCCAGTGCGTAATATGTTTGCATCAGTTCTTGGGAATGAGCCAGAGGCTGAAAAGAAAACTTAAGAGGGTCTAAGCTTTCCTCCAACCAGTAATACCATAAAAGCTCACTGGAAATTGAAAAAGACCTGAGGAAACGCTGAGACTTTTTTTTTTGATGGAAACCAGGCTGAGCACTTCCCCGCGCTATGGGAAAACATTAACCCAGTTCCCCCGCGCAGCTTTTCACATCCCTCAGCGCACACCCACGGCTCAGGCTTCCTCCGCATTCCCAGCCCCACAGCCTCACACAAGAAGCCCGGCAGCAGCCCCTGTCCCCTCCTCAAAGACCTGTCACCGCACAGCCCCCGCGGCCGGCGGCAGCGGCGAGGGGACGGGAGCCGCTGCCCTGCAGCCCCCGGGCTCCGCTCGGCCGCGTCCAGCCTCGGGAGCGGGGACACCCCCCACCCCCGTTTGCGCCCCCTCCCCGCCCCGAGCCCGGCCCGGTACCTGCTGCTGCCGGCGGGGCCGCCCGCGCCCTCCGCGGCTCACAGCGCGCCCCGGGACGCCGCTCGCTCGCCGCCCAGCGCTCCTCGGGCACCGCGGCGCCCCATCCCCGGGGCAGCGCCCGCCGCCAGACAACTGGTAACAATAACAGTAATTACAAATAAAAATTAAAAAATTTAAAATAAAAAAAAAGAAGGAGGAGGCGCTGGGGCAGCCCGTCTCCGATCGCAGCGCACCGCCGCTCTAGCAGCGAGCGCCGCCGCTGCCGGCTTTTCCTTGCGGAGCTGCGGGAGGGAGGAGAAGGAGGAGGGGGGGGGAGGAGGAGGAGGAGGAGGAGGAGGAGGCGCTGCTGCGCGGCGCTGCGCGGCCGCGGCCCGCCCCCGCGGGCGCTGCGGGGCGGCGCGGTGCCGTGCGGTGCGGGGCGGTGCGGGGCGGAGGGGGGCGGCCCCCCGAGCGCGGTGCGGAGCGGTGCCGTGCACCCCGCGGGCGGGCTGGAGAGGTGCGGAGGGGTGCGGAGCTCCCCGCGGGCGGTGCGGTGCGGGACCCCCACGGGCTCCCCCCTGCTCGCCCCGGCGGGATGCGGCGGAGCCGGTGGCCCTGCACCTTTTCGGGGAGCGGCGGTGGCGGCTGGGCTCTTGCGCTTTTTCATTCAGCACTTGTTGCCTCTGGGACGGTTTGGCCAACAGATGAGGCAGCCGCAAAACGGCTCCGCTCATTCCCGCGGGGAACAGTGCGGGGAACAGACCGCCCTTCCCCGCGGCCGGTGGGCTACTTGCTGCAGCCCCCGACGCCTTCAGCAGTGTGCTGAAGCAAAAACAGGCTCTAAAATTGGGCATTGGGAGACCTGAAGGCGGCAGTTAAAGGTGGAGCGTGTAAATGAAAGATCATGGCAAAGAATGGACCTTACATTTCTTTCTTTGAGCATCTTTCCTCTACTAGCCCACGAAAAAAGAAAAAGGCAGGACTGCTGTGTTTTCCCAGAGACTGTAGGGTATTTTCCTCAAATTCAGTCTTCCTTTCAAAATGTATAGTCGTGTTTAGTACAGATACATCTCTTTACAGAAATGAGAATTCTGCATATATTTATTGCTGCCCTTAGGACTTCTCCATTTCTCTTCTGCAGCTTTTTTTCATACTGGACTTATCATCAGGCATCACTCAACAGAAGTACCAAACAGCCATGTCATATTTTCTATATGATTTGCAGTTCCTTTTCCAACATCTAAAGCTGTTACAGAGTCCTTCAACAAGCTCCCCCTTCTGCTGCTGGGTTTTTTTGTTTGTTTGTTTTGTTGGGTTTTTTTTCGGTGCGGGGGGTGGGGGGGGGGGGGTGGGGTGGGGTGGGGAGAGGGAATTCCTGGCAGGTCTGGGAGGTTGGTAAATAGACACAATTTGGAAGGTGGCTTGAGGAGGCAATACTGATACCCTTCCCTGCATATCTGTGTCTTTCCCCGTTTGAGTCAGAATAGGTGGACTCACCCCTCCAAATGCAAAGGTTTTTCATAGGGCGCACAGACTGGTCACACAGGGGATGAGACTGGGTGGAGAAGTTTAGGAAATGACAACAAAGAAAAAGAGCTGGGGTTTCACAGAGCATTGCGTATGGAAAGAAAACCCTCACTGAATAAAAAACCCAACCTGTCAATTCCAGCTGACCTATCACCTTAAGTAATTTTCAGCAGTAATAATGAACATGTGTTATTTATGTTGTATGCTGAAAATAAACAGCACCCTGTAGCCTTTGGAAGTGGAAATGAGAGAAAATGACTGCAGATTTAGTAAAAGCAGAAAAGGATGCTCTTCACTGTGGCATGCAGGCCTCTGGGGCCTATGGGCGTTTCTGATTCAGGTAGGCTCTACAAGCACTCAAGGCAGCGGTGTTTCCAGAGGCACCCTCTTCTCCGCTGGAAAAAGTGTAGGGGCTGCTGCCAACGCAGTGCTAGTGCTGTAGCTCCAAGGTGAAATTTTTAGGGTGACCTTTCTCTATGACTGAATTGACTACACCCCTGTTTCATGTGTTTCCATAGGACGTGAACTCTGAGGCCAAGGCGGAGAAGTTGCTTTCTGGAAAAAACAGCTGTGCGCTTCGGGCTGTGGAATGCCAGGGGAAGAGGAGAGGAAATATTTGTGGCAATGCTGAAAGCTATAAATGTCTCATCATGCATACTTAATACGCTTTTGAGTCTGTTTCAGCCTTTTAGGGGGCGGCAGCTCTCACTGTGGAAGCCTGGTTAATTTATTAAAGGTTTTTCAGTGCCATATACTAATTGCAGCATCTTACTTCAACCTTGAGCCTCCAACAGTAGTTCTTGGCAATTACTCTATGTGTAACCCATGTACACAAATTCCCTCTGGCCCTTTTGATCTTATCTCGCAGAAGATTTTTTAAACTTAAGGTTGCAGATGCAAAAACCTCATTCATTTGCAGCCTCCTCTTTCAAGGAAATATTCTGTATCCTATATATTTGCATGTGCTAGGTATGTATGAGCTGTTTCTCGTGGTTTCTCAATATAGTTTTGCATAGCAAATGCAGAGAGCTGATTTCCTCCTCTCTGTCGCTCCAGCCTCACACACATTCCCACTTCCCTGCTCCCAGTGCTTGCTGAAACTGCTGGGAGACTGAGTAGGTTTACAGATGCTCTAGATAAAATCTTTGCCCCACTTAGTCCTTCCGGACATGTATTCATCCTGACATGCATGCTTTTGAAAGGCTCGGGTAGGTCATTCCACGTGTGTCTTGTTTTGCTAATTCAGTGGAAAATGCCAGAGAGCTCTGCCTCCGTCCATAATTAGGCAGGAACCGAAGCTGCCATTGTATTGTGGCTGTGATCATGCTACTACTCCTATAAATTATTCACTGTATTGCAGTGTAATCTGCTGTTATGTTAAAAATAGGTCAGCATGAATGTCCCCAGTGAAATTTCTCAGTGACAACAGCTGATTCCAGCTTTGTCTCCAGAAAACGGTGACCTTTCCAAACCAGTAATTGCCAATTATGCTGTACTTCCATCTCCCTGCCAGCTCCGGTGCACCTTCACAAACACATTCCCAGCAACGGTAACCCCACATTATACTTGAGACAACTAAGCCAGAGTTCCTAAATTACCTGCTGGACTTGGCCAGAGCACTTTCCTTTTATTAGCCTTTGCTCCCAGGCCAAAGAGTAAATCAGGATTATCACAGAAGAGATTATAGTCTGAGAATGCCTAAATGCTCTACTCCTCCCAGGAACCTGGAAGGCTTCTTGCAAGGGCTGAGCAGGATTTTCTGGCTGATATGCATCACTTACACATCACGCTGGCGGGTAGATATAAGGAGAAGTACTTCACTTTTCCCATCGCCCCACAGGCTCTAGTCCACTGAATCCCCCAAATCAGCAGAACAGGAGAAGCCCCTGACTTTCAGGTCCATTGCAGACCAGACCTGTCTAGAGAAACCTGGAAAGGGGGAGCAGGACCCGGTAGTCTGACCAGAAGTCTGGGGGAAACCTTTCCCCCATAAGATACTCTGCAGGAGGACTCTGTGAGGACGCCCATAAAAATGTGGGCAATTGCGGCAGTTTCCCTGCTTACTGTGGGCATGGATGCCTGGCTCTTACACAGATACAAAGACTTAGCCCGGTCCTGGGTTACTTCCCTCACCTGAAGACGAGGGCTGGTGGTGGGTGGCAATGCTCAGCAGACCATGCAGACAGCAATTCACATGGAGGTCTCTTGTTAGCATGGTCTGATCAGCAAGACACCAGAGCTTTGGATGTCTGAGCTAGATCTGGTCTGCCCCAGGCTTTAAGGAAGACAATTTATATATGGGCTTCTTCTGTTGTAACTGCTCTTTGCTGTGTTTCTGTGTAACTCCCTTGCTCAGAAGGGAGTACTTGGAAGCACGAGGCATTTTCATATTGCTAACAGACGCCTCACAGGACACCTCCAGCAGGTATCGCACCCAGGCAAGTCTTCTGTGGGAACACAGGTAGCAAACCTAAGTGCTCTTACCTGGGAACCTTGGTCCGAAAAAAGAGGTGAATGAACATATCTGAGAATGGGGAACACAGCAGGTGCCAAAACCATCACTTGGAAAGGCTTTTTAGGAGAGAGGTAAAAGACAAGAGCTTGACCCCATCCACGAGGAATGTGGGCAAGACGCAAGCTTTAACTTGCTGGCCATACCCAGTTTCACTATTACTCTTTCCAGCTAAACATATTGAAGTGTTGCCACAATGCTCCTGCTGCACCCATCCCGTGTTCTTTGGGTTGACTCCTTTCCCGTACCTATACCTTCTCTGTCAGCTGAGCCTGCCCAGTACATCCGGCTTGCACTCACCGTCACCCTGTAGCACTTACTGCTCTCCTTCTAGAAGAGTGTGACCCTCACTTGTTTTTCACTGCTGACATCCTCTCACCACTGTGCAACCATTTCCCCCCTTTTACTTCCCATCACTGTCTTGCTGCTCCACCCTCAAGTTCCCCATTTCTCTTGATGTTGCTTTTACAAAGCTTTCCACCTGCAGCTCTCTGGACACTTTGTGGGAAAAAAGTTACTTGAGCTGGTCTTCTGCAGTGATTCAGGAGCAAATTCAGGCTTCTGGGACTTCTGGCCAGATGCTCAGCACAGCTTTTTTTGGGGAATGACCAAACTACAGCTCAGTGGCTGTGCCTTGTGGCATGGTGGTCAGAATGCACCTGGTATACACCAAGGAACAGCTATGGGTGCAGAGGGGGACGGGGACGGCTAAGGGACAGAAAGGGGAGTTGCCTTCAGCTTTTAATGTACCACAAGAGATAAGGTTTTCCATAGGTAATCCTTCTTTTATCTCTTCTTTGTCCCACCTTGCTGCATTTGTCTAGTCTGAGATAGCTGCCTTGGGGGCAAGAACACTTCCCACCGATGGCCTGTGCCTCTGGCAGCATTTCAAGATAGCAACTTCACTTTGAGAGGACTATGCACAAGTACCCTACCTGCCCTCACATATGTGACTTCAGGGAGTACAACAAAGGAGCCACTGACTGCATTTTTCCCCCCCAGAACTGTCCCCATTTCAAAATTAGTCCCAATGCCTCTTCTGGGCAGGTTTTGGGTGGCAATGTTCATGGAGAGTTGGAGGGAGCAGCACATTCCAGTTTCTCAGAGAGCTTAGCAACCAGGGCCAGCTGAGCTGCTCTCAAGTGCATGCCAAGTGTGTGGATGGCATGTCCAGTACTGCAGCTCTAACCTTATTTTTTTCCTCTCTCCTGTTTTTGAAAAAGCATCCCTTGTTTTCTAATTAAGGCGCACAAAAAACTGCTGGAAACTTATTTTTGCTTTCCTGGACAGATGGAAGTCAGCTATGCAATGCGATGATCAAAGCTCTGGAAGTGATCAGAGACCTGGAGTGACAGGTATGGTGCTGTCGCCCCGCTTTTTGGGAGCATGGCTGCCAGACAGCCTCTCCCGTGCTGTTGGCGATGGGCTGGCTTAATGGCCGGCTGCTGGACAGCCTCAAAACCATCTCTCCCACCTTGTCCAGAGGAGTGCGGAGAGTGGGGTGCAGTGCTTCCCACGGGTCTGCAGCATGCGAAATACCGGCTCAGGGCTGCCCTTTCTGCTACAACCAACATGTATAATCATGATCAAGGAGGCCCTGTTAGACCATCCCCAGGAAAGGACTTGGCTTTGTAGAGAGAAAGTCTATCTGATCCCAGCTTCCTTGTTGGGATTCTCTTGAATATTTGAGTAATCTCCTGGTTCTTCCCTGTTTCTTGGCTCTCAAATGCCCAGACCTGGCTCCCTGCCACAAGCTTCACCTTCCATCAAGGCAGCAGGCTGAGATCCCCACTGCGTTTGAGTGTCTCTTAGGGATTGATGTCACCTCTACCCACATTACCAAGCAGTAATACCTGCTGCTGAAACCTGCTGGCTACACCAGGACTGCAGTTAAAATGTGGGTTCAGTCCATGTTTACCTGCAGACTCCCCTTGCAACCTCACCTGCGCTTGAGAGGCAAATTTCAGGCAAGCACTGAAGCACAGAGGAGAAAACCTTTCTTTGTACATGTCCAAGCACACTCTGGTTAACAGCACCAGGCATGGCTGGGCCAGCCCCATCCTCGTCCACCCCATGCTATGAAGCAGGCAATTGGGCTGGAAGGACTGAGGGTCACGAAGGATGGTTATTATATGGGGCAAGACACTGTGGGATGTGTTAGCAACCACCAAAGGTATCCTAGGTCCATGACTGAAAGAGCAGGTTGGGAGGACCCAGGGCTCTGGCTTGCCTTGCTGTGCCCTACAGCAGCAGCATAGAGATGGTCTTCGTCTTACTCCTGCTCAGCGTGTCCCACAGGTCACAGCAAGAAGGGGAGGAGCTGCAGGGATGAAAAGCATGGTCTGGGGAAAATGATGGTGAGGTAGGAGAAGGGTGCAAAGGCTGGGGTGGAGGGAAAGGAGCAAATAATGCCAGAAAAATTTCAAAATCAAGTGCCATGTATGAACCCTGCAGTGCTGCATACCTGTATTCCTGCATGTTCCTAACATGGCAGTTTCATAATAGAAATCCAGGGCAAGCCCTCTGGGGCAAAGGCTCCAAGCAATTTCTATCCTCAGTTGCACTAGTATAAAACCAGATCTGCCCTGAAATCATTTCAGAGGGACAGCAGCACGGATGACCCAGCTGGGTCCTCAGTGCAGCCAGCGCCCCGAGCTGACCACACTCCTCTTTCCTTCTCCTGGGCCACAGTTCTGTACAGAGGATTGTAGCTTTGAGAAATTGCTTTCATTCCCTTCCTGCCTCCAAGACACCACCGCGGCCCTCTTTTCCTCATCAGTGCCTATTTCTGTGGCTTAAATATAGCAAATATAAAACAAGTGCAGCGCACATGAAATGCCATTCGGGGGAGTGCAATGAACACGCTGCCTCTGTAACATAATGAGCCCCAAGTGCATCTGCCAAACATTTGGACTGAGATTCCAAAGGGGGGGAGCATCCACAGCACTGAGAAGATTATGACCAAACCCTCAGGCCAGTACCCCTAAGCATCTTTTGCATCTTTTGAGGGGATACAACTTGCTTGTTGGTCCGGCCTGCCTTCACCTGGAGGTATTTAACCACTCACCGAAGTAGTTTCCTCTGGTGAAGGTGCAGAGCAGCTTTTCATGCCACATCACTGGGGGCTGTGGAGCGGATTCGAATTAAAAAATCACAAGTAATATGTAACTTGAGGCAAACAAATAGCGTTTCTTTAGGGGCATGGTCTGGCTTTGTGGCTGAGGTTAAATAACACCAGTTAAACCACGCCAGTTTTTGAACATCTGACCCTGGGTACTATTTTCAGAGCAGTGATTTTTGAAGTGATTAATGACAACAGCTTGGCACTAATCTGTGGCTGGTGTTGCTGATTAAGCTAACTCTTACTTGGCTCACAACAGGCATCAGGAATAGAATAGGCAGGAAGCTCCCCAGAGCGACAGAAGAGGCAAAGCAGATCAGGACCTCCCGAGCTGCCTGCTTTTCCACGGAAAATTTTAAAAAAGCTATAGCCATCCAACTCCAGAGCTGAGCTCAGCAGTGCTGGAGGGCTTTACTCCTCCTGTGGCTTCGTTTTGCTTTGAGAATATTTCTGTATGGACCCTTTTCGACATTCCCACCCTGCTCAATAAAAAGAGTGCCTTGCTTGTTCAATGCATGCTAGCATGGCTAGCGTGGCACTGTGTGAATGTGTTTGTAGGAGGACCTCAGAGATAGTATCTAGCTTCAAATCTATCCACATTTGTAAAACCTCTCCTTTCTCCAAGGTGCTCAAGAGAAGGAAATCTGTTAGTTCAGTGTAAAGCTGTAACCCAATCCTTCAGTCCTGATGTAACCCAGCCTCCCCAAATAATTCAATCTATAAATCAGATTATCCAGATGCCACCCCAGAACACAGGGGTTCCCTAGAGGAAGCGGGCTGCGCTTGCTCTGCTCTTTACATCACCACCACTAAGAAACTGCAGTGACCTCTGGTCCGCTGGTGTTGTTTGAGACCAAAAAAGATCTCATTTGCTTGGCGCTACCTCTGTTAGCTCCATGACACTACCTGTGCTCTGTCCTATCTTTTTCTCTTTCCTTCTCAAGTGAGAGAAAGCAGTGAGCAGGACTCCAAAACTTACAAGTAGTTCTTGGCTGGCAAACTGCGCTTCTACACCATCACAACCATCCTGCTAAAATGAACATGGTGCCTTGTAGGTCGCATCCATGCTCACAGCAGAGCTCTTCCACTGCCCTGAGCTACCACGAAGTAAGAAGGATGCAAGTGAAGCTCCATTTATGCCATGGAGCCTGAATGTTGGCCAGCCTTGTTACCCACTGGCACCTTAAACACAAACTTCAGAGAGCTGTAAGGCAAAGATGTAAGATTTTATAAGCTCATCTCCAAGAGGGTTCTGCAGGAGTCCTTGAAAGCTTAGTGTCTATGGTAGTGGCAATATATTCACAGGGCCTTTAGCCATCCTGTCGAGCCCCTCAGAGAGGCTGGCCCTCCCTTTTCTGCCACAGGTGGCTCTGACACCCCTCCAGGGAAGCTCTCAGATTGTTGCTTGCTCGGCCACTGCCATTCCCGAACCAAACCGTAGATTCACACCTCAGGCAGCCCAGGGGGCTTTCCACTCCAGTATTGCATGGCTTGGAGGGAGGATCAGTTGCACAAAAGCTCCTCCCTGCAGGTGACTTCCCTTGGGCCAGGCACGGGACTGGCAGGAAGGCAGGGCTGGCCCCAGGAGCAGCCTGGCATGATGAAAGGGGAGGCCCTACAAGCCCTTGTGTGTGTGGCTACACACACCTCAGATGGTTCTGTCTGAGTTTTTGGGCAAGTTTTGGGTTTTGCTTCCCAGGGAAGTCATTTTACCTGGGGTTATAGGCTTGACTATTTGTGGGGCCGGGATGTTTGTAGCATCTTTTCTTCTCTGTGGGATGGGTCATTATTAATTTCAGGCAGGCTCACACAATGCCATGACATAGGCAGTAAAGACCAGGTGGTGTCCTGGCATGGGTCTGGTGAGTGGTGTTGCAGGAGCAACCTGGGCACTGAGCTCCCCCACTGTGATGTATCAGGGCAGTACCAAGCGTAGGCAGTTTTCCCAGTGGGGCACAACTAAAAGCACCGCTGTGCATGTGGGAACCTAACTCAGGCCTGTGTGGGCAGTACCTTGGCTACTGAGTCCTGCCCAGAGGCAAAGTGCAAGCAGAGTATCGATTTAATGGTACGTGGTTGCTGCAGGGCTTCCTAGCTGGGACCTGCAATCACAAAGATGAGGCTACCTGGCTCCTGCAGTGAGTCTGCCTCCTGTCACCCTGCCTGGGGACCGGCCACCCCTATGGACTTGCATCCTGAGCATGGGCAGCAGCCACGCTTTGTGCCCGCTGCTGCCAGCCTAGCAGCAGGGGCCTGCCACGGGCAGGGAAACAGCCAGGGTCTTCCAGCAGTGATGGATCCCCATTTCCATCCTCTGAATTGGCACCAGGAGGGACACCCTCTCTCTCTCTCTCTCTCTCTCTCTCTTTCTCTCCTGTGAGGCAAACTTAAGGTAACCAGGTTTAGAACTTAGGACCCAAAATGTCTGCGAATGTTGGTAAAGAGGTACTTCAAACTGCCCCAGTTTTAATGCGGATGGATTTATCCCTGCCATTTGTTCAGGCGGGGGCTGGGTCACAGTAGGATTTTCCCTAAAATCCCATTTTATTTTCTCACTCTCTGTGGCTTCCTTTATTTCCACCTCACTTCTTGTTTTTCCATCTTTTTACCAACTATTTGAACTCTAGGCATCATTTCCAAGCTCCAGGTCTCTGAACTTTCCAGTTCCCAGACTGCCTACAATTAAACCAGAGTAAGTCAATGCCAGCCTCTGTAAGTTATGCAGCGTTAAGCCTACTGTGCTCAGGATTTCCATAGCGGTTTTGCTTCACCTGTTTTCCAGTTGCCAAAGACACAGGAATATCAGTGGCTCTTCACAGCGTGAATATTTCCCTGCACACTCCCCACCCGATCTTTTTTGGGGTGTGCAAATGCACACATATGCACCCACCCACCCCTTGGCAGAAGGTCTGTAGGTTGAGCTGTGAATTTCAGCAGTGAGGAAGGATTTCTTAGGTGGCAGCCACATCAGGACCCCTCTTCAAAACATTTCCCTGCTTTTAGATGCCAGATCAAGACAACATTGTTTAAAATTCTCTGGGGCCTAAGAGCATCCGTCACCCCCCAAGCAATGCTGCGTTATAGGAGAAATCCTACCATCGGGAAGTCACCCCACCATCAACGTTTTAGTGCCTCTGTGACATTGTCCAGTGCTTGACTACTCTCCCCTCTCTAATTCATGTTCTCAGACTGTTTTCACTCCTTGCCTTTTAACTCTGAACTTCCTGACCTGGTTGTTTTGTCACTGTCACACCCTTGGGACGCCAACCACAGGGCTTTGGTTTTACCATCCAGGCAGGCGGAAGCTCATTTCAGAGGCGGCTGAGCTGTGCCTCGAATTGTTAAAGGGGTGAAGTTGTTTATGCCACCAGCTCATGCTAGCCAAGCCACATTTATTTTGTGACTTTAGTGATGGGACTGGGTAACAAGAAGTTTGTGTTTCACGGAGCTTTGAAAAGTGCTATCTAAAAACAGGAGGGGGGAAATGGGTGAAAAGGAAACAATTTTGCTTCACCCTTTGGTGCGACACTTGTTTTGCAAGCTTAGAACGTGGCCCAAGCACACCTAATCAGTGGTTTCTGTCTGGCTTGTACATACCTTCCTCTTTTCTCTGAGGGCTGGTTAAATGCCACTTGTTTATTTGACCTGTTTTTTCCCCTCACTGTTGTTATTATTAGTGATCTAGAAATACTGTCAACAAACATGAACCAAACAAGTTGCCTTCAAGACATGGGGAAGGAAACAGCAAAAAGATCAAAGATCTTTAATTAAAAAATAGGGAGACAACAAAGCAGAAAGCTTCTATCATTTCAATCTTTTTTCATTTGGGGCTTCATTCTGCTTCAGCTACGGAGCGTGATGCCCGTTAAAAATAGCCCTCCAGCTGCCCAGGACAGCTGGACACACTAGAGGTGGAGCATTGCTGGTGGGTCGGTGTGGGGGTGCCCGGGGTGGGGATGGGTTGCTCACACAGACTCGTCTGACCACAAAAAGCTCTCTCACCCATCTGCATAGCTCTGCATCTGTCCATGGACAACAACCAAAGAGGCGCAGCTGCAAGCAGCAGGTGAGCGAAAGATTTAGCATAAACAGGAATAAGCAAAAATGCTCCACGAGAGAGCACCCTCTTTTCCACACCATCCTTGTCCTGCATGTTAAGTAGGCCTGCCCATGCTCTTGGAGAAAGGTGCTGCACTTAGTTTCTAGGCCAAACATCTCTTACTACGATCTATCTGATTGAAGCAGCCACTGTTGCCTTGGTGATGAAGTGATGGGACTTCTCTTCCTCTGGCTGCAGTGGGTATGGCATACGTGTTCACTGTCTCTAGGAACACGAGATAAGCCAAAAGGACAGGTAGGGCTGGTGGCACCTGTAAATGTTTCCAGGACAATGCTCCATAGTCTCCCATGTCCTATCTCAGCCTTCTTAGTTATTAGGCACTCATATGCTGGAAAAAGTAGACATGTTGAACTCTCTTTGGGGTGAAAACACAGGAAAAATGGTATCTCTAGATGTCTGAGATAGACATCCATTGGAATGCCGTACTGACATGTACACATAAATATCTTTAGAAGACATAAATTGCTTAAACTTGCACCAGTTTGATGCGATCGGTGGGGCAGGGATATACCTGAGCTGGCTCTCCCCAGAGAGGGGCTGGCAGTGGTGGGTGAGTGGCTGGCCAGCTGCAGCATGGAAAGCAGCCTGGTCCAGTGGGTCACAGGTAAGCTGTGATACTGGTCACCCCGCGTGACTTTTAGACAAGTCAGTGCAGCTGTGTGTCTGCGGAAAGCATAGTGTCTTGTATTGCTTTAGGGGAAGAGAAAAGTTGCTTAACCCAAATTGTTGCTGAATAAAGAGCATGTCTCAACTTTAAGCTAACATCCAAACCTGTATCCTCATTTTTTTCTAACATCAGAAGCAATGTTACAATACACCAGGCGGAGCACATAACCATGAACAGCAGCTACCTTTCATTTCAGCTAAGCCTCAAATCTGATCCTAAACCCCAGAGCGAAAACTCTTTTCTCCCTTAAAAAGGGCAGGCAGGCTTTACAAGGATGTAAAGGCATCTGGTACGTTTTTGAAACATACCTTAAAACTTTGATGCAGTTACTGTTCTGCTGGGAGCCTTGATGGGTGGCGGTGCTGGAGTGTGTCTGTGTGTGAGTTCAGCGCGGCAGTTCTGTGCAAGGAGAGGGCCCTGGGACTCTGACACCGTGCAGTGCGCTGCCTGAAGTGGGGCTCTGGTCTACTGAACCAGAGGATGCACTCACTTACTGAACAGCATGAAAAAAGACATCTTTGCTTTTTTTTCCCATACTTTGGGAACACGGATGGGATTTTGTGTTGGTTCTGGCCTGAGAGGCAGGTCATGGTTACGGCAGGTACAACCAGAGGGCACATACGGGGGCTGGGAAGTGGAGATGTGAGGACAGGTTGGTGTGGAGCAGCTGTGTGAAAAGTTCTGCAATAAATCACAGCCTAATTTCTATTTCTCCTGTGCATTCTCGGTTTGGATATGTTGATCACTACTAACAAAATGCCTGGACTCATATGCTTGACATGTTTACTGAGTGCTTGCAAACTCTGTGCATGGATGTATCTGTATTCGTCTAGGAGCTCCTGCTGTGCCAAGCCCCCAGCTCCAGTCAGAGGCTGTGCTGGAGTGGTGGCACCGTGCCTCTGTGTGAGCACTCAGCTCTCCTCCCAGGGGAAACCAGGATCTGCCAAGACAGCTGACTTGTGTCCAAATTTCCCTGCCTCCCTGTGGCTGGGAGCCACAGGAGCCCTCCTGGCTCCTCAGCTTAGACAGACCCAAGGAAAACCCACACCTGTTTGGCTGCAGTGATGAGAGGAAGCCTTGCACTAGTGGAAGCGATTTCTTTTTAATGAAATATAACTTCAGAATCTCAGGCACTTAGAGTCACTAAAAATGAAAAAGTGTTTTCCCCAAAGTAGGTGTTTTCACCTAACAAAGGTGTAAAACTAACTGAAGTCACTTGCCTTGAATTAGCATAATGAGTAAGGCTTTAAAAGAAATGAAACCTACCACTGCCTGTACTTTCAAGAGGGTAAGGCACTTCCTTCTCGAAACTTTTGCATACTGCACCTGTGCCCTGTTAAACAAAGGCCACGTTGCAGAGGACAGGGAGTTGCACCTCACTGAATCTACGCAAAGTCATTGGCAAAGTCTCTTCAGTCTTTGAGGGAGATAGCACAATGTAAGTGCAAGGTTCTTATTAGAAAAGAAGAAAATTATCTAACAGATATTCTTTCAGGATGAACATATTTCAATTTCTCGAATACCTATTGCCAGAGTCAGCCTAATCTTTTGTGAAGATATATATCGTATACTGTGTCACACCCATCTCTGTGACTTGGGATTTCAATATACAATAAGGAAAAACAATGCTATTGGAGCATAAGAGGATGAAAATGGTGAAGTTATCAATGATGCTGCAGAAAATACAGAAGTTTTGGACAAATGTTTTTGTTTGCATGTAGGAAAATATCAGTGCCAGCTTACTGTCTATATAAATGAGAAAGTATTTCCCCCTTTGTTAAAATATTCCTCTCTTTTCCCGAAGAAGAATTTTAAAATACAGCTTTGAAAAGCGTTATCCCAGGGACTCTTTGCTGACTTTTTGAGAAACATGAAACACCAGAGGATTTCCAGAGAGTGATGAGTTCATGTTGTGTCACTAGCAATGTGATAGCCTGGCAGTGGTCCTGGCCTCATTATGGAATAGCTGGTGTAGGAGTCATACAAGCAAAATTAAAGATGGAGTACAATCAGTGGCACTTGTTAGGGTTTTAGAGAAAATAGTTGTATTGATAGTGTACTTGGACTTTTCTAAGAAATATTACTTGGTACTGCATGAGATCTTGACCAAGAACCTTGAACTGGAGTAGATCAATATGAGATGTGCTGAATGCATCCAAAAGAAAGACAGATGTAACCCAGCTGAGGAATCATCAGGGATGGCAGTTTCTAGTGAGGACCTGCACAGGCTGGTCTTCTCTCTATGGGGGACTTTATGTCCCCACGGGACTCTACGTCAGTGACCTGCAAGGGAACTTTAAACAGTGACTGACCAAATATGCAGATTGCACAATGTCTGGGGAAGTGGTAAATTGCTCCAAGAACAGGCTACTTGAGAAAGTAAGCTGATTCATCTGGGTTTAGAATGGGCATAGCTGGGAGCAAAAGATATAAGCCATAATTATGCAATAGTATTGACTCTGTCCTGAGAAATTTTGATGCTGAGAGACTTGAAGATTATAGAGGAAAATCTGATGAAGAGGAGACTCTCATGTGATGCTGGGACCCAAAAAGGACTCAAGCAGTCCTTATATATACTAACCGATCCTTGAACTGATCCTGATATTTTTACATATATATGCGTATATTTATAAAGTATGAGTAAACAGGTTGTGTAACTTCTGGACTTCTCCCTGATGTAACCCTTTTGGAGTGGTGGGCTCTATGTTTGTGTCCATGACTCCAGGGGACTGGTCCCAAGAATCATGAAAATGCTTAAAAGATTAAAACTCACACTTTATAAAGAAACAGTCGTTGATAACAGTCAGCTTGGCAAAGAGTAAGAGCTACAGTCTGCAGATAGCTATATGAGACATTTATACATACAAGCACCAGTGAGTTCTTTGTTCACCTGGACAAGAGGGCAACAAACTCCAAAACCCCAGACAAATCAACACTAGAAGAAATAAGATGTAGCTACCTTTAACTGTGACAGTAGTTAAGCATTGGGACAAATTGAAAAGGTGGGTGGGAGATTTGCTTTCCAAATCAAGCTGGATGTGGAAAAAAAAAAAAAAAATCAGCCCATGCCCTAAGAGCTGTGGTCTGTGCTGAGCTGGGAGTTCAGCACCAGACAAACGCCTCCATCTGGCCTGAAAATCTGCAGCTGAGTTGTGGCTGGCGCTGAGGTCTGTGCAGTGTGAGGGGGGCCGGGGGTGCCCTGTGACTGGCACCGCTCCCCTTGCTCGCACCCACCCCACCCGAGCAGCGTGCCAGCTCCTCCAGGGTCAGCGGTGCTCCAGGAATAGCAGCCGAAAAGTTAATGTTTCCCTGCTGACCCATTCAAGAGAGAGGAGAGGGGGCTGAAGGGGAAGGCTAGCACTGTGTCGGTGCTGTTTGGGCTTTCCAGCTGGCAGGTCTGGGAGCCAACAGACCCTCTGGTCGAGGGAGCAGCTGGGGTAGGTTTGTTCCCAGTTACACACAGATGACTTGAAGATGTTGTCACCACCTCACAGGCTCATAGGATAACTCAGGTGGGAAGGGACCTCAGGAGGTCATCTAGTCCAACCTCCTGCTCCAAGCAGGGTCATGGAGAAGTTTTCTAAAATGTTCCTGCCTTTGAAAAGCCAGCTTCTTCTAGCTGTTGCTGGATCAGCCCTGCCAGAAACAACTTAGCTGAGAGGCTGGAAAGGATTGCTTAAGCACTGTATCTTTCCCTTCAGATAACACAATATAAATGTTGAATAACCTGCACGCATTCCTCTCCTTCCCACCTACATTTCTGATTAAGAACATAGGCTAGAGGTTTCAGAAAAAGCAGTGAAGCCTAAATCCCACTGGTTATTCAGAGTACTTGGAAATGTCCATATCAAGTTGAAGCACCTGCTGGTTATCCTGGGAAGCATCATCCACCTGCGTGAGGGCAGGATGCAGGGAGCACAACAAGGTACTTTCAATGCCAGTTAATTTGCCCAGTGGCATCAGGTCTTCCCTGGACTACCAGGATTTTTTCCTGAATGCAAATGCTCTGACCTCTCTTTTCTGCAAATCCATTGCCATGTGAGCCTAAACTGGCACACAGGGTGAGGAGTGGGGGCACTTATACGTGAGAAATGTATTTGAGCACAGACAGTACATCACTGAAACTGCTTTCTTTTTTTTGTTGATGCCTTTCACTGGGGCTCAGATAACTTGATTTGGCACTATTCACTGCTAAGTTTTCCATACCAACCGCAGCTGAGCTTTGTTTAAATGAGGTTTGCTGAAGCTGTGCTGAAAGTGAGTTTAAAGGTTCACAGTCTTTGGAGCAGATCCAGGCAGCTCTTTGTGCCTTCAACTCCCTTGGAAACTGTGGAGGGTTGGGGGCCGGGAGAAGATTTGCATGAGCAAGTTCTCCCCCTGGCCCCTGCTTGAGTGCAAGGGGGAGCAGCAAGCAGCGGCAGAAATTAGACACCATGAGACAGATTACTGCTTCTCCTCTGGGTCCTCTTGCCTGCATCTCTGCTATTTTGACCTGGTAGCACTTGGTATACATGTAAACGGTGGCACAGGATGCAAGCAGCAAGGAATCAAGCTCTGGCAGAAGCATTTTTAGGGATAAGAAACTATGGCACCAGCTTTGTGCCCTGGGTTGTGGCAGTTGGAGAGGAGAAGGCTAATTTTTTTCAGCTAATTTAATTGCCTTTAGCCTCTGTAAAGAGCCCCGACTACTGTGACAGCAGCTGCACCTGCAGTGTTGAATGCCCAGCACACTACTTTCTTTAGCGCGGCCACTGCAGAAAGCACACTTGGTGTTCCCGCAGCTTTCTTCTTCTGCAGTAACCTCCTTGCTGAGGAAGCAAGCTGCTGAACCAGTGTGAAAGTTATTTTCATTGTATGTGGGTGCTTTTGTTCTCTATTCTCTTAGGAGAAAAAGAAAGTCTAGTAACCCTGTGACCTTGGAGCCCATAGGCATCTTCAGATTTACCCAGGAAATACCACCCAAGCTAGAAACGGGTCTCTAGTCAGAGTGGGAGAGGGATTAGTTTAATAAAAGATGACTTTACCTTCCCCAAAGGCATCATCTTCTTCTCCAGGCGCAGTCATTTCGTCTTGGGCATGCTGCATCGTGGCGAGGATGCAGCTCGGGGAGCAGCCAGAGCCGAGTGCTTGAACTGGTTCCTACGCTACAGCTTGACTATTGCCTTGCACCGGTTTCCTAAACATTTTGGTGGCAACAGCTTCCGCATCTGCACTTACGAAAATAGTCTCATTCATACGAATAACGCTTCTTGTTTTTACAGGCAGCCTTTGAGATGGGTTTTGTGGTGGGGCGTCCTTACTGCTGAGAGAGAAGTAGATTTTGAGAGCAGAGGCAGGCAGGACGGGCTCAAAACCAGGCTGCCCTGTGCTGGGAATGCCACAGTGGAGCACAGCCCTGCCAGCCCAGGGTGTAGGGGGTTTGCATATGAATGTGAATCCTTTCTGGTGGCAGAGGTAGAGCTGGGGAGCAACTCGCCCTGCTCAGTCTGCAGAGCAGCTTGCTTTCACCCCAGGGAGAGTTTGACCAGAGTAGCCCCCCCAGGCTCTCTCAGTGCCACATATTCACAGGATTTAATTTTTTATTTAGCATGGCAGTGGCGACAGTGTGTTCTTACCCACTCTGGAGTGACCCACAGCAGTGGACACGTGGACAAGCTGGAAAGCCACAGGTGACCGTATAGATAGATGCACTAGCAGGGACACAATTCTTGCTGTTAGACTTTCCCAAATCACTGTCTTCAGTGCATTATCACACCTAAGGACCTTCCTGATGGTCAGGTGAACAACAGAAGAACATCAAAGTAAAACTTGCTGTTATTTGAGCATCTCTGTCACTACTAATTCTGCTTCACACTGGCCCATTCAGTTGCTGTGTTTCCTGGATTTTATAAAGCAAGTTGACTCCTTCCTGCCAGGTCTCTCAATTTATAAGAAGACCTTGCCTACAAATTAACTTACTCTAAACTTGCACAAAAATATGTTTGGGCTTCAGGTGGTATCTGAGCCTTGCATAGCCCTGCTGACTTCATCAGACCACTCAGGGATATTTGTGTGCACGTGTGTGCACATCCAGCTGTGGGACCTAACACCAGTAGTCCCTCAGAACTCTGCTAGCAAAACTTAGTGTGTAATGGCAGTAAACCTGTACTGGGTTTTGATTACTCAGTCTGGTAATTGCATGTGTCACCACACCCTAGAAAGCAAGACTCCCAGCACAGCAGTGGCGTTTGATAGAGCTTCTGGTAGATGAGTCACAACCAGACAAAATGAGCTCATATCTAATTATTATGTGTTTTTTTTAAAAAAAAGATCTAGCAGTGGGTTTCTGCAGGGCTGAAAATGGAGACAGCTGGCCCCCTAGGCAGTGAACTAGTCTATATGGAGAAGACAAAGAGAAGATGGGCAGGATCATTTGGAGTGCCTGACCTAATCCCATCCCAGGCCTTTAGAGGCATGTTCATTAGCTCCTGTAGCAAATCCTGTGGCAGCATCTTGGTCATTATAGGAAGGTGAAAATCCCCTTCCCAGCTCAAGCACCGCCTTCCCCTGGATTCAGGGTAAGGTGCCTCCCGGTCCCTGGAAAGTGGCACTGCATCCTGCGGAGCTCGTGCCTCTCCCTTGCTGTCACATTGAGCATCTCAGCTACACAACCTGGGGGCTGCTGCCTTGCCAGGGCTGGGAAGCTGTGTTTTCCTAGGTGGACGTGGCTGAAATCAAGAGCCTCTTAGGACTGCTTTTTGATGGGACAGTATGACTTGACTGCCTGGTTGTTTCTCTGCCACAGCAGCAAGACTCCTGGAGGAGCTCTGTTCCCAGGAGGCCCTCTCGTGCTTTGCTTTAAAGTTACAATTGTTTAAATTCCTGTGGAGTAAAGACTACACTTTGGCTCAATGGGTAAGAAAGCAGACTTGTTTCTGGCCCCACCGGACAGGTTTGCAGATGTCACTTCATCTTTCTAGACTTCCCCCCCTCACACTTTTTCCTGCCTTGCTTATTTGAAGTGATTTCTTCAGGCAAGAACCGTCTCTGATTAGGTGGTAGCTACACCCTATTGTGTTCAATGGGAGCATCCCTCTTCCTCTGTAAGACCCTCTTGCCATGGTGATGAGTAGATGAAGACAGTGACAAAAAGAGAAAAATACTATTATGGTGTGATGAGGGGAAACAGGGCAGAAGAGAGGATCGGTGAGAAAAAGGAGAGAGGTGTGAGAAGAGGAATAACAAGGTGGAGACATGAAAGCTGCAGAGGAAAAGCATCGATCTGGAAGGAGGGGGTGCTGATGCAGGGAGGACTGCAGCTCTGCAGGCGCTGCCACCCAGGGTCAGAGCTGGAAACCACTAAGCTTGCAGAGCCTGGTGGAGCCAGTGTGTGAGAAGATTGCCAGGGTGAGGGAAAGAAGTGCTGAAGGAAGGGCAGTCACAGGGTGTACCTTGCCTTAAAACTTCCCAGCAAGAGCTGCTCCTGGCAGCGGGCAGCTGCTGCCGTATCCGTATCCGTTTCCCTGAAGCAGCAGGTGGTGGATGGGAGAAATCTTGAGCCCCTGCAAAGACAATGGCTAAACTGCCCCAGCATGCTGTGGAGCACGTCAATCTCTGAGGACCAGTGTGGACCAGAAGAGGCTTTGCTGTTCCTGCTGAGGAGGAATTTTGGGCTTGATTCAAATAGGTTGCAAGATGATCAGTACTACACATACAGAATGACTCAAAACAGACAGACAGCCTAGCAGGGAGAAACCTGGAGAAAATACCCTGCAACAGCAATGCTCTCTTTCCTGAGTTGTCCTACAGTTGGAACTCATTTGTAAATCGGGCATGGGAAGTTTTAGCCATTTACCGCTTCCTTCAGAAACACGAAGGAGCAAGCCATGCTGTCCTGGTTATTGTGGCAGCTCCCTTTTGTACTGCATTTCCCTGGGACTTAAAGTTATTTCCTTACCCACTGTTTTCAGTCAGCCTCTCCGGATGCCTGTTACCTTGACAGCCCTTTTTTCTTTTATTTTGGGGAATTAAAAGGCATCAAAAGCCGTCCTCTCTCCCGAAAACAACTGTCACCAGAATGAACACACCAGTCGGTCTGGTGATGAATGGTAATGACTCAGCCTCCATTGCAGACGCACAAAGAGGAGTCGCTTTGATTCGTTCCTGTTTGCCACATCGTCCCTTGATGGCAGCCTCACCTACATGCTTGCAGCATGCACGTTCCTCCAGAAACCTGTCCCCCAGGGGAGCGCGGGGCTCTTCCCCTCCAGGCAGGACAAGTTAACAGACCAAAGCAGCCCACTTCCCACGGATTCCCAGGCCCCCCTTCCCCCTGCTCCATCTTTGCATTTGGAGCAGCATAATTTTGCCCTGCCAGTTTGCATGCCCGTGTCTTTGCTGTTTACTGATCTCAACCATCCAGCCTAACAAAGTGGCTTCCTCTCTGCTCTATTTTATAGCATCTCAGCTTTTTTTTTTTTCCCCCTCTGTACCTACTTTTATCTCATTCTTGTTGAGCTGTTCCAAAACACAGTAACTTTTCTTTCCACCTGTTGGCTAATGAAGCCCCACTCCACACCAAAAAAACCCACACCCAAATCAATTTTGCAGTCACTGTGAAAAAGACGCGTGTGTTTTTCACGTAACCATATCTGATGCTGCTCTCAGAAAAAGCCACCACCCATCCTTTAAGAACATGTCAACAAAAAGTAGGGGAGACTAGGGAAATGTCAAAAACAAGGGTAGATCAAGCAAAATGAGGCAGCTTTTATAACAACTTTAAATCACCCCAACCTTACTCTTCTTCCACTGCAACTTACTTTATTAGAATTTCTGACCCAGGGGAAAAATCAAGTGTTCTGATGCTTTATCTTCATATACAGGACTAAAAGCCAAGACATAATGAAAAAATGTAAAAAATTGTGCTATTTAGCAGTGTTGGATGGGGTTGTTTTAATTCATCCCTACCTTAAGTTACCAACACCTCCACAAGCAGCAGGGGAGGCAAGCTGGCTATTTTCTGCCCTGCTATGCTGATGCAGAAGGGAGGGGTCTTAAACAGCTTCTGCCCTATTCATTCCTCCTCTGGCTCCAGCACAAGGAGGATTTCCAAGATACAGAAAGTTGTGTGTCAGAGGGTTAGTTAGTGCCCTGCTTTTTTCTGAGGCTATTTTGGGGCTGAAGACTGAATTTGGAGGGATAACCTCCATGGAAAACAAGGAGGAAAAAAAAGAGATAAAGGAAGGGCAGATGACTAAGGTGGAGACAGTATGAAGAAGGAAGTAGGAAAACGTGATTGACACCTTTATTTGTTACTGGTCAGTTTGGGAAAGGAGTATTCACATGGATTTAGAGTACTTGTAAAAGTTTTGCTCTGGATATTGCTGCAGTTTCAGTTCTCTTGATAATCATCCTCCTCAGAAACCTGAGTACAATAACTTGTCTAGTTGTTAACTCATTTGCAAGTTACAGGGACTCCAGGGACTTAGATAGTTTAGGCAGCCTGTGTCAGTGACTGATTGAGCTTAGTATAATTTTTCTCTTTTTTTCTTCTTCTTCTTCTTTTTTTTTTTTTTAATAGGGATTTTAAATTCCAGAGAAATCTTGGGAGGAATTCTCCTTCTTTACTGTCCAAGAGGAGAGCAAGCAGGCCAGGATGGTAGTAGACATGACTCACTCCACACAGCTTCACAGATCTTAGGAGCCCTGTGCCCAAATCTTTGTGAGGCTATAAAATACACACTGTGTATTTCGGAGAGCTGAAAAAAGGGCATGCTCCAGGAACCATTCCCCCAGCAGAGAGGACAGTGGCTCCCAAGGACCCCTGTACACTGCGTTAGCCGGTGGAGATGAGCTGTGTCTGAGCTGGCCTCTGGGCAAGCTGCACTCTTGTGCCAGGGAAGTTATAGTGCCAGTCTGGGACGTAGCTCAACACACTTGAGCTATGCAAAAGCTGTGGTGACTGAAGAGCTACCGGCTGGGTCCCCTAGCCCAGCTGGTGTCCATGTCCATCTTGGACACCTTGGTTTGGGGGCTGGGGGGGAGCTCTGCGCACAGCCTTGTACTCAATGCCCCAGCAGACACGCACATTGCAGTGAGCAGGAAACTGTGACACACGTGTTATTGCTGCCCTACTGTCTCCCTTCGTGTTCCCTGCCGTGTTGTGAGCTGTGACTCCATCACGTAGATGAGTTGCATGTGTGTCCATTCAGGCATGTTACTGCAATCCACAACTCCTAGATCATCCCACCAGGCCCATCAAGTGATTTTGGCTTTCTTCTTTCTCTAAGAGAGACATTATTCATTCCAGTATCACTTGGCCTATGAAAGTAAATCATTAACTTCTTATAGAAAAATAACTATTTCATTTTGAAGGGAGGAAGGAAACCATCCTAGATGAAACCCCACAGAATGAATATAATCTTGAAAATTCCACTTAGTAAGTAGCTCCTAGTGGTTCATTATCAAAGGAGGACAAAAAGGTCAAGTGTGATTTTGCAGAGCTCAGCCTTGGATCTGGTATTATTCAATATATCCCTTAATTTCCTAGATGACAGAATGGATATGATCACACTCATTACAACTGCAGATGCCAGTTTGCCCAGAATTATATGTTCACTGGAGGACAGAATCAAAATTCAAGCTAATGTTGACAAATTGGAGAAGTGGTCTGGAAAAAATTAAATGCAAGAGAGCAAGCTGTGAAGTAATATGCTCAAGAAAAAATAATCAACCTCATAAACGCAGGGTGAGGAATGGCTGCTAAAGTACCATGTTTTCAGAAAGGGGGCTGGAGGCAGTTAAATGGGGTTCAGCAATAACAGCTGAAAACAGCAAACAGCTTGACATCAGGTGTGATCAAAAGCAGAGACACCACGTAATTTAGTCATTGTGATTGGAGTTAGAAACGTCTCAGCCAAGGCAGGACACAGCTTTCGGGGATCAGTTCAAGGAGGACAGAGACTGGTGACAGCCCGGAGGGGAGCGACCAGACTGCTCAGAGGGCTAGAAAACAGGAATTTAAAGAAAAGATAGGAGAAGCTGGAACCACTTCATTTGAGGGAGAGAAGATGAATAGAGGAGATAAGAGCAGTCCTCAAACCCTCTTTTCCACCTTCATGGTGCACAAGGAGTCATCAATTTAGACTGCAGAATGGAGGAAGCAAATTAGGTAGCAAACTAGTAGAAGCTAGGAAGAAACAAGTTAGGAAAAAACCCACCTTTCCAGCAGTCAAGACAGGAAGCAGCAAAAACAAGTGCTTGGGTGAGTCAGCGTTGAGTGAATCAGAGTGCTGCTTTAGCTTTCAAAGCATCTGTAAAGCTTTTGAAGAACAGAGTAGACAAGTAGCTATTGGGAATAATAAAAGAATAGTTGATTCTGCCTTAGGGAAGGGCAGTGGGAGTAGGGGATCTCTTGAGGACAGGCTCAATGCCTTTTTGCTAGAGCAGCTATTGAGTAATGCTGGATTTCTACTTGTTAGATTTATTTCCTGGTGACACTTATCTGAGTGTTAAGTTGTCCCACTGCTTGAGGGGTCCAGCACATTCCAGCGGCTCTTGGCTGGGATGGGAATATCTTTGCTGTTTCAACTAATTTAAGAATCCGTACTGTCTTTCTCCTTCTGTAACAGATTTCCATGTTTGGTTGCTTTTGCCTTCATTCTTTCTTCCTAGTTATTTTCACACCTATTCCTCTGTGATCCAGTGAGGTCATTGTCATCAGCAAAGAACAGATGATAGATTTTTCATCCTTTGATGATTAAATGCCATGGGTTTCTCTCAGAAGTATTTCAGATTGTTTCCATAAATTGTTAAAGCAAAGCAGTCTGCGTACCATAATAACATGCAAACTAGCTGGTGTTATGCCCTGCATAACCGACAAATATGCTCAGTCCTGCTAAGCATTATGTCTAAAACCTTATGTCTTACTAAAGTTTACATAGCAATTATATACTGTTTTTACTGACTTGAACAAACTCTGAGATTGATCAAAGAGGTCTACATGATATGCTAATGCCTATGCCAAAGCCACAAGACTTTCCCAATTTTCTCTACCATAGCATTTGTTAATCAAACATTTTTTCCCAAAAAGTAATTTTATTGGGTGTTGGAGGAAATAAAGGGAAGAAATTCATGTCATTGTCCAGCAAAGTATATTGCGTGTTGATTCACAGCAATATTTCAGAAATATTTCCATAAAGATACATGTTTCCTTTCTTTTCCTTTAGGTAGAGTATTAGAAATGGAGTGAAAGCCCTGGGTCACTTATTTTAGACTCCCAGGTCATGCTGTCAAACAAACGGTGCCTGTAGATGAATGTCTCGCCTTCACATTAAATTAATTCTGCTTGTAGACTATTCAGGTTTGGAGCCTTTACCGCTCTTCATTGTGTACAATGTGTTTCCAGTTTCTCCAGCTGCTGGAAGGAGTTCATGAGTTGGCCTTTTCCCCTAGTCTTCTCTGCTTCTTCTAGTTCCAACCAGCACAGTGTTCGATCTGCTGCTGTGAGATGGTTCTTGACAGTACCGACCCCAGGCATTTCGCAAGACAACGTGGGGGGTTTTCTCTGCCAAAGGAATTTTGGAAGACACTCTCCCATATTCCCGCAAACGGTGGGTAAGACGGACAGCTTCAGTTGTGAGATGGCTCAGACCCTGCCTCAGGCAGCTGGAAAAGAAGCATGTGTGCATTTCTCTAAGGCAGTCTGACTTAGCCGCTTCCATCACCAGGACACGGCCAAGTCTCAGAATTTCCCCCTTGCCCACAACGCATTCTTTTCATCAGTCCCTAAAATGCTAAAAGTTACTGTTTAACATTATTCTGTGGCTCTCCTGCAGAGCACCGCTTAGCAGGGGCTGGTGGATATAAGGAATTGCTGCTGCAAATAATGTTCCAGGCAGAAGTATGAAATTCAGGCCATGCCTTTGTTTCCAAACTGTGTTACAGAGAAGGTTCAAACACCACAGGTCCTCACTGGCAGGGTTTTCTCTGCCAGACTGTATTTGCAAGAGCTGGAACAACCCTAAATCTTGAACCTCCTGTGTTTTGTAGGAAGGCATCACATCAGTCTAGCTCACACAGGTAACTGCACAGCTGGTGTGCCACCAGCTTCACCACAGGCTGGAGACACTAGTGAGGTGGTTTGGTTTCTAGCCCAGTCTGCTTTCTGTGAAACCTTTGCTGATACTGGTCCTGACTGAGGTGCTCTCTCTCTCCCCCAGGCCATGTGTCACTCACACGTGTTGCCAAGGTCCCAGGGAATCCGAACATTTAAACCCAAATTTAGGGGCAATGCCAAAACTCAAGCTTTTGATCCTTCCCCAGTTGCTTATTACAACCCATGCACTACAGGTGACCATGGCACAGTTAGAGTGGGGTTGTATTAAAACCAGAGCATCTTGGGTTTAGAAAAACAAAGAGTTGGCTCCAAAGGCTGGAAAAGCTCTTTTATATAGCTTATTTTGCATGTGACAGCAGAGGAGAACCTTTTTGTTAAGGACAAAACGGATGTTGAGATGTGTCTATTCTGTTCTGGCTTTCAGGCAGCTTGTTGAGAACTTTTTCTGAAAAAAATCTCCCCGCTTTCTACTTGCAACCTCCTGGTACATCAGTGCCACTCTGGGATCGAGTTCTCCGAATAATTGCAACAGCAGGATTTACTTCTCCTTTTTCTGAAGCCCTAGAATAAAAGCATAGCTGAGAACGGAACTTGTGGTAAAGGAAATCTCACCGCAAGGGATCCCCACCCTGCTTGCCTTCCTCCTTGAGCAAGAGGTACAGGGCATGCGCAGGGGCTGGATGTGCATGGGGCTGGTAATAGCTCTCCTAGAGGTATTGCTTCATATTTACTCCTACAAAGTAGGGCAGAAAAGAGGGGGTTTTAATTATTTTGGGGTTTTAGCACAGTGTCTCACTTTTTGTTGAAAGTATTAGCATCTCAGAAACAGTGTAATGACCGCAGCAGACCTATTTGGCATTTGTGGTTTTGGTTGCTTTTAACTGAAGAACAACACTTCTCTCTCCCCTGCAAAGTAAAGAGTCAAAAGAAGGGATGTGGATTTGGGGCTCATCAAGACAAAGAAGTGAAAGCCACATCCATATCTTCCAGGAAGAAATTCTGGCAGCTGGGTGGGCAAACTGTGATATTTGTACAGTCTCTTAGAATGAGGAAATCTCTGCAAACATTTACATGCACCTGCAATTCCCTACCCCACAAAGGCAGTTCAAGGTGGGAAGTAAAGACTGGGGGTTCCACCTTCAAATGATGGATGTATGTAAACTGGCTGCTGTTGACCGTTGTATCCTGAAAAAATTTCACTCATAAAATGTACCTAAAGCCTTCCACTGACTGTACACGGTGAGGATTTTTGTTCCCTCCTGCTCCATTGCTGCATTAATACTTAGCTGGCTCACGGAAAGATCACCACCCACTGCATCCAGTGTTTCTTCAGCAGCCTTGATTTTGTTAATCAGCCCTCCTTTCATCCTGGCCTTTTTTTTTGCTGAGAGTGCTACTTCAGAGAGGGCTGTACAACACAGAAAAGTAAAAATAGCAACAAGAATTTCAGCAAAATGTGACACTCTATGCAATTACTTTTTTTCCTGTTTGCATCTCCTGAATTTTCTTTTCTAGCAAGTTTAACTCTTGTGTAGAGACCACACACACCCCATATTGAGGCTAGTGAGAGGCTTTCCTGAACAGTGATAGATCATGGATTTAGCTTCTCAAAGTAAACAAAAAATGCTTCAGTCTGAAGTATGAGTGTTAATGAGTTTTAGTATTTTACACAACAGGCAATTCAGAAATAATATTAATGGCTGATAGAAAAAAAAACGTAAGCTGGCCAAAGGAAAACCAGAAACAAACTAGTGTATCCCCATGGGCAGATTCTTTGTTCTAGTACAGAATGGTGCTGTAGTTGATCTAACAGCCTCAGTACAAGCTTCGTTATTGCAGAAGAGACAAGAAACTGGTGACAGCAAAGCAGTCACCTACAGTGAGCAACAAAGCAGCTATTGTGGAAGACAGACCGGCGTGCCCTACTTCATGCTCTCTGCATGGAGAGTGTTACAGCCTGTGAAAAATCTTTAAGGTTGGGCTGGGGGAAGAGTATATTTTATCTCAGTTTGGCTTCATGCCAGTATCACCTGGTTCTGGAGACAGGCAGATGCTACCGCTTGGGGAGAGGGGCACGGAGGGAAGAGCCCATGCGAGGGCTGGCTTGGTGGGCAGCAGTGGACACTGCCTAGCATGCAGCAGCTCACCTTTGCTGACACTGCAGTGCAAGGCAGAGCTCCGAGGAGAGCCTCTCCCCACCTTTTGCTGGGTCACTGCCCCCTGCCACAGCACCCTGCCCTCCCACCAGACTGCGGCTGGTGAGGAACAGGGATGGTACCCCTCCTCCCTGCTCCTCTGCAGAGGCTGGCCAGGTTGGGATAAAATATCAAAGTGAAAAGAAAAAACATTAAGGTTGGTTTTTTTTTCATCATGCATCTTAGCAACAGCACCTACACAAAAATCTAAGTATAAGATCTTTTACCCCCCACCTTTCCAAGCAATTAGCATGCTGAAATAGAGGCAAGAAACAGGATGGCGATGTCAAAACTGACATGTAGGAAGGCTGTTTCCTTTTCGCAAGGGCTTCACCGTGTGGACCAAGCTTGCTGAGAACAGTTTCTGAACCTTTCTCCTCCCCATGGAGAACTGCCTCCACAGCAGCTTTGGTACCTCTCCAAAACTGCCTGCTTTTGGTGACTGGCACTCTCCTGGTAGTTGATGCCCAGAAGGTCTCACATTTTCAAAGTAAGAAAACCCCAACCCCCATGGACTGATCTCCAGTGAAACTAGGTTGCTCAAAAACATTGGAGAGAGGTGGAGACGTAAGGCTGCCTGTTTAAGGTAGATAGACTGTCTCTTGGAGCAGAGCAGAGCAGAAAGGCAGCTGGTGACATATTCAGTGCAGAGCTGGCTCTGTCTGAGCCTTCTTCCGTCAGCCAGGTTTTAAATTAATCTCAGTCTGGTCTCTGAATGTTGCTGGCAAGTTTTCTGATAAATTTAAGACTCAGAAGAAGCTAAAGAAAGATATTAGGCAGACAAATTTATGTTAGGGTTTCCAGGTGTGGCCAGTGGTGCCTGGTAAGCTGTGAAACTGGAGGCTGCTGTGGGAAGCATGGGGTGACCCTCTCATGCGCCACACACCTCCTGTGTGCAGGGTCAGCAGGCAAAGGCCCCCAGCTGAAACACAGCCAGGCCTGTCTAGCTGGCCGTGAACCAAACCTGGTTACGCTTGTGAGCTGATATTCAGGTCTTGCGTCTTGAATAAAGAATTCAGTAATTCCAAGCTCTTTGCTTTTATTGTGTTTTTATTCCTTCCTAAGAGCAAATTATATTTTTTTTTCCTCTTAGAATCCAAGCAATGTGATTTCCATCAAAAAAGTTTGCTGTTCCAGCTGATGGATGGAGCAGACAAGTTGAGGCATCACCATGTGGGGAGGATGCCATTGGGGGCAGCAGGGAAGCTGGAGGTGGGAAGGAAACACTTGTGAGCCTCCTCATGCTGGGGCATAGGAAACTGAAATCTTCATAGAGTTTTCCTCTTCATCTTTTCATGCTTATTGAGATTTTCCCTCTGAGTGCCTTGTCTGACTAACAGTCTAACTCTTTTTCTCTCCTTGCTCCACCCATCCAAACGTCTCTTCCCAGAGTGCCCACTTGTCCCTGCGCGGACTCTGGGGACTGGTGATCAGTTAAAGCAGGGCAAACGGTCTTGTCTTGAAGGTTTTAACGAAATGCCCTCTAGTCCCCACTTACTTTAGCAGTTAGGTCAGCAATCCATCACTGCTGTGCTTGCAGACCTAGCTCTGTAAGTGTGCCTGAATAAGGTTGTTTGCGTTTTCAAGGCCAAAACTAAACTTTTGAGGCAGGCAATAAGCCTGCAATTAAGCCTTTAGAGTAGATTGCATTCTGGAAGATGCAATAACTTGTGGAATGAATCACCAAATTTGAAGTTGCTAGACTTCTTTTTTTCCATAGTGGTCAAGGTTAAGTATAAGAAGAAAGTAACTCAGTGTAGGAGGATCATAAAACATGTTAATGGTGTAACAGCTACAGAAGGACTGAACCAGCTCTGTGAGTTTGTGGGTTTTACTTTCTTAATCGCTTTTCTCTCTCTTAGGAGCTACCAGAACAGCAATACATTGAACTTTTAGCCCATGCTTTCCTGTTCCTTCACCTCAGTCTCACCCTCGACCACAACCAAGTGACTCCACCTGGCCCAAGTGGGCTTGAGCAACCCTTGCTTGCTCAAGCCCTCTTTCCTGAGAACAGGGAAGGCAGGGCAAAGCTGTGCTGTGCAGGACAGCCACCAGCTTTCACTTGACTGCAGATGAGCTCTCACCCCTCCATTGCTTGCTCCACAGCCCAATGAGTGGAGCAAAACTATCTGAGACAGAAATGCGTGTTCCTCAGTAGCTGGCCCGTGGTGGTGGAGAGGACTACTACAAGACCTGCTGAGCTTCCTTGACCCAGTTGCCAGCCCAAAGTGCCCTTCATCAGCTGACCTTTCCTAACACATGCACACCAATATAAGAACATTCGTTAAGAAGCCCCTTACAAGCCAGAAGTAAACACATCACCAAAACACTCCACTGCACATGCTTGTCCCTTTGGGGACAGGAAAGGAGAGTTACGAGCTATGGCAGGTGCCAGTCACACTGCCTGCCATGCCCCTGGAAGGCTACACTTCTTGTGGGCATGAGCCCAGCTGTGAACCTCAGCAGAAAATGGAATACCACTCCTTGCAGGCTTTCACAGTGCTCACTTAACCTGGATTTGAGGAAAGTCCTTTGAGCAAAGTGCTTTGTGTAAGAGTAGCAGCCAATCCTGAATATCAGGGTTATCTCCTGTTTCATAGCCAATGCTCAGAAGGTCTGGTAACGGGCATATTAGCGCTGTGGATATCATTACGTCCTAAACTACTTGCAGGAAAGGCATCACAAAGCAGAGCTGGGCACTTCTCTTGCCTGAGATGTGTTTAAGATGATGCCTTCTGTGCTCCAAAACAGAGAGGTTCCCAAGAGCCCGTAAATATATTATAAAGCAGAAGAATGCTCAATAATTAATTTTCAGCAAGAAGAAGATTTTATTTCAACCAGAATGACATAAAAAGCCTTTTGACTTCTTCACAGTCTGTAAGTGAAAAGCTGAGATGATTTGATCCAAAGGCTGTTGTGAAGGAGGCTCAGCCAATAGGATGTGATCCCCATGCAGTGACATCCTGACTAAATTTGGGAGCAAATGCAATTTTCTGTGCTATTTCTCAGTAATAGAAGTACAGACTCCACCAAGCAGCAGATCCCTTTTCAGTCCTCTCCTCTTGTTTTGCGATTAGAAATGGTCTTCCGAAGTGGCAGAATTACAGCAGCCCAGAGCATGATCCCACTTATTTCTACCAGCCGTGAACTCTTTACTCATTTTTGGTGTCACTCCCAACCCACATACAGCCAAATGGTAATTGGGAAATTGAGTATTTAAAGTGTATTAAAGCAGATGGGTTGATATATTATAATGTTGCTACTTTACATGTGTTGTGAACAGCTAAACAATTCCTTTGATGAATTACCAAAATACAAGTAGAAGCTCATAAAGGACTCAGTCTTGGGACAAATAACTCAACTAACTCCAGCTGGGGAAAAATAATTCTTTTCACGAGTACTTTGGGTGGCAGACGGCAGTGAGGCAGCTATGCTTGTGTCAGGAAGATGCCTATATGGCACAGCTGGTTTAAGAGAAGAACCAGCAAAAGAGGAGAGATTTGCTGAAGACACCAAAACCTTCATGAATAAGGAACGTGCTACAGAGTGAGTTACTGTGAGTACTTTTCTGCATACAAAGGATTCTGACTGAATGACTTACAAACCACCCGTACTAAATTTTACTCTTCATTTATTGCCTTTATCAATTTCACTGCTCAAACCCCAGCAGCAGGTAGGTGACTAACCTGTAGTGGTTTTCTTTGGCAGCTTGGTTTTATAATACTTCCACTCTGTTACTTGTTTGTCATCCCTGGCAAACCCCGCTGAGGCAGTAGCTCAGCGGCAGGCTGACAGGGACATCCCACAGGACATCCCTTCCTGGCACAGGCGGTACTTCCCTGCACCGCACTGCTTCAGCTCTGCCCCACCGGGCCCTGTCAGCAGGGTGTTCAAGGGGCAGAGCCACTTGTCACCTAAGGGGCCGAGGAGAGGCAAAAGAAAGCTTCAATGGCTGTGTAGCCCCCAGGCCACAGCCTAAAAATACCAATAAAAGCCAGGAGCTCTGGCTACCAGTGCCACTGTCGTGCTTAAAGCCAGGAAGACTTCATGTGGGGCTGGTATCCCCTCACCAGTTTGTCCAGAGGGTGTGGAAATGAGAGACGGGGAGGTTCTCCTTTGCTGAGAAAGCTGTAATCAAAATGTAGTAACAAAGGCCTAACTACCACGCGACTGATGGCCAGCAGCTGCCTCGCAGCAAGGGCTGAAGTGGCTGAGGGAACAGGGTGAACTCGTACCCAGCACCCAGCGAATCCACCGGCAGCGCCCGGAGCCAAGCAGCAGCCAAGATGCTCCTGCAGTACTGGCTGGGTCTCACTCCTGCTGTTTCTGTGACAGTTCTAATAGCTTTTTTCCATGTTGCTAATAGCCTGGTGATGGTTCTGGTGGGAAAAAGCCATCTCTATTTCATACCAGCCTCCTGTGAATTTTTATGGCAGCTGTTTTAGAACTCATATCAGTGAGTTTCCTCAGATTTCCCCAGTCTGAAATGCTATGCATTCCTGTAATAAGGATGCCACTCATAGCTAGGAGGCATTTTTCATACATTATTTATTCATTATGCTATGTGATGAATGTGGGAGGTGTTATGAATCCATGGTAAGAGATCTGGAGGTAGACTCATTTGCTTCTAGTACTATGTTATTAAAAAGAAACCCTCTGCTTACGTAGGCAATGAAGGTATTGAATTTCTCTTATCACCAAGATGGTGAAAAACTAGATTTCTTTCATTTCCTTCATCAAGGAAGCAATGACTGCCAGCACAAGCATACAGTGTGATCTGTTCAGAAGATACACAGTTACTAGACTAGATCTGTTCTCATCATTTGCAAAATGAAGAGCCAGGAAGTAGGCATTTAAGGGGTAACTTCAAATATTTAGGAGATAAAATCTGCACAGAATGTAAAATGAAAGATTTAATCTGAGTCTTACCTTAAAGACCTGTGTTTGTTTTCCTGTCTACTATCTACTGCCCAGATCCAATTGAAATGTTAGAAGACATTGTATTTGCGTACAGGCAATGTAGAGTTCAAAATCACCTGGTTTGGGAATGTTGTCACTCAGGGTTTTGTTTCTGTGACAGATGTACAGACCTTAATGGCCAGGTGAGATGTTTCATGCAGGTTTAAAAAGGGTTAAATGAAGACACATCTTTTTGGTTTCTTTATAGTCCTACAGTTTCACCTTTCTCTTAGTACAAAAGACCCCAAACCAAAAACCCACAAACCCCATTCACTTGAAAAAACAGCCAGCCCTTACTGAAGGCAAGCATGTGGGTGGCATTCAGGAACTGCAGGGGGACAGAGACATACTAATAGAACCGGTATTCCTCAGCAAGCAGGATGTAGGTACATGCAGCCAGTACTGAGAGTTTTGTCTGGACACAGGATAGAGAATGAAAGAGATGGTGATGCTCAGAGCACCACCTAGACCCACACAGTAGCTCAAAGACACAGAGATAGGAGGAATAGTCAGATGGGCATGACCCAAAGAGCCAAGAGATGATGATGCTCTTGGGCAGAAGGCAATCCTTCTCCAGACAGCTGACGCATTCATGGTGATTCAGTAGTCAGTCGCCGTGGCCCTCAGAGATGCTGGAGGTGTTACACAGCAGCATTCCAGGGTATAAGACTGTGTGGGTGTACTACTGGAATTACTAGAAAATGCCCAGAGTGCCTCTACCACTTGCTTATCCCTGCTGTGCTCAGCCCTGGGCTCTCCCTTTGCTCTGCACGCCTCTGCTGAGATCCCACAGCCCTGTTGTCACCCATCCTGGGCAGAAACACACTCCCAGGGCCAAGGACTCAGTGGTACCTGTTATTGCCTAGAGCTTTCCTCTACTTTGCTTGCATGGTTTTACTTCTGATCCTGTTCATAATGTTCCCTTTAACGCATTGTTGCACTTTGTTTCTTAAAATATTACTTGCACAGCTATTTTGCTGAGTATCTTATTGCTGAGGAAAGGGCTGGTAGGGGAAGAACCAGGAGTATAACGTGTCCTTCATTCAGTTGTCCCCTGGAGGCTAGAGAGCCTCCAAGCTGCACAGAAAGACCTGCTTTTAATGGCCTAATGCACCAAAAATCCATGCTGGCTGCTGGAGTTAGGGGCTCTTCTCTGCTCCCAAGCTGTGGATAGGTCAAGGAACCATCAGAAACAAAGTACTGCAGGCCAAAAGTGAGGCTTGAGAAAGCGCTAGTCCCACCAATAGTAATGCACCATGCACACAGTTGTCGGCATTTTGGTTTTGGGTTAGCCTCCTGGGTCCTTCCGAGGGTGAGGAAGCGGTCCTGGTCTCCCACCCTCAGCTTTTGCTCCGAGCCTATTCTGGCACTCACCAACACTGTGCAGAATGCAGCCAGCAAACAAATCCCTTGGCTGGAGGCTTTCAGTGAGGTCCCAGTGGCGTTCCTCAGGACAGCCAGCAGTGGTGGCAGCTGAGACAGCCACCACATGAAGCCTCACAACCCATGGCAGTGAGGAATAGGCAAGGCTGCCGAGGGTCGGGCAAGGATGATGGCATCCATCTCAGCTACTTCCAGTGTGGAAAGCCACAGCATCACACCCTTGACTGCAGCACCCACAACCACTGGGTATGAAATAGCCTCATTGTTGGCAACAGACTGCGGGTGGGTGGAGAAACTGCTTTTCCCATTATTTTTTTCGATATGGTGGGAAGGGAGGAGGGAGGGCATAAACAGTTGGGATATGTGTATCTTTAATTACCCCAGAGTAATTGGGAAAGGAAGCCTGGGGATCAGTCCTATTAAAAGGAGTAAAATTTCAAACTATGAGAGAAATAAAAATATATTGCTATAGCTTTCTGAGCACATCGTTACTGGTACAAATTCCCTCCACTGCTATGAGATAGTGAGAGTTGCTTTTTTATTTCAGTGGCAGGAATTGAACTCCAAAGACAAATTTTCTGTTGCTATGCTTTAAAAAGATGCCAGAAAAAAAGCCCAACAAACAACAATAAAAAAAGGACCCCCAAAATGCCCGTGGTGAGAATACAGAGCTGTACATTTTTTTGGTATACAGTTAATATTCTTACCTAGGCATAGAAGACATAATTCTTCTTTAAAATAGGTAACTAATACAAATCCACTATGCTTGAAAGCAAATGCAAATCCCATGAGATCACTGTGTGCTGTTCTCGTGGTTGGGAGTTTGGCAGAGCTGTGCTAATGCCCTGGCTATGATGACCTATGAGCGACAGCACCTCAGAAGGGGGCTATGAGCACTGCTGACATCTCTGGCAGGCTCATGGGCAAGGGGAGCATCCCAGCAGAGGAAAACTGTGAGCGCATCTTCTTATGCTAGTGTACGCTCGTTAGCCAAACACCAGCTGGTACTGGCTATGCAATCACTTAATATGATTATGGGCCAGAAACATGGCTGTCAAGAAGACAATTTATAATTTGTAGATAAGTGATGGGGTTACAGAACTACAGAAGCAGAGTGGGAAAGACCCATGCCTACCCCAGCTAAACTGTGGGTACATCTGTGCCAGATTTTTCCCCTGAAGGAAAGGAGGAAGAGAAAAGAGGCAAGGAAGGAAGGAATTGGAGAACTAGTCATGTAGCGTAAGCTAAATATAAAGCCACGGGCCCAGCTGAGACTCAGCAGCTGGGTAGGAGAACTCAGAGGACCACTTCCCGACAGAAAGAGATGCTGAAACCCTAAATCAACGTTAAAGTTAGCCTGAATTTGAAAATCACTTTCTTAGAGAGGATCCTTAGTAACTTTCTGATGGGACATTTTTATATCTTGCAAAACGATCTCAGTGAAGTTAAGCAACTTCTGGCAGAGGCAGAATGACCGCCAGTTATAACTTCCACTTCATCTGAAAATTGTGGTCATGTGTGGAGTGGGTAAGGCCCATTTCACCAGCAAACACTTAACCACATAACTCTCATGAACATTTGAGAAAACTCAGACATAGACCAGGAAATTGTTTACACACTGTTATCAGACAAATCCATGGCAGCAAATGGAAGAGAATGATTTCTTGCTGAAGCTACTTGGCAAAATGTTCTTTCTGGGCAGAACCTGACCATGGTAGCACAGGTAGCCAGGAGGTCATTGCCTGACAAGTCCGCTGCCTCATGGAGAACACTTTACTCCTCCTCACAGTAAGTCAGTCTTTAAAGAGTAGGAAAAATGTTGAAAGATGACACGATAAAATAATCACAAATTATTGCAGCATGTGCTCAGTCACCTTATGCAAACCTCAGGCTGTGTTCTGCACCTTGTGCCCCCTCGTCACAAAATATACCCTCAGCTCTTTTCATTGACAGCGGATTTTTTGGCAGCCAAGAGAAATAAAGTGCCACTAAAAGCTGACCGTCGTATTCATGGAATAACTTAAAAAGAGAACAGTTTGGGTTTTGTGTTCATTTTTTAGCACAAGAAATGCTCCATTATAAAAGCAGTTTCGCCAGGCAGTAAAGACATTGCTCATTGCTGGCTGAGATGGGGTCCCAGCCTGCGAGGTGTGGCATGGATCAGCCACATCTTCCCAGCAGGAGATGGCGTTTCTGGCCCCATTGCCATCCCTGTGGCTCAGGGAGGAGGTGAGCACGTGGGAGCTCCCCCTCAGCTACCCGCATCCCCCGCAGGGCACCTGCCTCCTGCCTCGGCACCTGGCGGGGAGCCACTGGTGGCTGCCACCCAATGCTGACCAGGGACATCTGTTAAGGACAGAGGTACAGAGGAAAAATCTAGAAGTGTAGAAAATGAAAATAGGGCTGGAAGAGACCTGCAGAAATTAGTTCTCCTGCCCCAAAGCAAGGCCACTCTAGACAGACAGTGGATAAATTGTTCCCTATGACCTCAGGTGATGGGGATCTGATCCTTTCCCAACAGCCTGTCCCACTGCTCTGTGGTCTCCACCCTTAAAAATGTTGTTTTAAGTCTAACCGAGCTCTGTTCTTCTGCAGCTTGAGACCAAACATCAGTGCAATGTTCACCTTTTAGCAAATATGTTGAATTTATGTACATTTTAAAGGAAATAAATTGATCAGGGATTTTTTTCCTTACTTTTCTTGAGCATAATATTTAGGAAACCTTTATTTGCAATAATCTTAAACCTTTCCCCTGAATTTCTTGTTGACAGTCACTTATGAAAGGAGTGACACAAAAGCCAAGATTGATTCAGAAAACAAAAATATTCACGTGTCAAAAAGAGTTATGGTTTTGAGTCTAACATCCCCTTTCTGAAGTGATATGAATGCTGCAGTTTCATCTTACAACAGTGATGGGCTGCAGAGCAGGAACAGCTGGGCTTGTGCCAAGGGACAGATGTGATGGGTTGGCCAGCCAGGCTCGCTGTGGAGAGGCTGCCTCTGAGATCCCACCCAGGTGGGCAGCAGGATGACTGCCGTGTGTGAGCGGACCCCTTGCTGAAACCAAGGCACAGCTGCTCACAGTCCCCCAGACACGTGCTGCCTGGCACCCCGCAAGCACCTCTCCCTGTCCCCAGTGCCTCTCTGTGCCCTGCCAGGGGCTTCTCCTGTGCTGTCCTGCCCTGACCTCACAGCTGGGTTTGCACAAGAAAACCAAACCACACCTGATACTTGCCACCAGGAGGGGAGGTTTCGGTGTTGCCACAGCCCTCATACTTGGCACCGGTTCAGCTCCCCTTGCTGCTGGCCGCTCGTGCTAGCGAGCATCTGATATTGCACCGCACATGAGGTGTGACAGGGATACAGGCTGCTGGGATGTACAGGGCGAGGCGGAGAGCAGCTGTGTCCGGCTAAAAGCAGTTTTGAGTTGGTCTTGGTGGGAAAATTCTTCTTGTACATGACAAAGAGGGGCAAAATGTATTACGTGTGGTGGGGAATGAATGGGTTGATTCAGCTGAACGGCATTGCACATCATCTGTTGCTGGCAGTTTTCTAAGTAACATCACATGTCGTCTGTCACTGGTAGTTTTCATAAGCAAAGAAAATACTTTACGTAAGTAAAGGCTTATTAAAACCAGCAATAAAGAAAATGGAAGGCAGAAGGTCTTCTAAGTAAGGCCACATTCAGTAATGTGCGGTGCTAGTGCAAGTGTTAGAGCACTCCAACTAACAGTGCAAAGAAATGATGCTATGTGGTATTGCTTTCATTAATTGCTGCTTAGAAATATCTCACTGAGAAAATCAAAGGAAGTCATAAAATAGCAGTGAGTTGTTTATTTGCATGACTGTCCCAGCAGGAGAATGCTGTTTTGCATGAAGTTTGAAATCCCAGGGAGGACAGAGTGTAAACAAGGGAACATTCACCCAAGATTGCAAAGTATGGCCCAGCAATCCCAGTAGCCCCCAGGGGAAAAAAACTCCCCTAAACGAATGTTTTGCTTGCCTCCTCAGTATCACAGGGAGGTTTTGACACAAACAGAATCCTCCTGTGCATCACCAAGACTGTGGCTGATGTAAAACATTTGTGATAACTTTTAAAAAACCATTCCTGGACAGCAATAAAAGGCAGGACTCAGAATGACTGTGTAGACCTTGCTTCACGAGGGCGTGATGCCCAGTTTTTGAGGGAGATGTGTAGTTATTCCTCACTAGCGTGTGGTATGGGGGAGCTATGGATGTCCTCCTGTGTATGAGTATTTTCTTTGGCCTCCAGTTCAGTGACCAGCTGAGCATGCAGTGCTCACCTTGCCATGGCCAAGTGTCATCAGCACTCCAGAGCAGCAAGCTCAAATGCTTCCAAGGTAGATAAGGTAAGCCCTCTGCTTTTACTGTGTGCTTTTGTCTGAGACCTTAGAACTTCACATTCCTGCCTGCTCCATGGGATGGCCAAAGATGCCAAAGTTGTTCTCCTAAAGCCAGTTTTCTATAGCTTTCTTGGTTATAGTGTCTGCCTCCATCTACCTCAACATGTCTATGCAAGGGCATTTTGTACATCATACATCAATTTGGCATGTAAAGTGTTTCATTTACCCAAAATATGCTATGGATGTTTCTAAACAGCCATACTAGAAGGTATACTTCCTATAAAGTATGCTAATCCCTGAATTTAACACAGGTTGTGAAAATAAGTCTCTGAGTGTGTGGGTGCAAATGAATCCCTGGGTTACACCACCTGAGTCTCACCCAGACAAATGTGCCTCCCAGTGCCATGCAATGCTCCGTGCTGCTGCGGGAGCACCGGGCTGCGACAGCCTGGATGTCCAAGAAAGAGGTAAGAACAGTAGGTGGTTCAGGAAAGCTGTTAAAAAAAAAAAATCATCAAATATGAAATCATCAGAACGTACATAAAGTTCTTCCCCATTAAGGAAGAACAGCCCCAGGATCAGCATAAAGATTTGGGGTGTTACATGTGGTTCTCTGCTCTGAATGAATCTGTGTGCGAGGAGCAAAGGCAGCGCAGCTGTGCCAGGGCTGCTGCTGGTGTTCCTAAGCCGTGCAGCTGGGAGGCACCCCAGGCAGCCGGCTTTAGCAGCGCAGCTAATGACTGATGGCCAAGTTTGTGTGAAGGGAGCTCAAACCATCCATGCCCTTGCTGCACACGGCAGGCGTTTCAGCAACTGCCAAAAAGCAGCTGCTGGGGAAATTCCCCCTGGACACTCTGCCTCTACAGAAAGCCTTTAGGAATCAGGAAGGCACATTTATTACCTATTTGTGTTATTGTATCATTCAAGGACAGTAGTCAAAACTCAAAAACTTCTTCATTTTTGTACCTGCATCAGTGTGGCTCTATTGGCAGAACTTTGCAGCTTTTAGACTAGAAAATTCTAGCAATCTTTAGGAAGATTTATACTCCAAACTAGCTGAAGTCAGAGGGATCACCTAGACATGTAACACATGTCTGTTAAAGTTAGGTGAGCCAAATTCCAGCAGTTCAAACTGAAGCTATAAAGTCTGTGCCTCTCCTCAAACTGGATTACTAGAGCAGCCCAGGTAACTTTTTGCTCTGTCTTCGTTAAATGTGTGAGCTCTGGACTGCATGGCCTGTGTTTGCAGAGCCTCAGTGCAATTGTGTTTCATTTTTGACTGTGATAAAGAAACTTTAAAGATAAAATACACTAAGGAAACACAACACAGATAAGATCAAAATTACTTGAAATTGGAACACTTGAAAACTTGGCAGAGAATTTGCTTAGGAAGTTTACATGGCAGGGAGGATTGTGATCCCCCAAATGCTGGGGATTACGTTTCCAAAATTACAGCAGGGATATGCAATAACAACTACAAAATATTTTGATTAGGAAGGAAGCAAATAACATACTGCAGGATGCTGCTGCCATAGCACACCCCTTGGCAACACCTTCTTTAAAGAAAAAACAAAAAAAAGAAAAAATAAGGAGGACAAAAAGGAAATCTTCCCATTGCTTACTGATACATAGGGGTAGAAGTCAATGCTCAGAGAAAGCATTTGCAAGCACTCCTTCCCTTACTGCCGTTTTCCTCCTCGAACCCATCAAACAACAATCTGTTTTTACAAAACCCCAGCTGTAGCCAAGTAGAAAAACTTCTCTTCCAGACTGTCACAGTAGTGACAGTTTCTTTGGGTTCTAACTAGTCTAACAGGCTTTTCTCCCTTGCTTTTACATAAATTCTCAATATTTTTTGTTCCTGGTCAATCCCATTAACTTAGCACACACCTTACACCGGCTCTAAGCTCTCAGCTGGTGACATGCAGTGGCCTTTTCAAGTTTGGAGAGGACAACTGGGTTTTAATCATAATGATCCACTTCTGACAGTTTTGGGATTGAGGACATTTGAGGCTGAGGTTTAAGATGCAGCCATAGCAGGAACTGTTCTCACTTTGTGGGCTGGCTTGTGCTTGAAACCAGGTTGCTGGGTGCTAAGTAGCACTATCAGTTCCTCTCTTGTGCGTACCCACCACATCACCTAAAATAGAGAAGTGTCCCAAAGGCCATGTAATTGCCCAGGGCACAGAAGGAAGGTGGTATGTTATTTTTTTCCAATACTGCAATATCAGCACTCTCCACATCTGAGTTCTGCTTTCCTCCTGCAGAGACTTTCTGGCTACATATTGTGACATACCCTAAACCTAAAAAACTAAGCTAGGCCCAAAAATTATTTCTAAAGGCCAGACTGGGAAGTGAAATTCATCCATTTACTAATATTAATAAATGCAACAGAGAAATTGATTTCATAGCACACAATAATTGTCTTGTCCTAGCTAATGCCCTAATGTGATAGCTACCTCTCTGTTGTTGTCCGTATGATGGGGGCTAATGACTCCATCACCCTTCTGTCTAGCATTCCCTATTACTCCAGTTACAAGCCAGCTCTTCTCTTGAGATATCTAAATGACTAGCATTGTTAGGATAGACTCTGCAGTTTTCTGAAGCTATTACTTAACTCCCAGTACACGTGACTTGGTATTAAAGTCTGCTGCTTCCAGACTCAAGGTGAGCCTTTGTGCCCAAAAGCATGCCTTTGCATTTTTGTTATATCTGCAGTTTGAACAAGGGAAGGTCCCCTTTGGTCTTGTCTCAGTGCAACTATTAATTTGTTACTTTCTGCCATTGACATCAGAGGTTTTTGTACTTGTTGACCAGCATCATTGCTAGCTCCGAACAGTTTTAACATGGAAACCAGCAAGTAAGCGTGTGTCCCTATCTTCTCTGAGGAGTCTTACCTCAGACAGAGACACTACCTTGTGGTGAGAGAACAGACTTAGAAGATGCTGAAATTCAGAAGAACTGGGTTATGTTCCTGACCCCTCCATCATACAGTTTATATAATTAGATGTAATGACAAAGTTAGTACTTTGTATCTGGCATCCGGTCCTCCCACAGACTCCAGTAATGTACTACAGCTTCCTAGCTTTCCCAGGTTCTCCTCCCTAAGTATTCCTATTGCTAAATATTAAATGTCAACAGTTAAAACCACTCACATATAAATGATATTCCATCAGGATGGCTTCCAATCCAAAACAAAACTTTGGTCTTATTCTTGACACCTTGAAATTGCCTTTAAGCAATAACTAAATCTACTTGTAGTAGGTCACTGGAAAACACACAGGTTACCACTTATACTATCTTTATATCATCCTCCACAGAGAAAGAGGCTCCAAAGTTAATTTTACCAGTCCTGAATCCCTCATGACTATTGCTGCAATGCTGACGAAGTTGCAGAGGGAATGAAAAGGATGATATTTTCCAGAATTACAAGGGTTGTTACAAGTACAAGTTTGGACACATATAAAGGCAGTGAGTGAAACTCAGTGGAAACTTATCACAAAGATCTCAGAAAGCTTTCTTCTGTGGCCCTGTGCGCTTGTGCATAATGGACAAGCTAAAAAAAAAACAACAAACACAGAAAAACCAACCCCAAACCCAAACAAAAAAGGACAAAGCATGTCCGCACCCACAGTGCAACTCTGGTGGAACCTGACCTCCTCAGTCTGCTGGTGACATTGTGACTCAGAGTAGCCAAAGCTCCTCAAAGGTCATAGGCATCAAAATTTTCACCAGTAAGCACAAAGCCCCAGAGTTTCACTAGTGACTCTCAGATAGGCTACCAAATATCTCAGACCCGAGACCATTTTCAGTGCAGCAGCCTGGTGTTCCCAGGCAGCCGGAGGAGGCTCCTTCACAGGATAAAGCCACTTACGCACACCTTGTCGTGGTACCATCCACCCTGCTGTTGACACCAGCACTCATCCACCCCCACCATGAGCCCCTTGATGGAGCTCAGTCAGGAAAACCTAACCTACAAAAAAATTCCCCAGAGCAGCTGGGTCTCCTGGGTGGGCTCATGGTACTCCTAACATAGGCACCAGCATGTGGTTGGCACAGCACAAAGCAGCTGTGTCACTTTGTTATTCAACATCTACAATTGTCAGGGATGCTGGCTACACCTAAATCCTCTTGTAGCTCTGGGCTTTAATTAGCAACATGTTCAAAATACTTTCAGTGCCTCTAGATGATAGCTAGAGGTGCCTGCAGACAGTGCTGGCTGGTGCCAGCAGCACCATCTGTAAAGGGAAATGCAGCTGGGTGTTAATGAGTTGTCACCAGTACTCAAACAAGCTAAAGAATTAATTTCTATCAACATCTCTATTTATAGCATCTCTGGATATTTAACAAAGGAACAACAGTGGTAAGTTAATAACAAAAAAATAGAGGAAAAGGAGGTGTTTAGACCATTTAAAGCTTACGTGAAATTATTGTGGCTAATCAGCATGAAATCAGGAACTGAAGGTAGTGAGACCAAAGTCAGTTTCCTCCAGATCATGCCAAAGCTTGACCACAGTAGTAAGGAGGCACAAACCAAAAAAAAGTGGAGGAGCACTAGGGTGGGTAACCCTCCAGCTGCATACCTCGGTGCACGCACTTTCCACCTCTGCAGAAAGCTCTTCCCTGTGCAGGAACAGGCCAGTGCTAACAGGAGAACAGTGAGCCTTCCCTGGTACCCCGTGCTGTTCACGGCTCCAAGCAATCTGCTTTGCTTCCCTTGTGATTTCAGAAGGCTTTTCTGCCTTCTGAAAATGGGTGTTGCTGGGACGTGAGCAGTCCCTGGGCAGTGGGTGACTGCCTGCACAGGTACAGAGCATCTGTGCTGCAGCTACCAGCAGTAGCTGTGCTTCTGCTCCAGCTGGGAGCTGTTATCTTATAAAAATCACAACTCTCAGAAGAACATCTCACATGAGATGAGAAATGACTTCCTTACAGGCTGCCACATTATCTGAATAAAAATGTATTCATTTATCTTATCTTGCGTTTTAATTTTATGAGCTGCAGCATCCCAGCACAGCTTTTTCGGCTTCAGTTGAGAGTTGTGCTGATTTTCCCATCTAAATTAAGCCACATAATGCTTAGGAACAAAAAGCAGTTACATTATGATGTCTATTACAGAAATATATACAGAAATAAATACTATGAGGAAACCCTTTTGTGATGATGGTCAGCTGCCTTTCTTGTAGCAAGCGACTATGAAGGCATTGGGAATATGGCAGGACTTTTTTCCTCTGTAGAATCAGGAAAATTGGGTGGAGGGAGCAGGAGTCTGTCTGCCCAGAGAGAGCAGCTGGGGGACTCATTTTCTGTAAGGCTGCTGATGGCTTGTCCTCTTGTTTTCCCCAAACCCATTTCTCTAGACCTGACTTAATGGCTTGGGAAGAGCATCACAAAGATAAACTTGTCCCTTTGAATTATCAGGCAGAAGGACACACCATCTCTGAGGAGGTGGGCATGAGTTTTGAGCCCAGTGGCAGGTGACCTTGTAATGAAAGTGCTCTATGTAGGAGCCAGACTTTGACGATCTTTCTTAGAGACCTACAGCTGAAAGAAGAGTCTATGTAAGTTTTGAGAAGGGCTATTTCCTTTTAGTTTCTGATTTCTTGCAGCTGCACAAGAACCCAACGGAGTGCAGACGTTGGCAATAACAGACTGCAGACAGGACCTGACTTCATCTGAAAGAAGATCTGGTTCTCCTGTCGGTGGGCTTGATGCACAGGTTCCCTCAAAGGGGACAACTGTGGTCATTACTAAGGAGGTCACAACAAGCTTAATCTTCAGCAGGCAGAGCAGGTTGTTTCAGTCCTTAGTCCTTTCATGGTCTCATCTAAACCAAGCATGGGAGAATCTTCCTCAGCTTTACAGGGTGGTTTGTTTGTTTGGGGTTGTTTCACTTTCAAGAATATAAATGCCTGACAAATTTACTTAATTCTGCATAATTTGGAGGTAGCTGACCATCAGATGTATCACACTGAAAGCTCCAGCTTCCCAAGTACCTTCTTGTTCTCAGGAAATCTAGAAGGAAATATTCCCCTGGGAGACTTTAGGACCTTGTATTTCATCTTTGATGAAATGATTGCAAGCCCATTGGTGATCTTCACTCCCAGTGCCTGGGAGAGGACACTTGGGCTCTGTGTAGGGGGTTCAGTGGCTGCAGGGTGGGCAGGACAGGCTGCAGGCGTTTGCTCTGCACCTGTTCCTGGGGAAAACAAGTGGTCACAGTCTCTGGTGGGACCCACAGAGACTGGAAGGAAAAGGAGGCAGGTTTATCTCATGGGGCAGAGGGCATGGACCACTCAATCCCCTGATTAAGTGTTTGCTGTACCAAAAAAGGGCCATCAAAGAGCTGTGACCACTGGACTTCCCCTATATTTTGTTAGTAATGCAAGTGGATTTAGCAGCACACACAGATTTATCAGGCACACAATTTATTTGCATTATCCTGCCTCCAATTGGATATTTGCAATACCAACCTGAATGTATCTGTGTATATATACTTTGTTTCTATGTGACTGAACAGTCCTCTTGAAGTAACCGAGACAAAAAAATGGGTTTTATTTTTGACACTTTCTATGGAGAGCTTGATTAGAGAGGTCTGGCATGAACAACCCAGCATCTCTGCCCCAGCCACATTGTAAGGTTACCACACAAACGAAATCATAAGTTGGGCGCACATTTTTGCCTTCAGGGAATAAATGCCTCCTAAAACCCATCTGCCACCACAGCAAGAGGGTTTTAAGCTTCTGCTTTTCAACAACAGCTAGAGCAAAACCTGCAAAAGAATGAAGAATCAGGGCGAAAGCCTTCCAGGGGCGCGTATGCTGCAGGATGGGCTATTTCACAGAGTAGAGAGCAATTTCAGGTGAGGGGGGCTCTTTGGGGCTGCGCAGAAGGGCAGCTTTCCTGTTTCACTCCTGTGGGGGATACGGCACCCTCCCAGAGCACCCCCTCAAACAGGTGCACCCTCCAGAGCCCCCTGCCAGCCCCCCAGCATCCATCTCACTCACATTACCATCATAAATACACACTGAGCCCACGCTGGCAGAAGACTTAAGCTTAGAAGATCCATGAAATCTGTTGTTGCTACTGTTTGGGTTTTTTTAAAGAAGTAAATTACATTTAATGAAAATACCTGACATATCTGTTCATTCTTCATAATTGTATGTCTTCAGTGTTTTCATTTTAATTAGCAACTATGTTGCTAATTAAAGCAATACCAAAATAATTGTGTCATAATACAAAAGTAATGCACACATTTCTCTGTGCCAGAAAAATAAGATTATGACCTCCAGTCATAGTTCCAGAAGAGATAATGCTTTACTAATACTTTTACAGGGCTTAATTCAACATGCATATGAAAGAGAAGAGACTGTGTAGCTTTTGATGTATTGTGGAGGACACCATGTCACATAAAGACGCGGACAGAGATCACAACAGTCCCTTTTCTTAGATTTGTACACAATTAGCCAAAGAATCAGCTTCAAGTGATCTCACATTCCTCACTTTCTTTAGTTTCTCAAATCTTCTTTGTATGTTAAAATATAATCTGTAATTCTGTTTGTATGGATTATCTTTGTCTAGTGCCTTCGTATAGACATATCTTTGACCACTTACTCAGGGAAACACTCATCAGACAAGACTGATTTCCTGCAACCAGCTAAATAGTCTTTTTTTAAGAATAACAGAAAGGCACGTCCTCCACAAAAGCTAATTCATGCAGCATGACTCTTTGAATATATAGTCTAGCAATACACAAGTCCTGGAAGTGGCACAAAAGATCCCTGAAAACACTTCTAATTGATTAATTGAGCAGGGTAGCACCGTGGAAATGATTGATTTTAGTCTACCAGACCTCCCTGTGACCTTTTCAGGGACTCTGTTGATCAGTACTTGAATGGATGAATTTGAATACAAATGGCAATATGACAATAGCACCCAAATCCTTTAAAGCGAAGTTTTCCCATCATTTTCATGTATCAAATTGACTGCAACAAGTTAAAGAAGCCACAAAGACCAAAGCACTTAAAAAAAAATGTATATTTCAAATAGTAACAAATTAGTGTCAGTGAATAATGTCAAATGACTGGTCTGATTGACAAATCATAGGTGACTGTTCTTCTTAGACAATGATGAGGCTCAACAAATATGGTGACAAATATTATTAGAAAGGGTAAATAAACCCACAATAGCACATTTTTTGAGGTCATCAAGTTAATTTCCTGTTTTATCTGGATTTGATACAGCCCCAGCAAACCAAAACAAGGGCATGTATATGACCAATGCTTGCTTAAACTTAAGCTGCCCTTACTTTGCCAATCAACATAAAAAATTTTAATGACATAAGCCAACATTTCTGCTACTCAGCTGGAGTTTGGGGCCAGGTGACAGCTGCACTGAAAACATACAATTATGAAATAACAAAATGAGAAATTAAAAGGACTATTTGTATGTGTTTGATCCTCCAGGCTTGGCTTGGGTTACCTCCCGCTGCAGCTCCAACGAGCTTCGGAAGCCCTGCAGACCTGCTGCAGAGAGTGGCTTTACTGCTCTTCCTTTGGCAGGATAGGGCTTGAACATGGCTCATGATTTTAGAAATAATCATTTCATTGTGCTTCCAGAGTATTAATGTGAAATATTGATGAGCTGATGGCAGAGGAGGCAGGCAGTTGCTGTGAAGGAGCCCCTTGCTCCAAGGGAAGAAGATCACTACTGTCTCCTGCCCTGAAGGAAACCTCTTCTTGATGAACTTATGGATTTTTGGAAGATCCTTGGCTTCGCTGGGCCCCTGTCCTGAGCCAGGGCTGCGGGGGTGACATGGATTTCACACATGGACATCTGCAGGGGCAGCTGAGCAGTTGAGGGCTCAGCAGAGTAAGCAGGACACAACCTGGCTCCCAGTTTGAGGAAAGGCAGCCCTTCTCCTTCACAGTATCCCTGATAGGTCGTTACATACATGTTTTACTTGTGCTTGGTGGGACTTGCCTAGATTAGCGAGTGCTGCAAGAAGGGGAAGCATGCAAACTGCTGCTCATCAAAGGTATTTAGGTACCTTCTGCTGGTATTTGCAAAGGGACTTTGGTACTTTGACATCTTTTGAGGATCTAAACCTGCTAACGTGGTTTTTCTTCACAGCTTCCAGTGGTGGCTAGCTTTGATCAACTCAGCTGTGTTGTCAGACCCAACATGTGCCACCAGGCCCTGCAACTGTGGAAAATTTCACCAGACAAGTTACAAGTGTTTCTTCAGATATCGCAGTTGGGACTTATTCAGGCTGGCTGGCACTCAGTTTTATATGCATTTGCTTCAAAATTTACCAACTTGTTCTCTGCAATCTCAGCTCTTATTTATATATGCATTCAAAATATCCTACCCTTGTGACTGTAACGTAAACTGTGACAATTATTCACTGAGTGTAACCAAGCAACATCTGTCCAAGCTATGAGCTGCTTGAGGAGGTGTCAGTACAGATGTTCCCGGTGAGCACCAAGAGATCCTCTCTCCCCTGCCCCACAGCCTTCAGAAATGCATAACAAAGAAGAGGAGAGGATCACCTCATATGCACCTACAAATATTTCCTAGCAAATAACCTAAGCAGAAGGCATTTCTTTGCAGTGAGGAGTGGCACCTTCTTGGAGAAGTCCCTTCTTCAAGTCCACCAGCCTGGCCCATCAGCTACGGGGGAAGGGCAGCATGGCAGGCTGGCACAGGACTGCTTTGGACTGGGAACCAAGCATCTCCATGGGGACTCCTCCCTGCACATCTGATGCCTTTCCCTGTGGCTGTTGGTCACTGTGCAGGGGGGTCCATGTAGGTGGCAAAACACCATAATGCTTTTTCCTTATCCTCTACCTGCTGACAGCTTAGAGCTTTTCGGCTGTGTGTCAGAGGGAGCCCAGGCTTGCTGGGCTGGAATGATTAGCTCTGCATCCCACCTGTATATTGCATAGAAATGGCATTTTTGTGCAAACCCCTTTAGGTCCCTTCTGCTAGGGCCATGGCAGCACACCTCTTGTTCAGCCTCTCTGTCTTCTTGGGGTTGGAATAATATTTTTTTTTTCTTCCCATAACAGGTACATAGGAAACACCATGAAAGTATGTGCCTGAGTCAGCTCCCAGGTTAGTCCCTGTTAGCAGTCAGACATGTTCATGAAATTGTACACAGGGCAATCGGAAATGGCTTACCTATTACCACAAGCAGAGCGTTAATGAGCAATAATTAGTTCACTCAAGAGCCATGGGTTTACCTCATGTGCTTAAAAAGGAGTGGGTTTCTAACATAATGCCAGTTTTCATTACAGAGATATCATCAGATGAAGCTCATCTCAGCATCAAGAAGATATTGCAGTTTCCCAATTCCTGCTGAAAAACTTCATGAAACACTTCATTGTTTCTAAAGAGCATCTGGGTGTTATAAAAAGACCCTATATTCATGTGTAGGTAAAATATTAATTACTTAAGTTTTAAACCATACTGGATTTATCCAGAGCTCTTGCACTAAGAAAGCAAAGGAAATACAAGCAATGACAGGCAAACTGAATTGCTCTGTCTATGTTCTTAGAAGTTTTTTTTTTCTGCTTCAAGGTGATTTGACATTTTAGGGTTAGAATTTAGGAATTCAGTGCGGGAGCCTGGCTTTGTACTGCCGCTCCAAGCAAGAAACGATTCAGTTGTGCATCAGCCCACCCCTTCCCCAAAACTAAACCCTCTCAGATCCTGAACTCCTTTCAGCACAGGTTTTAAATAGAAAGGATAAGTAGGGTAAAGCTTGTTGTGGGAGCTACTTTGTCTTTCATATTTTCCATCAGACAATTCCTCCTGTCTGGCCAGACTCTCAGGTCCCTGGCTGTGTTTTCTTCTGCTGGGAGATGCCAGTCTCCTCGTGGTCTGTGGATGGTCAGAAGTGGGAAACAGAGACACTCCTGCATGGTACAGCTCTCCTCCATAACTGTGGGTCTATCTGCTACCATGCCAAGATTTGGTGAATGCAACAGATGTTGTTTTAATATAAGGGTTCAAGTTTTAGTTCAGATTTTATATTAAATAAAAGGGCCTAGTTTCACTGAAGCATGGTTGTGTGAAAGCATTATAAGGCTGTTCATCTTATGTAAAAGCATATATCAGATACTCCCACTAAGCAGTTTCAGAAACTTGGTGACACACTTATTCTTTTAATGCACACTGTTTCCTTAATACTTAGAATATGTTCATCCTTTTTCAGTTTTGTCTTAGTGGTCTAAAATCTGAATGTTAAAAACAAAATTGGAAATTGAAGTTTAGTTTCTTTGTTGTTTTTGAATATGCTAGTTTGTATGCAGAGAATTTACCCTGCTATTTGACTTGTGCATCACAACAAATGGTGTAACATTTTTGAAACTGAAGAGTTTTGCTTGTCACAAACAGGAAAGCACCTTTTGGTGGGTATGTTGGAGAATAACGGATATGAAAATTAGAGCTCACTTCAAAATATTTGGCAACTTAAGGAAAATGAAAAGTATTTCTCAATTTTGATAATGCAATGCTAATATTTCACTGGAGGTCTGTATTCCTCCAAGAATTTGTGTGATGCATACTGATATTCCCTATAGCTGTCCATCACTTAGAAAGCAGCTGCTTTCCATTATTTAATACAGATGCTTTACAAATACTTCTGTAACTGGGTTTCTCCTCAAGAGAAACACCCAGCTCTTGCAGAGCCACTAGAGCTCAGCCGTGGGCGACTTACATCCCACGCTGGCTTTTGAAGGTGACTTGTAAAGAGGACTTCAGGATCCGGTGGCTTTGATGGAAAGCTGCCACCAGCACTCAGATGTGTTGACAAATGCAACGGCTGCCTATGGGCAGCAGTTTTAATCCACAGGGGATTAAAAACCATTTCATCATAAACACCATGCCATAGCATCTAACCTGACGACATATTTATCCTGCTTGTGTTAAAGTCTTCATCTGACAAGGCCTAAGTTTTGTTCTTTCTTATCTTTTCAAATACAAGTTACATGTTTTTATTTGTACTTCTCAAATCAGATATTCAGGGTAGCTACCACTCCGTGCCTGGTGACTGTTCTGCTGCTTTTGAGGATTTTGTGTGTCTTTTGCACTTCTTTAGCCATGGTGTCCTCCACTCCACCCATGGTTAATCTGTTGTTCCTTTTCATCAGTTTCTTTTTGGTTTCCAGCTTAGTTTTCCAACATGTCTCTCCTTACTCAGATTGAGAGTATTAACAGAGCTAAAAAGATTAAGTAAAGCAGTCATTATATTTGGCATAAGTTTACTAGTGCCTATGCTGTGGACACTGTAAGCACTCTGTTTAAATTATCAGCTTTGGACCAGCTCATTATTTTTTTCAGCTGACTGTTAAATCCTTACCTATTTTGAAAAAAAGTTAGGGATAAAACCCTCTTTAGAAGATCACTACGGGTGAGATTTATCTTGACTAATTTATCAATCTAGAAGTTTTGGGACTAGCTTAAGCCCGTACTGTTCTCAGGGAGGAGAGGGGAGGAACTAAGGATCGTCTGTGGTGTAATTCAGCAGGAGGCAGTGATATAGCAATACAAAATGTCTAGATTGCTCTGTTCCCTCTGTTTTCAGAGCAGGAGTTGAGGGATCCGAGCACTGAGACCCAGAGACTATGCCGTGCCCTCTACTTGGGAGAAGACGCTGTGGAGCAGTTCCCATCTTCCCCGTGTAGTGCAAGCCTCACACACCTCCTCAAAATCTGGTCTACATGGGATTTAAGTGAGATTGGATCTAGGTCCACTTGGGGATTTAATTCCTTTGGATTTTGTATAAACAGTAACCAAAGCTATTTAGCACAAGGCATTAAATTTAGCCTGCTCTGAAGATGTAGGGAGTGTGGCTTGTCCACATGTTCAGCAGAACAGTGAAGTCCTTGCCTTACGAATGTAATATTTTTAATGCAAGAAAAAAAAAAAAAAAAAAGGGAAACATCTGGCTGTTGACAGAGTTATTTCCTTGCACTGCTCCTAGTGTTTGGCAAATATTGTTTTATGCCCAGGTGAAAGTCATCATAAGTCCCACATATGCCGGGCGAAGTTTAGTGGCTGAACATCTCCCTTTCATTCAGCAGTTGTCTCCGAAGGTCCAGGCATTTTTTACAAGGACATCTGTAAACTCGTGTCATATGACAGTCAGGAGCAGTAGTGCAGTCCCAACAAGAGCTATTGCATCAGCACAATACTTCTTAAATGATGTTGCACATGAGACTTCTATCGCTCTACGTGAGAGTTACAGATTTGCTAATAATTCAGCTGAGAAATGCTAAAATTTTGTTGTATCCAAAAGGATGAAATGGAGGAGAGTTTATATGCTAAGTTTATAATTATAAAGCAGAGTATAGCCCTCCAAATGAGGGAGAAAGGCACAACAAACAAAATAAATATTGCTACTGGTTTAAGTTACAAAAGTTTTTGTCTGTCTTGCTCAGGCAATTGCAATTATCATCCATTTCCTAGGAATCCTTAATATTGGCACCCACAAAATATTGCATGTTTTATGTATCTAGTGCATTTTCATCACCAGCTGTCCCGCCAGGGGTCTGCTGCAGCCTCACCATTAAGCTGTCAGGTTCCCTGGTTGTAATGAGTAATGACAAAGCAGTTGCAGCTTCTCTGAAATGCAATTAAAAATGAATGGTTGGGGGAGGTGATATTAAGAAAAACAGAAAACCCCACGCAAACATTCTTGAGGTTGTTTTCAAAGACTTATTGATGTGAAATTCTCAGTATTTGAATTGGTATTCAAAACATACCTAGAAACCCATTATGCTTTTCCAGTCACTGAAGGATTGAGTCTAAGCATTGCATGGGTACAGCACTAACAAAGGCTCTGTGGGAAGAGGTTTTGCACAGCAACGGGTGAACATCAGTCATACTTGCATATTCTTCTTTCCACACGTCAAAGGTCTGAGAAGACAAAGAGCCATGCCTTGGACGGTTTTGAAATCCATCAATCTCCATCAGTCCTGAATGGACCATTCCAAGTGGAAAGGCTTTTTGCCCATGCAAGTATCACAGCACTGTGTCATGCCTCCAGGTATGATACAGTATGTTTTCAAAGAACATTTCCCTGAGGTAAGAGGTAAAATATAGCTCTTGTATCCAATATTGCATAAAGTCTAGTCCTCTGCAGGAAAGCATTCTTGTTCTCCCTTCCCAAAACAAACCCACTATTTATAACTACATTATTACCAAGAAGGAGTAGGGCAAACAGTGCACTCTTTTTTTAATTGTCATTTAAAGGTAGTTTAAGGACAGGCTCACCTATCAGCTTATAGAAAATTATTTCCATTTATGAACATGAACAATATTTCTGTACTGCTTGCCCTAACACCAATGACTTGTATAATTATTTTTTTCCCCTATGAACCCATTAGACAAACCATGAAATAAGGTAGGTTTTGATATTGTGTGAGGCTGTGCAGTTCATGTACAAATTGTGCTTTTGCCGTTTTTCTTTTCCAGATGACATTTTTGCTCCTGGCTTCTTCCTTTTGTCTGATTTTTTTGTGGCAATTGATTTATTATTTTTTTTACTAGGGAACAAATTGAAATACACAGCAGACATTTTCCTGTCTGAATTGCACAGCCACTTTGGAGCAGAAATAATAAAGGGCTGTTCTACTCTAGTAGACCTTGCTGGTGAGAAGAAAAAAGTGCCAAGCGATGAATACAGAATGAGATTTGATCAAAGCTCGCATCGATTCCTTGCCCTAAAGTTTACAGGTTGATAAAGCTACATTAGCACCAGAAGGATATGGCTTTTTAGGCCAGCCCTTGTTGGGTAAATGCTACAGCCGGGCCCCTGATACTTGGCAATGCCCTGGGATGGGTTTGCAGTGGTGACAGGCAGTGCCGCCAAGGGCTGGACCCAGACCTGGACCTGGACCAAGACCCAGACCCAGCATGGTGCCGTGCGTGGCTGGGATTCATGGGATGAGTGTGTGGATGGGCACCCCATGTCTTGCCTCCCAGCCCTAGTTGGGATTATGGCTCTAAACAATTCACTTAACATTTCTACTGCAGCTTCCCCCACTTCTTCCCTTTCACCAAATGCTTACAGTGATATTTGAAGTGATACAGATTGGTCCAACCCAGCAGAATAGCTGCAGAGACCACCGAAGACTGGGACCTTGCAACCTCTAAACACTGGGCTGGTGTGGCAAGCCAGCAAAAGCCAAGCAAAATGCTCCTCAGCCCCACAGCCAGCAGAATGACCCAATTTGCCATCCTGCATCAGGGACATACAATCCTTTTTTCCTCCATGTGAAATCTTAAGCTTTTTGTGTAAACCTCACCTGTTAAATTTCAGGAAACCCCCAGAAATCTGCTCCCCACAGGTCCCCAGAGTTTTAACATGGCCAGAAGGCAGGTACATTTTGGGTATAGCAGCAAACAGCTGCTTTTCAGACCCTTCCCAACACAGTTTTAAGACTTGCTCCATGAAGTTATTACTAGCATGATTCAAACCCAGCTTCCAGCTCTGGTGTGAGCAGGATCTTTTAGCCTGCTTTCCTAAGGAAACATTGTACCTGTGATGACACTCTAATAATTAATATTTTTTAGCCCACTGGCCAGCTTCAATCAAATCTAGCTGCCAGACAGCGGTCTGGGAGACACCAAGTTCCTACAAGGTTCATGAACCACACATGGATGGGCCCAGGAAATGAAAGAAAAAGCAGATAACGTGTATGAGACCCCAGAGAGCCCAGGGAGAGGGAGATGCTGTGGATGCCCCGCTCCAGGAAAGCTTTGCAACATTTTTCATCTGCATGGATATCGAGGCATCCACCAGGAAAGCAGATTTCATTAGTTCTAGTACCGTTTTTTATAGAAGTATCATGAACTTACACTCTCTGTCCAATGTCTTCCACAGTACTGGAACCAGCCAATGCTGTGGGATGGAAATGGAGAGCCAATTTTGCGAATGTCAAAAGCCTCTCAGAAGGCTTCTCTGGTGAAACCTGCAGTTGCTTTCCTTCTGCCAGATAGCCCGCCACATCCAGCAAGGCAGCAAGGAAAGGATTGCTGCTCTCCATTTGAAAACGTGCCTTTGTTCAAAGCAGCGTTTTTGCCGTGAGCCCACCTGCCTGCCGGGAGCTTCCCTCAGGGACTTGGCCATAAAATGGGGCCACAGGGGCAGGCACAGAAGGACTGCAAAGTCCTCCAGCTATTTCTTTGAATGACTGCTTTAACAAGAAGGTACAACTACAGCCTGTGCTCAAAAGGACTTCAGAAACCAGCCAGCAGTATTTTCCCTACTGGATTTTTTTAAAAAATTCTGAACTGCATGTTTCTCAACAGAAGAGTAGCACAGCTCCTGTAATAGCAGCTGTCGCTGCAGCACCTCAGCAGAAGGCAGCTAGGGAGGGCAAGCTGATCTGGACACAAGGAAAGTGCAAGGAACAAGCCCTCACAACTGGCCTCAGCACGGATCATGGAGAGCTGTGCTCCTTCACTGATGCAGGCTAATGCAATCTAATTAGAGATGCCAGAAGTTATTTCTAGTAACAAAGCCAACAAGCAGCCTTCTCAGTGATTAGCATTTTTCAGACTCATTAAGAAATACAAATAAAAGATCTTTACCCCTCTTTTTCTTTCTGTTCAGTGCTGCAATGCTTCCCTAAGCCAGAGGCCAGATAAAAAGAGAGGCTCTGAGAGATATGCAAAGACAGCACCATTGTCAACCAAAGAAACCTCCTTCAATTATTCAGAGTATCTGCTGTTCTCAAATTTCCCATTCTTACAGCTTGACCTAAGTGGTGCCGCATGCATTTGGCAGTAGTTATTAACTCAGAGGACAACCCAAGTAAGGAACATATATATTCCTTGGGTAATAAATGTTCAAAGTGAATGCTGTGGTAAGAAGTTTCCGTATACATTTGCAAACTATCTGCCAAATACATACTTGTAAAGAGTAGGGAACTTCAAATGAAAAAGGTAAATGTAATCCTAAGTAGGCAGGAAACAAAACCGCTTCTTTTTTTCTACTTCATCAACAACCAGAAAATCAATCATAAAGCTGTGGCCCACCAAAATATTCACAAAGCTGCAAGCATTCAAAACCAGTGAACAATTGAGCACCATCAACCAACAACTAGGAAAATCAGTCTTTGTGATAACTACCAGTAATATTTTCAATCTGAAAGGAAAATTGGAGTTGAATTCATGACGAAACAATGTTTAAGAAGGTAACTACGAGAGCTTCATGTCTATGCTGCAATGAGTTAGAAAAATTAAACCAGACCCTGGTATCTCCATGCATAAACTAGGATGGTGAGATGACGTGACCTCAGGCCAGAGGTGTTGACAGACAGCATTCTCATTTTATTATATTTATCTTTTTGAAATATGCTTTGAATGGCATTCTGTCGTGGTTTAATGCCAGTCGGTAACCAAGCCCCACGCAGCCGCTTGCTCACTACCCCACACCCAGAGGGGTGGGGAGGAGAATCAGAAAGGAATGTAAAACTCAAGGGTTGAGATACGAACAATTTAATAATTTAAACAGAATAAAAAGGTAAGAACAGTAATAATAATAACAACAACAACAACAGCAACAACAGTTATAATGAAAAGGTGGGGAAAAGGATAAAATCCAAAGGAAAAGGGGCAAAGGAAAACAAGTGATGCACAGTACAGCTGCTCACCACCCACTGACCGATGCCCAGCCAGTCCCTGAGCAATGATCCCCCCACCCCCAGCTAACCCTCCAAGTTTATATGCCAAGCATGACGTCCCATGGTATGGAATTTCCCTTTGGCTGGTTCAGGTCACCTGTCCTGCCTGTGTCCCTTCCCAGGTTATTGTGCCCCTCCAGCCCTCTCACTGGCAAGGCTCAAGAAACCGAAAAATCCTTGACTTCGCATAAACATTACCCAGCAACAACTAAAAACATCAGTGCAGTTATCAACATTGTTCTCCCAACAGAGCCAGAACACAGCACTGTACTAGCTACTAAGAAGAAAGTTAACTCCATCCCAGCCAAAACCAGGATACATTCTCATTCCAAGATCCCTTGTACCCATATTCTTCTGCTCCATAGGAGAGAGGACGCTTCAGTTAGCCAGTCAACCCAGACCATCCTCCTGAGCCACTGCACTGCATCTCCTGGGAAGCGATTAGATGCTACAGCTGACTGAGCCAAAGAAATTCCCTCTGTTTCCCCCGTTTGTCACGGACACATTACCCTTGCTGAGTCTGCAGAACCGCTGGCAGCATTTCTCTCCAAGGTGCCAGCAGAAAGGGAGACTGCATAGCTCAGCTGGAAGTGGCTGGATCTCCACACAGTGGCACCCACTGCATAGTATAAGGTCTGTCATGGAGGGCACACAAACTACCTCCAGTAAAATCATGGTGAAACGGTGAACAACATACCCCAGCAACTTGCAGCAAGGCTATATATACATTAGCTCAGTGATGTGCACAGCTTCTACCAGCCAAAGAAGCAGAAAGGCCGAGGACATTGTCCATACTGTGACATTTCACAAGCCACTGACCTGGTTATGTACCTTTCAATCAAACTTTTCTGATTTGTGCAGCTGGTCAAAAACAGATGGGTGGGTATTATTCTGCATTTTCCCGTATTTCCTTTCCAACACACGAACCATCCCCTCTTAAAACTCTCTTAGAAATGTGAAAAAGTGCCTAGCCATGTGAGGAAAAGTCCCTTTCAATCCAGCCTCTCCCAAAGGTGGGACCCACCAGCCCGGGGCTTTGCTCACCAGGGGCTGCCCTGCCTCAGGGCTGTAGGGGACGGGCAGCCACGGCCGTGCCCCTGCCACCCCGCCATGCTCTCGGCGGCCGAGCAAAGAGCCCTGGGCCTGGGGATGCGGGTGGGCTCTGGGAGGCTGTGGGGCCCTGTTCCGTGCTGATCCATCCGTGTGGCAGGATGAGTGCAAGCCGCCGAGGGCGAGAGCACGGGGGTGGCAAAGGGGGATGGGTGCGCGGGGGGGATCAGACGCAACACTTACTGCAGAACCGCCGCCGCCTGGCCCCGCATCGCCAGAGCCGCGTCCGCACCCAGTGCAGGCACGGGGACAGGTCCATGGCTTGACGGGCTGGCCGCCACCGCGACCGGCCCGCTCCCCGCCGGGCAAACCCGCGGCAGCCCCGGGCCAAGCCCCAGGCTGCCGGGAGGATGCGGTGTGCGGCTGCTGAGGCCCTGCCGTCCCTCAGTCGCCATGCCATGTTTTATGCATGAAGGTGACAGCACGTAATTTCATCCTGATTCTCCGCGCCCAGCGCGTACGTGAGCCTCTGCGACATGAAGGAACCACAGCACCGGTCCCTGGGGACAGCGGGCTCCGGGGGAGGCAAGAGGGGTGCAGTGCTGCCAGGGGTGGCCGAAGGTGCCGTCAGAGAAATGGCGCCTTTCTCACCCTCTGTGGTATTGGCTGAAGTTCACCCATCTACAGGTCTACACGTGCGTGCCCTGCACGGAGCCCGGAGCGAGAAGAGTTTCAAGGATATTAGGATGCCCTGCAGAAACCCACGGTCACAAAACCACAGCCTGTGTTTGCAACCACAACCCTGCTGCTGAGAGGGGCAGAAAGAGGGGTGCTGAGGGTGTCAGAGTGCGATGAAGCTGTAGCCTGTGCCTATCAGTACTGCGCTGGTGGGGGTGGTCAGCACCTCTGACTTACACTCTAGTTTCACTTTTGATATTACAGTAACCCCCAGAGTGCCAGTGATAACTCTGTTACCGCTGTCTGAAGCACTTGTTTTGTAACATGACAAAATGGCCTCTCCACCAACAAACTGACAACGTAGGCCCCTGATTTCATACCTATCGGCTTTGCCTCAGCAAATACATTTGCCGTTTTTACCTTAAATGCTCCCTAGATCACAAGAAACGGGTTACCGTACACAGTACACCCTTTACCAAGCAAGGGCATAGCTGGAAGTGGGTCTGGAGCACGAGCTGTGTTGCAAACGCATAGGCAGTGTGTCCCCTGGCAGGACCCCTGAAACCTTTCCCCGTGCAGGGTCCTGCGGTGAGGCCGCTGGAGGTGGACAGGAGGGTGGCAAGCCCAGCCACATGCACCGGCGGCGTAACTAGAGAGCGATGGCTGGCAGGGTTTCACGTTTCCTTGCCGCTTGAATCTCATAGTAGGGTCATGCAAAGGGCCATCGTCATCGATTTTTTTGTGTCTGATGTAGGCAGAGGTGTTCTCGTTGTAATAATGATAGATAAAAGCCAGCGGATACATTTGAGCTTAATTTTAAAGTTGGTTGGATTCATCCCAGTCTGGACTAAAAGCAGTATTTTGAATCCCTATTGGGAATAAGAAAAACTCAGTGGTATTTACGCCTGAAGTATTTGTTAAAGACCATACGTAGCTTGTCCACACTGGGAATTCACACAGGATTCAGTATGATAACCCCAAACAGCCTGGAAACTTAAAAACAAACCCACAAATCACTGTCAAGGGGAGATATGAAATTCTACAGACCCCCATTACATCTTGCCAGACAACAGTCGTGTCAGATAATTCATCTGGAGCTGATCAGAAATGAAAGTAATGGGTGGTGCAGAAACACTTTGAAAACCATGAAGAATTTTGTTTGAGTCACTGTGCAATAACATCGTTTTGAGACCAGAGTGAATTAGCCACATATTGTGGTGGACAACGTTGCTGGCATAACAGGGGGCAGCTGAGCCAGGTTATTTTCTCCACCAACATCTTTCTGGTATTTCAATGGACATTATCATCTATTCCTGTTCCTATCAAGGAGAACTCACCATATGATGCTTTGGGTCTGCTGAAACCATAGCTGTACCAGACTGGACGGTATACCTGGGTCGCTACGTCCAGTCTCCAGCTGCCTTGGCAATCCCAGCATATTTCCAGTCTTTAATAAATTATATCTCAGATTTAAGCTTCCTGCCCTCTTTTACTTGAGGAATAAGGAAATACAAGTTGAGAGGACTTGAAGTGATGAAGAGCCACTTTTTGATTAGAACACAGCACAGCTGTGATCTCAGTGTCATCAATTACTTGCAGTCACTCTGATGCACATAATTTACAGCAATAAATGAGATATAACAGCAGGTAGTGCGGGCTGAAAATAGAAATTAGATCTGAAATGAGAAAGGTGCGACAGCTTTGGTGTATTTCATGCTTAAATAGTGCTTATAATTGTCTTTTTAGAATCATACAGACAAATAAAAAAGAATAATGTAAGAGACAGTCTATGTAGCATTCAATTTTACTTGTTTAAGGAAAATACATTATGATGACAAGTATATTTGTGCTGACGGTAGTTTGTTTTCTTCGGTATTTGATATTTGCTCCCCTCATTTTTAGTTCTTTTTGAAACAGAAACACACCTAATCTTAGAACAAGGTATTTGTAAATGTATGTTTGCATTAGAGTAGGCAGAAGTCATATTTTTTTACACTTGATTGGTTCCAATTCATTATTATTTTCTTCATAACATTCTGGGTGATTTGCATGCAGTCATCTGGCACCAAATTGTGAAGGAGACATTCAGAAAATCTTAATTATGCACACCAATTTCGACACCATACACACACGCACACACCCCTTCAATTTTCCTCCAACTAGTTTTCTGTAAATGAATGATGACATGTCAGAGTCACAAGGCGGGGCACCCAGAACACGTTTGTCTCTGCATTTTACTTCAAAATCATGGAGAGGAAGAGACATGTAGTTGCAGAGTAGAAATTGGAACTGCTGAGCCAGTTCACACCCAGTCATGTTGCTCCTGTAACTCCAATCAGCGAGAAAAACCTTGGCAACAACCAACAAAGGCAACAGCCTTCAGTCGTCGCAGTTTCCAGGGTTAACTATAACCACACAATCCGATGCTCATCATTGACCTCCCAGCACAATATGGTTTTCTAGAGGCTGCTGCTATTCTTCCACAAAGACAGAGACCTCCTGCAGATCATGATGGCCACAAACTGGTGCCTCAAGCCCTGACATGTGGCTGTACTAGTTTTTTCCTAGCATGCTGCTGGAAAACAAACAAAGTTAATGAACCTTTCCCATCAGCAGAGGGGATTTGTTGTCAGGCTATATTCCCCACTTTAAGGCTTTGAGGTGCTCCGATTGCAATATAAGCAACAATTTTTCAAGTTAGTAAGCGACAAGTGCTAAATGTTAGAGCATTGTGCTTTGGCATGTCAGATATCTATTTGGATGCGCAGTGGAATTCAATCTTATTTAATGCTTGAAAGCAGTTGATAAGGTGTAGTGACGTTAACGGATGTCAAAAGTACACAGTGCACTCAGTGATGGAGTAACTAGCATTTCACGAAGAACTTCCACTTAAGCCACTCCGTGTGCTTCCGTGCAATGATTCAGTTAGCTAAAACCCCTGGGTAACAGGCTTTATAAATACTGTAGGGAAAAAAGAAGCGAGCGTAGGTGGCTCCGGGTGCAGCCCCCGCGGCTCGGCGCTCACACTGCGGTGCAGCCCCGTGCTGTTCTTGTGCCACCTACTGACCGGTTCCTCCTCGCTGTCAATGCACTGTTTCTCTATAAACGGAACGTTTTCCGGTTTATTTTTAAATGCGAGTATTTGATGTTGGATTTTGCCCAAGCAGTTGATAGCTGGTGAATGCAGTCAGTCCTCGTGCCTTCACAATAAGCTCTAACTTAGAGCCCAACCACCCTTCCCCGCACTAGTTGACTCAGTACAAGAATGGGATGGGATGGGATGAGATGGGACGGGACGGGACGGGACGGGACGGGACGGGACGGGATGGGATGGGATGGGACGGGACCGGATGGGGTGGGATGGGATGGGATGGGATGGGATGGGATGGGATGGGATGGGATGGGATGGGATGGGATGGGATGGTCTGTGTTATCCAGCATGTCAAATCCAACGGTACTTTCCGTCCTTAAATACGTAATTCCCTGCTGAAATCATTATGATTGCACAGAAGTTCAAAAGCAGAAGCTACCTGAAGAATTTGCTCTCTGTCCATAGGTGCTTTCTGTGATGTGACTGAGGTATAGTGAGGGCTTGACCTCTGTCAGGGAGAGGCACTGAATGCAGGCTGCAGGTCCTCACCCACTGGGTGTGCTAACGGAGAATTGTTTTTCTTTTGGCTTTCCAATCCCCTGAAATCAGGAACTACTCTGCAGAATTATGAAAATACTTTCAACTTTTCGATCAAAAGTCAAGGCAATGGCTACATGGATGTGTCCTCACAACTGGAAAATTCCTAAAGTGGTTAAAAGTGGAAAACATGTACCCTATCTTAGCTGTCATCATGGTTTAAGCCTAGCTGGCAACTAAGTACCATCCAGCAACTCACTCACTCCCCAGGCCCCTGGTGGCATGAGGAGGAGAATTAGGAAAAAAAAAAAGTTAAAACCTGTGGGTTGAGATAACAACAGTTTAAGAATTGAGGTAAAATAAATAGTAACAGTAACAACAACCACCACCACAACAAAAAAAAATAATATAGTAACAAAAAGGGAAACAACAAAAAGAGAGCTAGGAATAAAACCCAAGAAAAACAAGTGATGCACAATACAATCGCTCACCACCTGCTGACTGATGCCCAGCCAGTCCCCCAGCAGCCATCGGCCCCTCCTGGCCAGCTCCCCCCAGTTTATACACTGAGCATGACATTCTGTGGTATGGAATATCTCTGTGGCTAGTTTGGGTCACTGTCCTGGCTCTGCTCCCTCCCGGCTTCTTGTGTACTAGCAGAGCATGGGAAACTGAAAGGTCCTTGACTTAGAATAAGCACTACTTGGCAACAACTAAACCATCAGTGTGTGATCAATGTTATTCTCATCCTAAATCCAAAACACAGCACTGTACCAGCTACTAGGAAGAAAATTAACTCTAACCCAGCTGAAACCAGGACAGCTGTAAAGCTACCTGTTGGCATCTGTCTTGGGTAGATAAACCCCAGGCTGCCCTAACGCGGTGAGTTACGCTGCTAGCTGGTGAAACAGTGGCTTTAACAATTGTTAGTAGGCTAAATATCGCTATTGCTCTGCCAATGTTTCTGATAGCCTTTGTTTTTCTCACTCTCCCTGTGGCAGTTAACCTTCTGAAGGGTCCAGGTTATAAAAAGTTATTCCAGCCCTCACTGAGAACTGACTGAAACCTGTAAAAGAGTAGCACATTGATGTGACAAGCCTGGGATTAGGGGTCTTAAAAGGCTGTGGTATCAACACAGAATTTCTCCAGCAGCAGTGGACTGTGCATGTTGCTGTCATAGCAGGTAGTCCTTCCAGAACTTCTCATAAGGAAAAGGATGATCAGAATGGCACCCTTTTCTACATGTGGTCTTAAATAACCACTTTGTGCTGGGACCAAAGCAGCCTTGGCCAGGCCAGGGCATGACACTGGAGAAATTGCTTCCAGCTGTAGTTTCTACCTCCCACTCATGCTTTCCTCCAGCTGCATATTTCAGTGGGGCCATGACCTTGCTGTGTATTTTTAAAAATACGTGGAAAATAAGCTTTACATTTCTTCGTGGATAAATGGGCTGCCTCTTGCCGCTCTTTATTCAGTGGAAAGGTAAAAGCGGGAAGATGAGATGACAGGCTTCTCACCCTAATTTAAAGCATGGTGGAAATCTCACATATTCTTTAAAAGAGATGACAAAGGGCCCATGCATAAATTCTGTGTTTGGGGACACAATATTTTCTTTTTAATTATTTAAAGTTCAGTATGTGATCTTAATTATTTTTTTCCTTGCATTTTACTTGTTGGCCTGTGGGCAATTTCTTGTGAAATTAACTGGATTAATCATTCCAGAAATCTCAACTGGATAATCATGTACTTAATAAATATTTTTAGAAACAATTTCAGAGATTGGCAAGCATTTAGATTATGCTGCCAATAAACTTGGCACATTGTTGTACAGGAAGAAGAGTTTTTAGGTAACTATGACAGCTTTCTTGTTCTATGCTGAATTATCCCACAGCACCTGCTGCAAAGCATCGAGCATTTAGGATTTAGAAATAACCCAATGCTTCCCACTTGCATACATAGATTTGAGGCAGACACACTGCAGGAAGACCACCCCTGATAAGAAAAGCTTTCAGAATAGATTACTGGCCTGGAATAACAGCAGGAGAGAGAGCAATCATACCTCTTGAAATATTTATCTTAGCATTTTCCCATCAAACATTGAAAATGCAGCTGCACCCCTTCTGGATCAATAAATAAATATTGTGCTCAAGGCACAAATCTCTTTTTTCCTTAATCTTTTCCTAAACTTCCTTGCAGACAGCTGCCCAGTGCAGTTAAGCCGGGCTTTCAGGCTATCCAAGCTTTCACCAGTATGAGAGCTAAACAAATGCTAAACCCTTTCAGATGGATAAACTCAGGGTGGACAGGATTGTGTTTCTGCAAAGGAGGATGGCTAAAATGGGAGCTGCTGTGTGAGAGTGGAGCTCATATCAAAGTTCCCAGTATGACTTTACCATAGTCTTCCTCCTTGAAAAGACGTGCCCAAGCAAAACAACAAAAAGTATACAACAGATTTTTGACTGTTAAGAACCTCTGGAACACTTTATTACAATGATATAGTACCTATGTTTCAATTAGATAAGGAGGTTTCATTCTAAAAGCCTCTTAATCAAGAAAAAGTATGCTTTTCAAGTGATAGCCATTCCTAAATTTACTGAGCTGCTTGCTGTCTTTTCCTTTGAAGCCTGCTCCCTTACATACTCATTTAAAGTATAATTTCTGATAGCTCTTTTAATCATCTCTTCTACTAATTTCATCTCATATTTCCTGGTTTTAGCTCTACTCTGTATTGTCCTAAATATTTTTTCTCTTCTTGCTCTTTTTAAATATGTGTTGATTGTTAACATATTGCGGTTTTCCATAGCCCTGACTTTATTTTTATTATTCTGTATCTTTCTCTTTGAAGTTACTTTTTGGCAACTGTGACTCCAGCACTGGACACACCACTCCAGGAGCTTCACAAGGACTATATGGGCCAGAACTTTATGTCCTTCTCTTGTATAATGATGCTTTTGCAAACACCATGGTATATAGTCCCATATCACAAAAAAAGCTCACACCCTGTTTGTTTTTCAGTCTTCACAATAGTATTTCTTAGGATTCTGATTTCAGATTTATATAAAAGTGGTTATTACTATGCTTAAATGTTTTTTAATAATATCTCATAGAATAAGGAATGGCTAGATATCTCATATAAATATAATATATCTGGTTACCTTAAACCAGAAAAAGAGGAAGCACTTAGACTGCTAATAAGGTTTTAAAAGGTAAGTTATTATTTACTTTCCACTACCCCTTAAGATAAATTATCTCATTTAATAATCCTGTCAGAAGGTATGACTCACCCCTTAGAATAGATGTGAACAAAGAATCCACAGCTATTGCAGTTAATATTATATGGAGTCCCAGTGCAGTCATTTGCCTTCATGATTTCTGACTTTGTAAAGCTGATAGAGAGCTTAACGGCATGACTCAAAGCCAGCGAAAAGTGTAAACCTGTATTCTAACCTATTGTGTTCTCAAACTGAGGTTGCACAAGAGATCTGGTAGGAGAGACATAGGTTCAAATTACTGTATAATCTGACACAAAATTTCCTTTCCAATTGCTCATGACTCAGATGTTTTTACTCACTGACTGCCTTAGAAAAGCATGCCTGGTTAAACATTTCTGGGCATTGTTTCTTCCCCTCTCCAAAACAAATGATTGCATAAAAATAATCTTCTAGGCTTGTTGCAGGGACTATTGCAGAAAATCAAAGAGTTTAAGTCAGTACACTGCTGTGAAGGTACAGCAGTGGTCATCCAGAAAATACAAAAAAATCATTAAGTCTGCAAATCATGTTTCAAAATTAGTTTGTTTCAATCCCATAGGCATATTAATTTTCTCCTGAAATTCTGAAACTTCCAGGCGGCTTACAAACTTGAAAATTACATCCCAAATATTTGTAATAAAAGTGCAAAAGGAGGCATCCTGTGCCTCCAGTGGAGTAGTAGCATTTACATCACGATGCAAATAAATTATGAGTTAGGTCTGAGTTTCTCTTCAAAGTGAAGACTCTGATCACAGCTTTATTGAAAGCTTTCTGGTCTGAGGCTTGGTTTGACATGTCACACAGCTTGCTGGGATAACTATAAGTCAGAGGATGATAGTTGGAGTTGGAGTGGCCTTCTGGAGGTAACCTGGTCCAACTTCATGCTCAAATCAGGATCAACTTCAGAATCAAATGAGGTTTCTTAGGGTCCTCTCCAGCTGAGCTTTGAAAGGTTTCCAAGGATTAAGCTAAGAAAGCAGTGCCAAGTACCTAAGGCCCTCTACCTATATTAATTAAAGACACTCTACCTACATTAATTAAAGACGGGGCCCCAGATTTTCAGTCCTGAAAATTAGCAATTCCTGGTTCTTGTCCTAGACCCATTTTCTGAAATGCTAGGGCTCTTCCCTCTTCAGGTTTGGCCATAATCAAAATCATACCCAAACCCCACATAAGTACATTTTCCCTGGGCTGGTAATCAAGAAGTGTCTCATCCTCTGTCCTCCTCTTGTAGCATAACCACATGGAACACCTTTCCTATGGGGTGCAGTTGCACAGCCTCAAGTGCCTTCTGCTGCTGTCGGCTAGTTTGGCGCTGAAGGAGTCCATCTGACACCCTCTGGGAGACAGACTGACAGCGATAGTGTGTGCAAACCCTGTAACTTTACACTGGCATGGGATTCAGCCTATGTGAAAGCATGATCCCTCTCGCCCAGGCCTGGAAACATCCAGTTTGTTGCAGCTGAATAGCCTAGTGCTGGGATCAGCCTTTACCAGAGGCTCCAAAATGACAAACAGCTCCTGAGCAGAGGTAGCTCCAGCCAGGAGAACTAACCTGGTTGATGCGATAGGTGAGTGGAGGAAGAACTGTCACCACTTAACAGATCAAAAATAAAGAGAATGACAGGCAAAGTAATGCACACAAGACCTGCAAAGAGAGTTATAACTGCTACCGATCTGAAATGTGGTTGGTGTATCTTGAGAGGGCACATGATGTCCAGCAGGGCTCCTGCACAAGCTAAATGTGCACGCAAAGCAAATTCTCCCAAACTGGGAAGTTCAGAACAGTCATTGCTTTTCACTTTGGAATGAGGTTTGGATGAGTCTTTCAGCTCTTAAGTTCATAAGGGTCCACACACAAATGATCTTAAAGCCCATATAGCAACAGAGTGGGAAATCTATATCACTCTGACTTCATTTGCTGTACAGATTAAAGTGCCTTTGACATTGCCACTGTGGGCAAATGGTCATTTGCTTCTTTATAATGATTACCCATGACAAAGGTCAGTGATTTTTTTCCTGAGCATCTTCAAGACATGACTGTTGTACTTTGGGAGAAGTCGTGCACTCTGCACAAGCAAAACAGACTGACCTTGAGTAAGGTAACACTTTCATTGCCAGCCTCTGTACTAGTCCAGTGAACTCTTGGAGAGCAGGAAGAGGTTTGCATTTTCTTCCTTCCTATCCTTTTTTCTTGGAAAAAGCTTTCAGTCAAAATCCAAAGAAGTTAGACATACTTCAAAATTCAGCTTTTCCATGCTGATGTACAGATCGTTCTCATTGGACCTCACCTAAACTCAGTAGATGATCAGGAATGTCTGCTTTTTCCTCCTTTCACTAATTTGTCTTGTCTCCCCAGCTCACATCACTGGCTTTATTCTGTTTTGTTTAGCTGACACTTCTTGTCTGCTGTGTAGACACTGAAGATACAAGGTGATGTCTAACTACCCTTTGAATATTTTGTTAGTACAAACCCCAGCACACTGAGTTCCTAGGAGTTAGTGCAATTTAAACAATAAAAATAAATCTCCACATAGGAGGAAACACTGGGCTGGAGTGAGGGGCATTTCAAGCCCATTACACTTCCACTTCCTTGAGCTAAAAAGATTTTGAGAGTCCTGGTTTTTGCAAATACAACAATTAAGAAACCAGACATTTTAAGAGAATTTCAAAGTTTATATGTAAGTTTTAAGGCGGAAGCAGAAACAGCATCCTGAATTAGCCAGAACTCATCCTGTCCCCAGATTATGGTGGCCCTCTCACGTATTTCTTCTACTCCCTAGGCTGGGGTCTGTCCTGAAATGGGCTGATGGGGGGTTGGGGACCCATGGCTAGCAGCTTCAGCAATTTCCATTGTGATATCATGCTACTCATGCTCACCCAGGTCTTGAAAATTCTTCCAGTGGAGAAAAACTATTCCTCAAATTCCAGCAAAGGACTGGGAGTGAAATCTCCCGGTGAGGTGATCCTTGAGCTATCCTCTCCTTAAAGAATAGCCTGGCTGAAGCAGAAACCCCATATCTGGCTGCTAGATGAGCAAAGCCTCCAAAGGTAAGCTTAATCATTCTTAAGCATATAAAAACATGAGTGAAAGAGCACCAACCCATAGTTATGCTGATATTGCTGTGGCTATTTAAAGAACTAAATAAACGACGGTTAAAGAAAACTTTACAGGGAATGGCCAGATGAGTCGAAATATAATGGGATTATTTTTTCTTTAGCACTTTCTGGCCACAAGGTGTCAATCCTTACTCACAAGAAGAACTAATGGCTGTTAGGTTATTCTCAAGCAAAGCTGTAGCAAAGTTTATGGCTTTTCCAGGAGCAATGGCAGTTAGGGAACTAGAAAATGAAAAACTCATAAATGCAAAGGATGAGTGTAAACTTCAGCTGCAAAGTCTTCTCCTGTCACCTTGTAAGGAGATCACATACACACTTTGTAGTATTAGATACGCAGCTGCACCTGCACAGCTAATGGATTAAATCAAAATCAATTCCATTATTATTTTTCTGCAGTATTTCAGTTTTGATGTGATATGTTAAGAAGTTGTACTCTTCTCAACATATTTCTATTTAACAAAGATATGAAAAAGATCAGCAAAAAAGAGAAAGCTCTAGAGACATATCCAGAGACACTTTAAGACAATAAAAAGTGACAGAAGGAAAAAAAAAAAGTGAGAAAAAAGGAAAGGGAAAGCCAGGCTTTCAAAAAGCTCAGCACCATTTAAATGTCAGATAAATAGCCAGATTTTTCAATAGTGCTTTAAAAATGAAACACCTTCTTGCCAATTCGTGCTGTATAAACAGCATTTTTGTCTTCAGAAATCCTAACAGAGCATATAATTGTGCAGCTAAAATAAAGCAAAGACATTTTTCCCTTTTGCCACAGTTAATGGGCATTGAAATCCCTCTGGGTCCCCAGGTGAACTTTGTTTGCTCTGAGTGGCAGTTCTGCATTCAAGTACTCACACCACGTGGTAGCCGAGGAGGAAAAATACAGATTATGTGGCATGTGTAATTTAGTGGTATTCTGAAATGTCTCTCTCTTTCAGTGCTGCTGTATTTTTTTCCCCTGTGAGCAAGAATGTGTGTGAATATGCATGAATTGATGCTCCACGTTTTCATATTGGCAGGGGGAGAGAAGCGTTTTCGTCTCCCTTTAGGGTTTTTTCCAGATTTGGAAAAAAACTGGAAAGGAGAGAAAACTCCTTCTGTCTAGTCTACAGCAAAATAGTCTCTGAGCTCATCCCCACTCTGAAAATTGACCAAGGACAGTGTGTTTTCACCTGGGTAGGTATTGCCTGACCTTAGTCAGTCAGTCCTTAGCACTTCCCATGCCCCTTAGCACCCCTCTGCAGCATGCACAGCCATCAGCTCTGCTAGCTTCACTGCGGTGGATTCCCCTATGTGATTGTACCAGAGGCACCAGATCCAGCAAGCTGTCACTGATACCATCAACTGATGGTCACACAGTCACACAGGCACAGCGGGGTTCTGGAGCTTGTCAGCAGGACCCTCAATTACTAGCAATGATGTTTAAGATGGAAGAAAGCCAGCTCAACTGCTGGAGATTTGACTGAGTTGGCAGATGAAGAAAACGCTTTCTATTTCAAACCAAGCCTATTTCATGGGGAAATCATCGTTGGATAGTAAACACTGCAAGCTCTGTGAATAGTCTCCGGGGAGAGCAGAGCTGCACTTCAACAAGGGAATTAGCAAAAACTAGGTGGATCTTCCAAGGGAATGAGAAGCAAATGATAATTTAATGCCCTTGGAAAAAAGCAAGGAGAACCCCAAGTCTGGTGAAGGCAGGAACTGCTTCAGGAGGGATTGCTTTGTGTGAGTGTTACAGTAAATTCAAAAGAATTCACTGTGCAGCTTCTACCCCTGCCAGGAAATACCCCTGCTCTGCACCCATCTGGGCACAGGATCCATACTTGGAGGGCTGAGCATGTCCTGCTGCCTCACAGCTCAGCAACTTTGGCACATATTGCAGTCTGCTCTGGCACACGCTGCATTAAATACATTGGCACGTATTGCATCTCCCCAAACTAACTGGTGTACGTTGCATGCTAGTGTCTGGGCTGGTTCCCCTTTCTGTGTGCAGTGAGGACATCTAGCCCGTTTTCCCCGACACAGAGGCAAAGGTTTTGTGGCTGAACATCCTTGTTTTGGAAATACGGCATCACAGGGGCCTAATTCCATTGCTGAGAAAGGAAATGAGTCGATCGGGTGTGTGCAACTGGGAAGAGTGAGGAGGAGTGAATTCTTTGTGTTTGCAGCAGTTTTTCCCCTCTTTTTGTTGAATCACAGCTAAATAAATAAATCAAACAATCCAGGACAGCCATGGGACACAATCTGAAGAGCATACTTAGGTGCAGGTAAAGCATAAATAAGCTCTGCCAAAGGTCTAATTGTATCTGTGTTCACCCTGAGATGCTGACAACACACATTTTGCTGCTTATTAAAGAGCATTAATTTCAGATGCCATCTGATGTAAAACTGGAAATAGATACAGCTACTCTCAGGGCAGCAGCAATAAACTAAAAGGTCATGGACCTCCTAGCTTACCCGGAAATGTGCCTACAACAGTGCCCTTGGAACGGGGCAGCCAGCCTGGATTGTGTGAGGCTGCTCCTGCTCAGCCAAGGGGAGGAAGTGCCCATACCCCTCCCCAGGAGCCCCTCAGTGCTCCCTGAGGTGGCATGAAGCCAAGATGGCAATTGTGGCTGCTCTGCAGCTGGAGTAGAAGAAAGCTGGATCTCCTCAACATTTTCAAAATACTGTTTTTTCCTGATGTCCACCTGTCCTCCAAACAAATGGGTTTCTCTTCTCCAAACCCTGTCCTTCAGGTGTCCTGCTACCTCTGCTGCAGAGACCAGGAATCCTGCTGGTTTCTCCACCAGGGCTCTGACTGTGCTGAGGTGAATGCTGAATTAGGTCTTCAACTTCTGTTTACACCACAACCCACAGTTCGCCGTCTCTGCTTCCTCCCAGCCCTATTTTCAAATAATGCAGTATGCTTATTGTATTTCATACTCACTCTTTGGGATATTTTTAATAAGGTTGTTTGCAGCTCTCGTTCTTCATATTTTGGTTTTGAGTTATGGCAAGTTTTGCCCTTTGTATTTCAATGTGCTGCAGTTGAAAGAGAGGTAGGAAAAACCTGGGACCATCTGTCTGCTTGCAGTATGAGGAGCAGCACTGCCAGCTTCATGCTGCCTTGAATTGAGCTGGTCAGCCTGGCTCTGCTCCAGTGCCTGGGGACCTTGGTGGGGCCAGTGCAGCCCCTCGCTCTCTACAGACCCCTCCGTCTGCCACCAGGCATCTTCAAGATCATATTTGTAATCTGCCTGTACTCCCATCAGAAACACAACTGTGCTCACTGAACAATTCAATGCAAGTTGTCTGACAAAGATTTTAGGCTTCTGTTATGCTGAATGTAAATGAGCGTGTCTAACTGACCAAGGTTTCCTGTTATGAAGCTACCTGGGGACGAGGGAGTAACTCACTTATCTACCCAGATAAGCTCATCTGTACAGAAAGCTGAATAGAGCTATGCCATGTATACAGAAACAGTGCAGTCATGTATTTTTTCCAATGGAGGTACATAATACATTTTTTTACTGGCTGCATGATGGCATATCAAGTCAGCGTGAACATCTTGTGGAAGATACAGAGGTGACCTTAACTATTTGCATCCAATAGTTAGGTAGGTCTTGTCTCTGCTAGAATTCTATGTATTTGGCCAGTAACTTGTAAAACCAGATCCTTTTACACCTGAAAATGCCTAAAGCAGCATGTAGCTATCACTTTTTTAAAGCCGGTAAAACAAGCCAGCAGCCTCTGTGTGCACACTGAAACAAAGAGGCTTTCTTAAGAGTAGGCAAAAAAAAAAAAAAAAAAAAAAAAAAAGGCAAGTAATCCAACCAGGCAAGGCCATTTGCCAGACCACGGTCCTCTCTAGGAAAGACTCTTGGCTGCCTGTGTCACTTGGTATCTCACAGCAAACCCCCTCTTCCCTCTGTGTGCCAGCTGAGACAAGGGTCTAGGTATTTAACATCAGAGACTACTGGAATTTTCCAAACCACAAAATTTAATGGGTTGTTACAAAACAAAATCAGTTTTGACCTCTTGCTGAAGAATGGGGAGCTGATGCTTTCTATCAGCAGAGAGCTGTTAATGTGTTGAAAAGATGATGCTGATTCCTTGATGGCGGCGCAAATGAATTAAAATGAGGGAAGGAAAATTGTCATCTTGTACTGAGCACCTCATAATTTTGCTGTCAGTTGAAGAGCTAAGATTACTGCCAGCAGCAGATAATGCATAGTGAAAGGAACCAAAAGCATCAAGTTGGAGAAAAAAAAAAAAAAGACTAGCACGTGTGCAGTGAGGCAGGGAAGGAAGAAAGGGTAATAAAAACCTGTTCTGAACAGTAAATTAACCACTTAGGGGCAGAATGAAGACCACTAAATGTTACTGGATCCTTTCTGTTGAAATGGAGGTGAAAAAAATTAAATCGAACTCACTCCTGACACGGCTTCATTTTACTGCACTTAAGGATAATAAACTGATATATTTGCGCCTTGAGAAACTGTGTTGCAGAAAATGACAGCCAAGGCTGACAACAGGGGAAAATGCTTCCAAAAATCTCCTATCACATTCATGAGTAGATTTTGAGATTTTTGTCCACCAGTAACCATTTCATAATTGTTTTCAGAGATCATTTAAGAACTTGAACTTGAGAAGAACTGGCTCTCGTGTGCTACAAGCAAACTTCAGGCTGATTGTGAAATGCACTGTTCTTGTTGTGTTAGTTTATTATGTAAATCATCCAGAGGGGGAACACAAATAATAATACCATTTGGCCTATATCACTGATTGAAAAGCACAGCCTGCAACAGCCATACAGATTCCTTTTTGCCATCTTTATGTCCCAGCCTAAATAATGTGGTCTTGTTTCTGCTCCCATAGCTGGGAGGCACCTGTAACTGAGTTCAGAATGTGAGCTGTAGTTAAGAAACTGTAAATAGTTATTCATAAACTTGTGCTTTGCAGATCACTGATTATTTTCTGAAGAAATATCTGGGTAATTATTTTCTAATGACAAATACATTCAGTAAGTGTGTAGTCTTTTCAGTGGTGATTTGAGATTAGAGAAATAGTCTAAAACATTCACAGCAAGTTAAAAGATCAGCTGTGATTTTTCTGGAGCATCTGCTCTTAATGAGTATGAGCTCAATATCATGATACACGGACTTGTTTTGCTCTTGGATCGTCTCACCTGGTGTACAGTACAGCTCTGCAAAGTGTTGTAACAGCCCGCTGTTGTGGGTTAAGCCCGACAGGCAGCTCAGCCCCACGCAGCCGCTCGCTTGCTCCCTCCATGGGATGGGGGAGAGAATAGGAGGGGCTAAAGTGAGAAAACTTGTGGGTTGAGACAAATAGAGTTTAATAAGTAAAAAAAAGAAACAAAAAAACCAAACCCAAGAAAACCAAGTGATGCAAACCCCCACAATTGCTCTCCACCAGCCAACCAATGCCTAGGCAGTCCTTGAGCTAGCAAACTCCCCCCTCGGTTTTCATTGCTGAGCACACCATTGTACGGTATGAGATGTTCCTTTGGTCATTGGCGCCAGCTGCCCCAGCTTTGTCCCTCCAAACCTCTTGCCCGACCCCAGCCTACACTCTGGTAGAGTGGTGTGAGAAGCAGAGAAGTTTTTGACCACTGCTCAGTAATAGCTAACACATCCCTGTGTTATTATCAACATGGTTTTCATCAAAACCCTAAAACATATGGGCTGCTATGAAGAAAATTGACACTGTCCAACCAAAACCAGTACATTCGATCAAGTGACTATGAAATGTGGCAATAGAATGAGAAGAAACATTTTAGGCTGTTTTTGCTGATGATGTATCATGGAACTGCAAGGAAGGCTTTCCTTATGTGAACTCCTCATATTTGTGGCTTATCTCAGGAATTTTACAAGTGTTTTTCCTTCTACTGTTCTCAAAGTGCTCCTTTGGCACTGCTGGCTTAAGCTCATTGCCTGTGCCGCAAAACATCCGATGATTTCATTGTATTGGAGGAACCCTCCGAGCACCCTTCACTATTCAGGGAAGGAGAGATGGAGCCTGCTTAGGTTCACTCTATACTCCAGAAATAAACTGTGCCAAGAACCATACTTAGCCCCTAGAAAGTAAACATCGCACTAAAAATCCGTTCCCTGGTTTGAGCCTGCCTAGCAAACAACTCTCCATCACTGCACAGTGACTAAGGTGCTCCTTTGACCCTAAGGCATTTTATTAGTACAGTGTAGAAGGCTGGTTAATTAACATTGATAAAATACAGCTGTGGGCTGTCTTCAGTGGCAGTGGGTTGGCTGATGTAGACAAGGTGGAGCTGTGGCTGGTTCTGTTAAGGGGTTGGGGAGCCAAGGAAGAGGGAGCAGCCGGGGAAGAGAGAGGAGGAAGAAGCAGAGAGAAAATGGATGCCTGTGATGAGAAGAGACTAGGAGAAGGCAGCAGAGAGACTGGTATGAAGAGTATGTTGGTATGAGATGGTAAAAGACCTTGTTGCAGCTGGCTAGTTTGGAGTGTTGTGACAGCACAGAAACAAGTCACCCCATGCTTATCATCCTCAGCATCCAGCAACATCATTGGGCCACTCAATTAACTAATAGAAATCCAGCCTTTCTCTTTACATGGGTGGTGTGGTGGTGTTTCTCCTGCATTTTTCAAAGCTACTGATGTGAATTCTACCTCTTCTTTGCTGGGGAACAGAACACCTAACCGAGTGCAAAGTGAGGCCAGTGGGTTTCCCTGCAGTACCCTGAGAGCCATGATGAATGTCAATACCTGTTGTTTGTCCTGTCAACAAACCAGAACCTCTCACCACTTTTGGTTCAGTGCTGGCATTTGGCCCCAAATACCAACCACTTTAGGAGTCAGAAACAGGGCTTGCAATTAATAGCCTAGAGATACTACTTTTCAATAAGAGTGAGTAAATGGCCACACATGGAGGCAAACCTACTCAGATGAACATATCCATGTACACTGATGAAAGGAGATTGTGTTTGTTGGTGATACTCCTATTGCACAGAATTCTTTTAAAGTAACAGTTTGAACATGAAAACAGCAATTTTTTACATAATTTGCTCCAAATCATTGGTGACATATACGTATCCAGAAAAACTGGTGTGACCTCAACTTTGCTTGTTAGTCAACCCTTATGTTAACATCCTGTTATGGCTAGCCCAGGAAATGGCAACCTCATTTTGCCAGTAAATTCCTATTACATTGCAATATCACATCTGATGCTGTTTTATATTAGGGACATGCAGCTAGAATGTTCTTGCTGTTTGCTCACATTGTTTTCACTGCTTGCTAATTCTATATGTTATTTGTAAAACGTTCATAGGTTGTCCAGGGTTGACTGATGTTCTTTATTTTACAAAACATCTAGGATAACTCTGTACACTACAGAAATGGCAAGGAGATCCTCTGGAAGGATTTCATTCTCACATGGTGCTCTCCTGAAGCCAGAGGCAGTTGTGGATTTTGCAAGGGGAGGTGCAAGCCTGAGTGCAAAAAACTGAGTCTCTTGCAACAGTACTGAACCAAGCCTAGCAGTACTCTGACCTATGAAAAAGACCAACACTTTGTTGGTTTTGAACACCATTCAGGCAGAGCTCTGTAAATGGCTTATCAACATGAATGGGCACAGGTTCTCAGACTATACTATGGAAGCTCCTCCATGGGAAAAAGCTTGTGCAGAGGGAACAGAAGTACTATACAAATTATTACTGCTGTAGCCCATATCAGAGTTCAGATCTTCCATGTGAGAGGAGACTCCTGCATGTTCTAGCCACATGCCGATCTTCTCCTAAAGGTGACTGAAAATGAAAAGGTTGGTAGCTCAGTGTAGCTAGAGAGCTTTTGGCATTTAAAATTCACCTGTAATTGCTGCCAGTCTTCTCTTTAGTCACCACATATTCAACTTTTTGCTGGTTCCAAGGCAGTTTAGTCCAACATAACTTTTCCTCCACACTTCGCACCCTCTCTTCCCTGCCTCTCAGGCTATCACATTGTGAGCTGGAGGGCTACATGTCTCACCATTTAGGCCTAGCACACTCCCTTAAAAGCTCTTGTTGATGCACCACATGGTCAATGACCTCTGCAGAATGTGCCGCTTCTTAGAAAGCTTTCTGAGATTTAAAAAACATATTTTCTTGCAGCAGAGGTTGCTAGGTTGAATGAAAGGTATTGGTATTGATAGAAGGGCTGTTAGTAGTTCCTGCAGGGGAAGAAGTAAGAATAATAAAGGCTGAGAGAGAAGCTCAAACTTTTAAAAAGCAGAGAGAGAATCATGTTCAGTTTGAAATTTAGGTCAGAACTACTCTAGATTTATTTTTGTACAGGTTCATTTCATCCACTTCACTGCCACAAAGAAAATCTGTCCTCTTCTTCAGTTATCTCAGACAGTACAAATGTCTATGGAGCATGTCTCACCCCTCAGTTCCAGGGGATAGTTGTCTGACGGGGCTGACGCAAACCTGGTCAAGGCATGTTGTTTGATTAATATGGAGTCAATGGTAAGAAAAAGGCTTGCTGAGACATCTGACATGATTAAAGTTTCTAGTAGGGGAGAAATTGGATTTCACAGACCCTAAAAATAGTGTAGCTTGACTTAGTAGTGACAGGTGAACCAAGGAGCTGCAACACTCGCGTTCCTGTTTTAAATGCTTTACAATGCTACATTTCCTTTCAGTATCTTGCTAAGTGAATTCCATGCGTTGCTAGTAATGCCTGGTACAGAACAGAGAAAACCAGAATGCCAGTTTAGGCTGTGTGTTTTGCTCTCTAGGTTCACATCTGAAGTCATAAAAATTATAACAGTGTCTAACTAAATGTGATGGGATATGCAGAGGATTATGCTTTCATGTGAGAGCTAAGTAGCAGAAGCAGATGAGTTCTTAAGTAACAATGATCCTGGTTTTATGCAAATATGCCTGCTAAAAACGAATGAGGGAAGAGGAATATGGAAATGTATGATAATCACAGAATCATAGAAACATTTAGGCTGGAAAAGATATTTTTTTTTTAATATAATCAAGTCCAACCATTAACCTAGCACTGCCAAGTCCATCACTAAGCCATGTCCCTAAGCACCGCATCTGCGTCCATTTTAAATACCTCCAGGGATGGTGACTCAACCACTTCCCTGGGCAGCCTCCTCCAATGACTGGCAATCCTTTCAGGGAAGAAATTTTTCCTACTATCCAATATAAACCTCCCCTGCACAACTTGAGACCATTTCCTCTTGTCCTATCACTTGTTATCTGGGAGAAAAGACTGACTGCCACCTGCCTACACCCTCCTTTCAGGCAGTTGAAGAGAGCAATAAGGTCCCCCCCTCTGAACCTCCGTTTCTCCAGGATAGATAACCCCGCTTCCCTCAGCTGCTCTTCGTTAAGACTTGTGCTCCAGACCCTTCACCAGCTTCGCTGCCCTTCTCTGGACACGCTCCGGCACCTCCATGTCCCTCCTGCAGTGAGGGGCCCAGAACTGAACACGGGATTTGAGGTGGGGCCTCACCAGTGCCCAGTACAGGGGGACGATCACTTCCCTTGTCCTGCTGGCCACACTGTTTCAGATACAAGCCAGGATGCTGTTGGCCTTCTTGGCCCCCTGGGCACACTGCTGGCTCGTGTTCAGCCAGCTGTCCACCCCCACCCCCAGGTCCTTTCTCCCCAGGCAGCTTTCCAGCCACTCTGCCCCAAGCCCATAGCACTGTGTGGGGTTGTTGTGACCCAAGTACAGGACCCAGCACTTCTCCTTGTTGAACCTCACACAACTGGCCTTGGCCCATCGGTCCAGCCTGTCCAGATCCCTCTGCAGAACTTTCCTGCCCTCAAGCAGATCAGCACTCCTGCCCAGCTTGGTGTCATCTGCAAACGTACTGAGGATGTGCGCAATCCCCTCATCCAGATCATCAATAAAGATGTTAAACAGAACTTGTCCCAGTACTGAGCCCTGGAGAACACCACCTGTGACTGATCTTCAGCTGCATGTGACTCTTCACCATCACTCTCTGTGCCCAGCCAGCCAGTCAGATTTTTACCCAGTGAACAGTGCACCTGTCCAAGCCATGACCAGCCAGTTTCTCCAGGAGAACGGTGTGGGAGACGGTGTCAAAGGCTTTACTGAAGTCTAAGTAGTCAGCATCCATAGCCTTTCCCTTGTCCACTAGGCAGGTCACGTTGTCATAGAAGGAGATCACGTTAGTCAGGTGGGACCCGTCTTTCATAAACTGGGCCTGATCAGCTGGTTGTCCTGTACATGCCCATGTGATGGCACCCAAGATGATCTGCTCCATAACCTTCCCTGGCACTGAGGTCAGACTGACAAGGCTGTAGTTCTGCAGATCGTCTTTCCAGCCCTTCTTGTAGATGGGGTTTTGATATCTGATATTTGTTATTTGACATTTGATAGCCTCCAGCCAGCTGGGACCTCCATGATTACCCAGGACTGCTGATAAATGATTTGAAGCAGTGCTCAGTGACCACCTACTTCCACCAGCTCCCTCAGCACCCTCAGGTGGATCCCATCTGGCCCCATAGACCTGTGTGTCTCTAAGTGGTGTAGCATTACTGACTTGTATTATGGGGACTTCATTCTGCTCCCCATCTCTGTCATCCAGCTCAGGGGGCTGCGTACTCAGAGAACAACTGGTCTTTCTACTAAAGACTGGGGCAAAGAAGACATTAAGTACATCGGTCTTTTCCTCATCCTTTGTCACTATATTTCCCTCTGCATCCAATAAAGGATGTTATATGAAGGATGTAATAAAGGAGATTCTCCTTGGCCCTCCTTTTGTTTCTAATGTATTTATAGAAACATTTTTATTGTCTTTTGCAGTAGTAGCCAGGTTAAGTTCTAGCTGGGCTTTTGCCCTTCTAATTTTCTCCCTGCATAACCTCATGACATCCTTGTAGTTCTCCCGAGTTGCTAGCCCCTTCTTCCAAAGATCACAAGCTCTCTTTCTTTTTTCCTGAATTCCAGCCAGAGTTCTCTGTTCAGCCAGGCTGGTCTTAGTCCCTCCAATCTCGTCTTTCAGCACATGGGTACAGCCTGCTCCTGTGCCTTTAAGGCTTCCTTCTTGAAGGATGCCCACCCTTCCTGGGCTCCTTTGCCCTGCAGGACTGTCTCCCAAGGGACTTTGCCAACCAGCCTCCTAAAGAGACCAAAGTCTGCCCTCCAGAAGTCCAAGGTAGCAGTTCTGCTGACCCCCCTCCTTACTACTCCAAGCATTGAAAACTCTATCATTTCATGATGACTATGCCCAAGATGGCCTCCCACCATCACATCACCCTCCAGTCCCTCTCTGCTCACAAACAGCAGGTCCAGCAGGGTGCCTTCCCTAGCTGGCTCACTGACCAGCTGTGTCAGGAAGTTATCTTCCACACGCTCCAGGAACCTCTTAGGCTGTTCCCTCTCTGCTCTCTTGTATTTTCAGCAGACGTCTGGTAAGCTGAAGTGCCACATGAGAACAAGGGCTGGCAGTCATGAGACTTCTCCCAGATGCTTACAGAATATTTTGTTTGCCTCTTCAGCCCGGTTGGGTAGTCTATAACAGGCTCCCACCATGATATCTGCCTTGTTGGCCTTCCCCCTGATTCTTAGCCATAAGCACTCAACCCTATTGTCACCACTGTCAAGCTCTAGACGGTCAAAACACTCCCTCACATACAGGGCTACCCCACCGCCTCTCCTTCCTTGCCTGTCCCTTCTGAAGAGTTTATAGCCATCCATTGCAGCACTCCAGTTGTGCGAGTCACCCCGCCACGTTTCCATGATGGCAACTATGTCATAGTTTTCCTGCTGTGCAATGTCTTCCAGCTCCTCCAGTTTGTTGCCCATGCAGTGCGCACTGGTGTAGAAGTACATCAGTTGGGCTATTGACCCCACCACCTTTCTGGGGGGAGAAGCCCTGATTCCTACATGACCATTCTCAGGTGCTCCTGTGCTCTCTAACACATCAATAACCCTTGTGTCTTTGCTGCTGCATGGATCGCCATGCCCTGCCTCTGCTGAGACAGCAGACAGAAGGACCTTGCTAGCACACTGTCCCTCAAACACTGGCATGCTGCCCCCAGGTTTATCTCTAGCAAGCATGGTTTTATCCCCTTCTGTCTTCAAATATAGTATAGTAACCAGAATTATTCCAAATAGATTTCTCTTATTAAGATTTTCATGAGGCATCAGCTGCTCTTTGTAATTCTCTTCTTAACAGTACCATTCAAAGTATGCCTTATCAAAATATGCATATTTGCTGCTGCATTTATATTCACCCTATTTAAAATCGAGACAAATGAAGGATTTTGTGTACAGGGTACTGAAATAATCATAAGAGCATACAGCAACCCGGAGTAAAGGGTCTGCAAAGACTAAGTCACGAATAACAACAGAAGACTATTTACAACCGTGTCATTTCCTTTGCCAGACTAGTGATTGATGGAGGACATGCATTTTTCCCTATCAATTTTCTCTCAGCTGGTGAAATCCAAAGCAAGCATCCAATCATTCAGCAATACAAGACATTTATTATTGTGCAATTAGCTAGCTACTTGTTTTCTGCTTTTTTTCTAATTAATGTTTCATGTCAAAACATTCCTAAGTCCTGAAATATTTACAGGTATCCGAACAGATATGATCAATGTGAGGGGCCTAAATATCACATTTAATGGTATCACCACACACAGACAATGAACACAAAAATATTTATTGGGTAAAAATTATAACAAACAAACAACAAACTGTAGAGAGCCCAAAATTATTTTTAGGCTAAGTGGAAATAAAGCTGGCATGGATGGGTAGACTTCATGAACCTCTGAGCTCAGGCATAAATGGAAGTGTGTCATGTGCTTCGCCTACTTTCACGAGATGTTCTGAGCTTTTGCTGCACACTGCAAGGCAGCTTTGCAAATTGGATTGAATCATCTGCTTCCTCCCACCATGAAGTTCCTCTGCAGCAGGATGACTTCAGGGTGTGACTTGAATGTCGGTCTGACACCTGCTATTGGCAACCGTAATCCTTCCACTGGCTTCAGCAAGTGTAGGATCATGCAACTGATCAGCTGATCACATCCTAACATTGATGATGTCATACTATTGCTTCTCAGGAAAAAAGACTGAGATTCTTCAGTGCTAAAGCCACAATCCAAGAGGCATAAGAATTGGCAGGGAAGACATGTGGTAGTTGAGACTATGAATACCCTACCTTATGACAGCGCACATGGCTTGGCACAGAAACATATTGACACCTGCCTTATCTGCAGGAGCTAGGCTGAAAAGGAGGACAAGGGCAACAGACAGGCTGAAAAACGGGAATACGTTACACCGTATGTCAATACAGGGTGTGAGGTGCCATGATAATATAGACCTGTGAGAGGTGGAGTCAGAAGTTTCTCAAAATTTGCTTCATGCAATTAATGGTTAATCTGATCATGAAGGCTGCAGTTTTGAGGACATTTCCACCCCCTCCCCCATCTCTTTCTGTGTCAAATGTCTCCTTGATCAATGTCTTCTGAAGCTCCTTGTTCCCCCCTGCTGTTACTGTCAGTTAAATATAAGCTGTGGATGCTGCAACATTCCCTGCAGAAACCTAACTCACACATGATCCAGCCCACTACTCTCAGCATTTCTGTCATGCCAGAAACTACAACAACTTGAGCAGCCTTTAGAGAAAAAATACCTCCAACAAAACCACACAGATCCAATTCTTGTGGCGGGCAAATCAGTTACACTTCGAATGACTTTTGAAATGATATCATAGATCTTCTGCTCTGGCAGAAGACAATGCAGTCTCTTTCCATTCTCCACGTGCCTGCTGCACTTGTGATATGCAATGTTTCACTACTGCTGGAGCTTGATGATAGCTAGGGCAGCCAAGTACTTCTCATTTGCACCAATGCAGGTGACATGAGGTTATGAGGCCCTGTTAAAATAGCAAGGACTGCTCAGAAGCACCTCAGGGCACGAGTTGTGCCTGAGAGTTACAGGAATTCCATTGAGATAGGGTAGGAAACCCAGCTGAGTCTGCCCCAGTTGTCCCACCTGGGCACCCCTGTTTTCCTCAGTTTTGCCGGTGTGCCTCCATCGGTCTGCAAGGAGGGAGAAAAGATTATTAAAATGTCAAAAAATGACAAAAATCTCCTTTCTGACTCACTTCACTGATTCAGATTACAACACAGTATCACCATTTCTCACACTGCCACAACATGGAAAGCAGCAAACAGCCCCGGGTGGGTATGGATGACTTGCTGTAAGGGGCTGAACTTCTTCAAATGTCCTTGCTACTGGGGAAGATGTCTGTGACAACTGCATCCCTGCTGAACTGACTAGTGGAGGGTAAGGGGTCAACATGAAAGGATGAAAATCACACTGCCTTACAAAGCCAGCAAACTCTCAATGATGCGGCTTTGCCAGTAAACTGTGGAGAAGGGTTTCTGTTTGGGAGGCTCTGGGAGTTGATTGTTTGGGATCCCTTAGAAGGTGGTCCAGTCCTCTCTGCACTGGGAAGCAGACCCTCGGGATTCAAAATACCTTTCTTTTCACAGGCCAGACTGACTTTGTGATAGCACTGATATCTAGGCATTACTGTAGCTGGAGGAACAGGAAGCAGAAGCAGCAGCCTGCCTGGATGATCACATTCTGCCTCCTGTCCAGGGAATAAGGAATGGGAATTTTGCTGATTGAATCTTGCCTTGGGGGCACTAATCCATCTGAGTTTAGTCTGTACCTCCCCTACCAGGCCCAGGGTCCTAGGCACCAAACCAGGAATTATACACTAGCTTTGGTAGTACTACTTCATTAGCCTATAGTTCTGGTGATTTAAAAAAAACAAACCACAACAAAAAAGTCCTACCTGTTGCCATTTTTTTTTTTTCCTTTACACGTCCTGGGCTTGCTGTGCTGGCCAGCCTGTGCGGTAGGAAGCCAGGAGGGAGGAGGTTCTAGCAGTATCCCAGCAGAATGCTGCAGGCAGGCTGGCCTGGAAGGAACACATCATTGTTGCATGCTGGGAGGCCTGCATTTGTCTGGCAGCAGCCAAGGAAGAAAGGTCTATGCTTCAAATGCTGGTTCAGACAGAAACAAGGCAGTGGTTTAGTGCAGCATGAGAAACTGTCATGCTTCATGTATAGGAGGACATACATCCAAAAATGTACATTTTTTGCAGAGCAGGTGAATACTGATGGAAGAGAAGATACCTTTCTGGAAGTTAGGGCATTAGACCGAATATGGAAATAATGGCATGAAATTACATGGCCTTTCTTATACAGACTTAATGGTCTGATTTTTCCATCCTGGGTATTTTAAAAGATGTGAATTTCTCAATTCCTTTTTTGTTTCCTGTCAAAAGATGTCCATGTTCCTCAGTGGGAGTAAGCTTGTATATACAGCAAGCAAGAAACATGGCTTTCGGCTGAGCTGTGAAGAAAGATTGGCAGAAAGGAAAGGAAGAGGTAGCAGGTATTCTGCATACATTAGAAAAGGGTGCAGATCCAGTGAGGGAAAGAGAGCAGAGGACTGTCAATGGAAGAGTAATACAGTGCATTTTATATATATATATATATATATATATGTATTTACACATGCGTAGCCAGAAAAGATTTGACTGATATGTCTGTATATTAAAACCACATAGCTTCTTTATTATGTTCTTTTACTAATATATTCACTTTTACTAATATATACACTTTTGTGCTTGTTTTCTTTAAAGGATGTTCTTATTCATTACATGTAAACAGCAAACCGGAAAGAGAGCAAATTGTAGCCTTTTCTATAGTAATTGTATCTGTGTTGGTAAAACAATCTCTGACATTATTTAGAGATCTGGTTGGTGCCATGGGGAATCATAATAAAATGATTTGACAAGTCACAGCAATTTCAAACTGCTAGTCATGTTTCTTCTGAAGACCAGGTATGCAGTTGTCCCCAAGACACAGAGTGCAGCAGTATGGTACCGCACCTGCAAAATAACTCTTCTTGGATTTACACTGTTGCTCTCACTGAGTGCATTTTGGATTTCTTAATTAGACATTAACGACTTTGATCTTTCCGATCCGTCACTCACTTGTAGAGTGCTTGAAATATGAGGTTTATGCAGTAATCCACCCCTTTAGGATGGAGGGCGACCAATCACAGTCCTGCTGCAGTGAAAATGATCCTTTCACTGAAAACAGGCAATGCTACCAGAAGCAAGCCGAAGGATTTCCAGAGCTGCCAAACCTCTTCCTTTGCTCTCACCCTGTTGGGTGCATCTTTCTGTCCTTATTTTTGTGGGCGCAATTAGGCAGCTTGAGTGCCAAGTTTCTACAATGTGGTTGTTAACACACGACAAAAATTCTCAACGGGGAAGTGCAACAAGCAAAATGCTGCAGTTGGTGGATTTTTCTTTGGTCCTGGGGAAGGAGGCAGGTTCGGTTCCCCTCAGCCCAGCACAAGCTCGGAGCCTTGCCTCTCCCTGCACCAGGAGTTTGCTAAGCAATCTCTAGCGAGGGCGTCAGAACAGGTGCTGAAGCAGCTGCCATCCCTGTGGAGCTAAGGTGGTGGGGTGAGGGAGAGGCAGATGAGTTCAGATCAAAGGTCGCCCTCTTCCAGGGCTTGAAGGGATCTAGCCTGGGCATTCCCTTTCCCAGGCGGCGAGGACTGACTTGGAGATGACAGCCGCCCCCTTCACACCGAACACCTTTTTCAATGACGTGCAGGCAGAGGAGAAGCCCCGCGGTGCAAGGCTGAAGGCGCACCTGCGGCGGGCAGGCTGTCCGCCGAGGAGGGCCGGTTCAGCGGCCAGGCACCGCGGCGGCGGCCGGGGCCTGCGGCGGCGGGGGGGGGCCGGGCCGGGCCGCGCCGCTCCCGGCCGCCGGCAGATGGCCCCCGCCGCCGCCCTCCCGGGCCCGCCGCAGCGCTGGGGGCTGATCGGGCGAAGGAGGGGCCGGCCTCGCCGCGCTGAATTTCCCAGCCCGCTGCCCTCCTCCTCCCTCTCGGCGGCGGGGCGGGCGCGATGGCTTCCTGAGGGTGATGCTCCCGGCCGCCGCCGCCTCTGCCGCCGCCGGGTGCTGGGTGGGCGCGGGCGGCTCCCGGCGGCTCTCGCGAGGTGAGGAGGCCGGGCCGGGGTGAGGGCGCCAGCCCTCCCGGGGCGGGGGCTGCCGCCGCCTCCTCCCGCCCGCGCCTGAGCCGCCGGTGCCGGGCGGGGGGAGCCGGGCGGCGCGGAGGGGCCGGCCGTGCGGGGGGAAGGAGGGAGCCGGCGCGGGGGCCGCCGTGAGCCCGGCGCGCTGCGCCTGACCGGCTGCCTGCGGGCCGTTCCTCCCCTGGAGATGCCCTTCCTGGCCGCGCCGGCAGCCGGGGGCGTCATGTAGCGCGGAGGGAGCGGGCTCCGCGGGGCGGGAGAAGCCCCTTCCCTCCGTCCGCGCTCACCACACACACTGCACACACGCACCACAGAGCGGCGCACGGCCGGCCCTCCTCCCCCGCCCCGCTGGTTGCATGCCCGCCTCGCCTGGCGGAGGGACGGCGCGCCGCTGAAGCAGCCCCGCCACCGGGCACCGCCGGGCGCCGGGCAGCGCCACCATGGCCGAGGAGAGCTCCGACGTCCCCAAGGAGTTGATTGGTAAGGAACGGGGCATGGCGGCGGGGGTGGGGGTCCCGGGGGAAGGTGTTGCGCGGAGCGGGGAGCTGGGGGGGGGGGAAGTTTGGAGGCCGCCGTGCGCGACCCCGGGCTGCAGCGGTGCCGGGTGCGGGAGGGGGGGCGGGCTGCGGGGGGACCCGGGGGGGCGCGGTGGCGGGGAGGGGGCGTGTGTGTGGAGCCGGGGGCAGCTCCGCGGGGGCTGGCTGGGGGAGCGGAGAGGGCTCTGCGGGTGCCGGCGGGGAGTCGGGGGGCTCCGAGGAGCCGGCGGGAGGCGGCGAGGCCGCGCCGCCGGCGCTTGGCCCCGCTGTTGCGTGCGGGGAGCGGGCGGGCGGGGGCTGCGGGCCTGCGGCGGGCAGCGGGGGGGGCGGGGGCGCGCAGCGGCTGCGCCCGCGGAACGGTCCCCGGGCATCGCGGGGCTCCGCCGCGGCGGGCGCTGACAGGCGGCCTCGGCCCGGCGCCCGGTGCGCCCGCTCTGCGGGGCGGCTGCGCGGGTAGGGCCGGGGCTCTGGGGGCCTGTGGGGACGCTGCTCCGGCCCGCCCGTGCCCCCCGCGCCGGGACACCCGCACCGTGCCCGGCCGGGGCAGGTCCTCCGAGGGGCGCCTCAGCCTGACGGCGCCGGCTGCGGCTCCCGGCGCTGGCTCTGGTCGTTGTTTTTTTTGTTTTTCTCCTGGGCTTTGCATAGTTGAAGGCTCGTTTTCCTACGTATGTAGGAGGGAGCGAGGGTATTTGTAATTAAAGTTTTATGGCCCCATGCACACAACCCCCCAGGCTGCGTGGTATATGCTTAGGAAATCATAGGCGATGGTAGGGACCCTGAAAACGTCGTCATTGCTGCTGGGCAGCTTTCGGTAAATGGATCATTTATGCGGTGCATTGGTAACTGGAGTCATTTGGGGGTAATAGGTCTGATGCTCAAGGCCTGGTCCCCAGCCACCTCACTCAGACCAAACTTCCTTTGGTTTTAGTTGCAGTTTTGCCCGTTGAAGAGAGATCTAAGATCCTGCCAACATTAGAATAATTCTAAGTGTTGCCTTAATGACAGATGGAAACAGAAAATTGTCAGGCAACCAGGTACATATTGCATTGAATGCAGTCCTTCAGACCTTACCTAGTTCATTCACACTGTTGCATTTCCTTCAATTTTGTCAGTCAGTGCTATCAGTGGCAACTGTTTTTTAGCATTTATAAAATATTGCCAAAAATCTGGATGGACAGTTGCAGCTGCCACCGAAGATTTTTTTTTTTCTGTATACACAAAATAGCTCTAAGTTGCCATCCTTTTAGTGTCCACGTGGTTTGCTTTATAGCTTACTACTAAACAGTGATGAGCTGGGAAGTGTGCTAGGAGTAGCTGTGGTCAAAACCATTAACTTTCTCTTTTTAAAATGGCCAGGCATGTTTGAGGTGCTAATACATGGTGGTACTCACTGTGGATCTGCACTGTGCTGTAGTGTTGCAGGTGAGGTGTGGTGCATGTTATGAGGAAGAGCAAAGTGAGCATCTTCACACATCCCCTCCTCCTGTGGCTTTGGACAATTTTAAGAATTACCACCCAGCCCTGGTACCCTACAGCTACCCGGCTTGCTTTGTCAAGAACTTTTCTGGGGTGTGTGGATCTGTTAATGTAGACTGGTTTGATTTCTAGCAACATTTTGGTGTCTGCATCTTAAAATTTTAAACTTTTAAATAGACTTTTTGTAGTAACCCTGTGTTTTGAGAACAGGATGAAAGGTTGTGCGTTAACACTTGGTGATTGGAGTGTGGAGATTAAACTGGGGGTAGGAGTGTTTGAGCTGCAGTTCTTGCTTTGTTACTCACTTCCCGTGTGACCTTTGTTGAGTCTAGTAGGTCATAGTTTTCAAAAAACCCTGTCTTACTGTTGCCTTACCTGGATCTGCTTCTCTGAGGTGCAGGTGTCTAAGGTCTCCAGCATTAGAAATGGATGAGCACTTTGAAATATGTACCTGAATGTTATGGTTCCATTTCTCTAGTCTGAAAAGCTACTTGACAAGTCTCCTTGCCACCCACCCAATGTGTAAGGAAGTGTCCTAAGTCATATGGGGAATGTCTATGAAATCTGTATCTAACTCTTTGAAGAAGTGTTTCTAGCCCTTCCTAGCAGATACAGAGCTTTGGAGGGAACTGACATCCTGATGCTTTGCAGTTTTGGGTTCCTGGCCCTTTCTCTCCCTGTGGCTTGTTGGACTAAGAGCACTGGAGCGAGGGCTTGCAATTGCTCCCACTGTTGCTCTGTGGGACCTGTGGGACAGGGAAAGGAAGAGGGTCTTCCCACGCTGGTGCCTCAGGAGGAAGACCCTTGCTAGACACAGACACTTGGAGCCGTCTGTGGGAGAGGAGAGACCAAAAGGTAGAGGCTGCCGGTGGAGGTAAAGTAGCAGAGACAGCAGTAATACCTTTCCTTCTTGCAAGGAGGTAGGGCTTTATGAAAAAGTCTGGGTGGTCAGCTTGCTTCTGGGTTCTCAAGCAGGGAGAAAAAAGGCCAGAATTAGGCATTACACACGGGAGATTCAGCCCTGGGAAAACAGTTCACATGGGGCTGGACTTTCCCCCGGGGTTTGCTTACCTGGCCGCTCCAGGAGCTTGTGGCCTGGCTCCTGACCAAGGGGTTGCCTGGGGAGTCGGCTGCGCTGGCTGTCTGCCACAGGGCTGCCGTGGCAGGGCAAGCTGCTGCTACCGAGGAGCTTTTGTTTCCCGATAGGAAAATTAAAATTCCTGGGGAAAGCATGCCGATTCTGCAGAAAGAGCTCTTTCTGGTGGAGAGCCACTCCAACCAGGCATGCTTCTTACTTGCACACCCTCCTGCCCTGCAGGCAGAATGCCGTGGCCTGGACTAAACGTCCAGCCTTAATAAATAGTGTGTTGTTTGTGCTATCCTATCCTGACTACGAGATGAAAATTGTGCAGAAAAGTGCTATACGGAGCACTATAATTAAAAGCCTTAGTAATAGCCCATTATCTTCAATTTTAGCCTTTAAACTTGAGCGTGCACGAGGGCAAAGTGTGTGTCTGGGGAGGGTGGAGACTTGCCTACAGATGTCAGTTGTAGTGCTGGAAATAGGTTAATGTGTTTAAAAGATTTCTTTCTCGTCCCTTTCCTGTGGGGACTGGGGAGTGAAACTTATGGAAGGTGCCAGATTGGCTCTTCTAAATGAACTCCCGTGTTTATCACCCAATTACATCAGTGTCAGTAGTTGTATAAGCTTTCTGACATGGTTCCCTGTATATATGCTCCCTTCAGGCCAGGTTGCAAACGTTTAGGGGAAAGGCTGGTTCATTTGGTACTTGGCAGAGACTGCACGTACATGTGTATGCATATACATATTAAAACATTATGGCAATTATTGTAATTTCGGTGTTGGCATCATGAGGTGGCTACATTGTTGTTGGGACTTGGACCAAGATCAGTGTTGCCTTCCATTGCATCTGCTGGTGTAGTTGTCAGGTGTTAGTATCTAGAGGTCTGTCTGGTTTGCTCCACAACTTGAATACAGAGTGCAAAATGTATGCTTTTCCATTATCTGACCTGTTTAGCCTCTGTGCTATTAACAACAACAGGCTAAAATTTTTGCAATGCAAGAAGCTAGTTTGTTTTAGCAAGCTTTTCAGGTACAAATAATAGCAAATGAGGAATTTGTTGTGTTTTCCCAGAGTAGAGATAAGCAGTGCTGGGGCTTGTCTTGGGAATGCTTTTGATGTTAAAGTAATGCTGGAAAGAAATATTAAATTATGTTTAGAATCCTGGCATATAGAATCGATAATTCTATCATAGTAGACATAAATTAGTGTGTGGATGACATACTTTAAAAAGTTGTGCTTGTGTTAGGTTGTGTTAAGTACTGTGCATATGCATGAGGATTCCATGAGTGCAATTGAACAACATAGCTCTGAGTCTTACTGAAAACATGACAGTGGTCTGTTTCCTTCTCATGGTGATGCTGAAGGGATTGAATTAAGATATTTTCTTTTATTTCAGAAAGTGTCAGGGATGTTATTGGGAGGAAAATCAAAATTTCAGTCAAGAAGAAAGTAAAGCTGGAAACCAAGGGAGATAAAGTGGATAACAAAATATTGGTAAGTATGATAGAATAACTCTTGATTACATGTGTGAAGGAAAAGCCAGTATCTTTTCAGAAGCCATTAATTCTCCTCTGCAAAGGTTCTTTGAACTTTGTGTGACATAAGATATGCATATCACTTACTTTCCTACTTTCTTGCTAGCCTGCATAGCAGGTTGACGTGCAGGCATGCATATCTACACGCATGTTTGTCACTGAGTAAACTCTGAGTAAAACTTCAGAGTTTAGGGTATTGTGTTGTGGACTGATGCTAAAGTAAGCTATTATTAAAACCTCTTCTAAAATAATTTGCTGACTTTGCTGGTTAGGTTTCAAAATGATAAAATATGTTTTGAGAATCTTCTGAAGGTGTTACGCATGGAGCAGTAGAACTACTGTGCTTTTTGAACTCAAACGACCACTTCTTAGTATTCTCTGTTAAGTCATATATCTGCATTTTAAAAGAAATGCTTAATGTGAGAGATCCTCCATTGTCATTCCTAAAACTGTAGTGAAGTGTCAAATTAATCTCACTTAAGTATGCTTTCCTGTTTTCTCAAGAATAGTTTTGCTGGCCTCTCTTGATAAGCCAGCTGTGGTAATGAACTGGTATACTTGCATATTATCTTGAATACTTGGATATGCAAAAAGACTGAACTTTATTTCTTTGTTCTTTTGGTACCTCTCTGTCAGAAGAATTAGAACAACAAACACAAATAAGTACAGTGCTGCTATAGTATTTTGCAAGATATTTGAGATTTGGTGACTTGTGTTAGTAAAAATGCTGGTGCATGTTTGAAAGTGTCATTGTCAAAACTGTTGTTACAGATTTTAGGTACGTTCCCCGCGCAGATATTCTATTTTGTCTTTACAAACTGCAACATATTAATCAATTCTGAATTACCGTCATAAAGTACATGTTGCTCATCGCTGGGCAGTAAGACTAGATAGTGGTCTACTTTTCAGTGAGAGCAGCTATTTAAGGAATTAGAAATATTTTCTGCATAATATCTATGTTATATATAGCTCCTGGGTTTAGAGTTTCTGGTTTTATACTGGAAATAGGTCGAGTATGTGAATGTTGATTGATCGTCTCTATTTATTTGAAAGCCGTGTTTATAGGGAAGGCTGACAGTTTCACTGAAGCGGTTAACACTTGATTGACTTTTTGACTTATACAGAATCATTATTGTTATCAATAGTGAAATATATTGTGGAAATACTGAAATACTGTTCTGATCTGATGGGACCAAAAGAACATCAAGCTTTGAATTGTCAGTAAAGTTTCTGAGGGATGTACTACTCAGCAGTAAAATACCTTAATGTGATGACTAGGATGTTTTTTCTCTCTTTAATCTCCTAACTCTCAAGTGGGGGACTTCAACCTTTTATGACTGAAGAGGCACTGAAAGGGGGGGAATCTGTTTAAGAGGTTCACAAGTTAGTGAACACTTCTTGTGTGTGTGCATGTTGTGTTCAGTGCACAGGGTAAGTCTTTCAAGGGGATAAATTGCTGAAGGGGGTGTTGCCTGGTAGAATCATTTGTTCTTTGCAAAAATGCAGGGAATTTATATTGCAAAAAAGAATATTCTTATGGATAGAGAAACTGACTGTTGATTGCTGGGGTTGAATTTTGTGTTTTCTTCTTCCACAGAAGAAAACTGCCCTGTATGAAGCTGTACAAATCGCTAAAGGCACTTTTTTGACAATGTTTTTCTAATTACATGTGTGATCTTTATGTGGGTTTTTTTTTGTAGAAGTGCTGAGTGTTGTCTGCTGTGGCAGAGGCCAGTGGAGACTGTGGTTCCTTTTGAGGATGCAGAGTGCTCTGAAATGCAGAGTGCTCTGAAAAAAATGACACCAGCGACACCTTAAGTTGGGTACCTCAAATTAACGGACACTTTTTGGCCTTACTATGTCTACACAGTCTCACTTCTTCCCTGTGAAGTAAAGGAGATATACCATCCTCTCCTCAAGGAAGTCATGCTGAAAATAAATAGCCTTGCTTCAGAAACATGCAGGTGCTTAATACTAAATGCCACAGGAAAGCTGCCAACAAAATTAAGACTTTTTGTACTCCAAGCTGAAACTTAACAGTATTCAGTAAATAATGCATGTGGTCACATTCTGACTAGGCTGAGTAAAACTGAATCCTGAATTGCTATACCTTGGGTAAGTGTGTCAGGCTGAATGCTGAATAAAGTGTTGGCAGCAAAAGCAATTGAGAAATTAAAAGCTGTTTCCTTAAGTGTATGCACCAGAGGGCTCAAATATGATTGCATGGGTAACCTTCCTGCTCCTCGACTCTGGAGAGCTTAGTTTTGAAATCTTAATCTTCTGAGCACAGTCTCTTGAGTGCACATGTGGCAATTAATTGTTTTGAGATTTTTGGTTTAAACTTTACTTGTAGTTGGGTGTTTACAAGCAAATTAGATAGCATGCATTGGGTCCAGCACTTAAGGAGGAGGAAATACCAGTTGCTTTCAGCCTAGCTAACCCCAGAGCTGTGGTGGAACATGCTCCAAAGTGTTAGAGGAGGTTGGTCACAGAGGTTGGCACTGACCCCTGGCACCCAAATCAGTGCTTTAATTAAATGATCTCTCATCCTTCCTGCCTAGGGAAGTGCAGCAGAGTCAGTACCACTTTGAGAAAGGGAGATGATTTAAAAATGACTGCCCTTGGCAGGTGACTATAAACAGACTTGACCTCTGGCCCTGTTGTTCACAGTGTATTCATGGTGCAGAGTACTAGAATATGGATATAACCATCTACTTAAGTCACTCTGTTATAGGATATTCCTCTGATAATTAAGATGGAAATTTGAATCTGAGACTAAAGAAAAAGCAATGTGTAAACCCTGGTATTGTTTGAAACAAGGTCCCAATGTTAAACTGGTGAAATTGGTGGATAAAGGCCATGCTTGCCTTAAGGTGCTTTAGGATCTCCATTTTGGATGCCAGAGTTTGGACGTTATGACTAGCAGCTTTGATGTAAAAAAGATTTTTTTCAGTCTGCACAGTGAGCTTGGTGCTTCAGTAATCACAATCTGCAGTTGTTCAATTAGCCATAATGATGCAAACCAGTAAATGTGGCAAGCTGCTCAACTGCCTCTGGTGTGCTGGTACCAGGTCTCAGGTGTTTGAATGGGCAGAACCAGTTTGAACGGGCAGAAGATCAGTCCTCAGGTGAACAGGGCCAAACCCCAGCCCTATCCAAGTCATCTTGATACTCTGGCAGAGCAAAGGTGCTGTTAGGGAGGGTGAGGAAACACACAGGTATAGAGAAAGCCTTGAAAGGTGAAAAGCCGCCAAGGAGGAGCTGCTGCTGGTGAGGGGAACAGGCATCATGGGGCTCCCTGATGGGCGCAGTGACGTCGTGGGCCGGCAAGGCAGGCAGCAGGGCTGGGGGCGGTGGCTGGGGGCGGTGGCTGGGGGTGGTGGCTGGGGGCAGTGCTGTGGTGCTGGGGCAGAGCTGGGGGCAGGCCAGGCAGCTGGGTTGGGGCGGCAGGCTCAGCCAGGAAAATGGCCAAGTGCAGGTACAGCTGTGGCTTTGGTCAGGCAGGGGCTGAGTGCTAGAGCTCCAGAGCAATATGGGGAGCCCTGGCCAAGGCTTCTCACAGCTCCTTGTGTCACAGACCTGCACCACGCCGGGGGCAGGCAGCTGGCAGAGCCCTTGGGCAGGCCACCCTAGCTGGCTCCATGTGGCCCTCAGCCAGAGGCCGAGTACGACTGCAGGAGCAGACCCCACTGTGTTTGGCGTCAGTATAGTTCTTGCGATAGTAATCTTACTGGGTTAAAATAGATAGACATCGTTGTTTCATAGTCAGTCGAGGACTGCTTTGGTGTTGTGGGATTGTTTTGTTTAAACCTGGTTTCTTACAATGACAAGGCTTAAGGCATCATGCTGAGTGTCTGCTACCTTCTTCCTCACGAAGCCAGCTTACAACTTCTCAGTTGTAATGATAATAGAGTTGGTTTGGGGTGGGTGGGGTGTGGTGGGGGATGCAAAGCAGGCAGGAAAAAAAAAAAAGAGAAACTTTATACCTACTACTTCCCCTGATCACAAGAGAGATTTCATTGTTTTAACCCAGAGGCCTCAGTGACTGGGCTTCTTAGTTTTGCTGTTTGTGGTGCTGCTTTTCCCCCCTCAAAATAGCCAAGGTGTCTGTACAGGATTTTGCTGAATATTTCCTGTTGCAGTTTCTTCCTATCAGATTTATTATAATTAGTAGCTATCATTGAGAAATTGAAATTGTAAAATAAAGGCAATATGTTAAATAGAGCTGACCAGCTCCTTATGATAAACTGATGTTTTCAGGAGTGGTTCATGACAGGCCACAATTCAGGATTCCTCTTTTTGTTTCTTTACTATTAATAAAAGTGAAACCTCCCAGTCTAGTTGCCTTTGAGATTAGTTTTCCTTTAGAAAATAATATTATTTTAGACATTAAAGATTAGGAACTATTGCACATGACCATGGTCTCTATGTGGCTGGTCTGGATTTTTTTTTTCCCCCCTTCTTTTTTTCTTGGTTGTTGTTTTTTTAAGGCCATAGAATAGTGTGGTGTAGTGACCAACAGCACTTTATTAGGAAATCCCATTACAGATTCACTGGGAGTAATTTGTATGTCCTTGTCTCTTTTTGGGATGGGTATTTCCATGGGCTTTTAAAACAAAATTTTTAGTTGACTCCTGTCAATTAGGTTTATATTTGTTCTGTGTACATGGTCTGAGATTTCATGTTCTGCTTCTAAAGACTGAAAAGGATGAAATTCTATTTAAAAAAAAATCTATTTAATTTTAAGGGAGCAGTTATGGCTAACTTGTGCACTGGCTGTGTGGCTTCTGAGTACTGCTTGAATAATCTGGCTGACTCTACTGAAGCAGTTGAGAAAAGCTTGTATGAGCTGCTGTGCTTGATAACAGTGGTAGTCTCTGGATGGAGGCAGTAATATTTTGCACTGCCAAAACTATTTTGGGATTAGAAGTTCTGGTGCTTGTTTTCCATTGCTCATCTTTTGTCTTGATCCATCCATGATATTCTGTTCAATAGAGATGGATTTATCTATCTAGGTGCAAATGTCTTGCCTTAAAAAAATACACACTTACATTAAATCACTAAGAGCATGAAGCTCACAGGGTTGTCCAAGGTTAGTTTTACATAAAATGTGTGCAATCTTGCACTTATATCATGACAGCTGGTGTGTGATAATGATGTTAAATATGGACGTTCTTTTAAAATAATGGTGTTTCCTCTTCCCTGCCCGAACACTGACTGTTATGACATATATCTTAAGTGTGTGTTTATGAAGATGAAAGGAAGTAGGTGTTGGTACATCCCTCATGTCAGGAAATCTAAATGAAGTGAGGTAGAGTAATCAAAAAATACTTCTATGTGAAAATGTATCTTAATACATTTACAAGGCGCCTCTTAGCAAACAATTGAACTGTGGCCAGTAAGATTGCTACAGAAAACTGAAATAATAAGAGTACTGCTGGAAAAAGAATTTATTAATTCAGTCATGCAGTTGTATATAGTTCCAACACAGGAACTGTTTAAAAAACCCCCTCATTTCTGTGCAAGTTTTACTGAAATCTACATTTATTTTAGACACTGATCTATAGGGATACTTTTACCTGGTGGGAAGATTTACAGACTTAGCATTCTGATGCTGTGATAGTGCATGTGAATGTTGAAATCCTCTGTGTTGAGATGCTTCCATTTCTAGGAGGGGAAACTAGCCATCAAAGGAATTAACCAGGCTGAGAGAAGTGTTTCCCTTTTCTTTGCGTTGGTGGGGTTGGAAATTACTTTTCTTTCCTGTTTCCACTTCCAATTCCTACTTCCAGTTTTTCTTTTTTTCTTCCCCTTTGTTCTTTCCCACACTCAAAGCATCCTTGACTTGTGTTTAGATCGAACCATGTCTTGTGTTTAGATCGGTGTTGACATGCTTTTTAGCATAATAGTACAATGAGTAAACTGTGAGGCTCCTTTCTCTCAGGTTTTCTGCATTAAGGGTAAAACCTACTTGCTTAATTAAATTGGCCTTTGACCAAACAGAAACAGTCCTCTTTCTCTGGCTACCCAGGCAAAATGTAGATATTCTACAGTCCTGGCACTTTTATGTCCTTTTGAGTGCATTACTTGCCAGAGTTGTATGTGTTCTTTGACACTTGCTTGAAGCATAGAAGATTTCTTGCACATTGACAGTACGGTGTATTCTTTGCACACTTTGGGAGGATAGTATAACCATTACAGCACATGAGCAGCTTGCTTGCTCCCCCTTTCTTTAGTTTTGGGCAACTGGGGCACACAGGGAACAGTAAGAAAAGGTAACTCCTCTTTCGATGCCCTGAAAGAACCTGCCTTTGTTCTGGCTCAGGTACTTTGCATGTGCACCCCCACCGGTGGGTGCATATATCCTTATCGGTGTTCTGGAAGGAGGAAATGTAAACATTAACTTACTCTTGTTGGCTTCTGTTTTTCTGTTGTGGTGGGTTGACCTTGGCTGGATGCCAGGTGCCCACCAAGCCACTCTATTGCCTGCTCAGCAGAATGGAGAAGAGGGCAAAAATAAGATGAAAAAAACCTTTGAGGGTCAAGATAAAAGCAATTTAATGAAGCAGTAGCAGAAGTTGCATGTGTGGAAGCAAAGGAAAACAAAAGATGTTCTTTACTTCCAATCAGCAGATGATGTTCAGCCACTTCCTGGGAAGCAGGGCTCCAGTACACATACAACATCTGTCTTCCAGAGCAATTGCTAAATAACGAATGCCCCCACTTCCTCCTCCTTTCTCTTAGCTTTTGTATCTGAGCAGAAGTCATATAGTATGTAATATCATGTTGGTCAGTTTGGGTCAGCTGTCCTGGCTGTGTCCCCTCCCAGGATCATGCCCACCCCCAGCCTGCTGGGGAGAGATGGAGGGAAGGTTGGAGATACAGCCTTGAATCTGTGCAAGCACTGCCCAGCAGTAGCCTAAACACTGGAGTGTTATCACCACCTTTCCAGCCACCAGTACAAGCACAGTACTGGGAGGGCTGCTGCAGGGCTCAGCCAGACCCAATAAGTCTGTTCACAGCTCTAACAGCTGCTGGGGAAAAAAGGAATGGTGGGAGACAGGATTCCACCATGGCCCTGAATTGTTCATGGGATCTTTCATTCTGTCAGTTTTTCATAAACCAATTAGAAAACATTTTTTTTAATAACTGTCACACTTTCTACTTCTTTTGCTGAATATATAATGTACCAAAATGGTTTGCTAATGTACTTTTGTTTCTAGAGGGCTTGACATCCTGCCACGATTATTTGTGAAATAGAGCCTTCCTAAGCAAGGATTTGCATTGAAATGTGTGCATAAAAGTGGCAGAAGACTGACTATTACATATAATTCCCCAAAAGATGGAAATAAAAAATAGAAAATGAGCATTAGGGTCAAATTCTTGTCTCAGTCGCTCTTTTCCACTGATGGCTTTTTTTTTTTCCCCCAAGAAAGACAAAGCTTGGAAGGGAACAGAATAAGTGTTATTTGGTAGACCAATATAAATGCAAAAACCTTGTCCGTATTTTGTGTGGGTTTTTTTTCTTTTTCTTTTTTTTCTTTTATGGTTTGTTTTGTCTGTCTGAAGATACTTAGTCTAAGAAAAGATTTCTCGTGCAGAGAATGTAGTTCACTTTGCTGTAAGTCATGTGGAGGAGGATGCAGTAAGCTTGAGAAAGGCCACAAAGGCTGCTAATTGAAAAGTCAGTGTAGCATACTGTGAAAAATGCTTGTTGTTGCTTAGAGCCCCTCTCTTCAACTGTTTGTTGTGGTGGGAAAATTGGTGAATGTTACTGATGTGTCTGATTACTGAAATACTTAATTTGGATCACCTGCAATTCTACTTCATTTTTTTTTTCTTATGGTGGTGGTAATTTAATTCTGTGTAATGTAATTACAGGCCCAGAATGTAAAATTATTCTTCAAATATAACTACTGCTAACTGCTTTGTACTGCTATCAGAGTCTCCAAGCCGATTTCTGCCCTTGTGCCTATCTAATCTCCCCGTGTTTCCAGAACACTCACTCTGGCAACTCGGGGATGATAACTTTTTGTTAACAATAGCTTCCCTAATTTGATTATTTAAGATGACAAACTATTGTGATGAAAACTTAATTATAAGAGCCAGAGTCTGCTAACCCAACACTCCTGAAACTGATTTAACCAAATTAATTGGCCTGCTGGGTGAGGGAAGAGCTACCCTGGCTTGGGGAGTCAGGGTTGCAGAATAAGGTCCAAATAGCTGTGGGATGTGATTTTGAACATCAGCAAATGGAAAGAAGTTTCTGCTGGTTGGTACAAAGTTTGAAGAAGTTGCATGGCTGGTGGTGAGTGTGGGAGAGGTTGTTGCCTGACCCCATGGGAACCAGGGCAGCAAGCTTCTGGGACAGCGATAGGTAGGTGGGGTTTTAGTAAAGGGGAAGGCTTTCCACCATCAGCTGAACAGTAGTTGCTTATTGTCATATTGCTGTCAGGGGGCTTTGCGCACGAATCCTCATAGCCCTCGCTCCTCTGAACAAATGCAAATTAAAAGGGTTCATGTGTCCTGTGGGGCTGATGCAAAGGTGCCTGCAGGATAGAAACTGTGAGCAAGCTGGGAGCAGCTCTTTGGACAGGTTATGTTTCTGGATGCTTTTTGCAAAGTGACCTTTATTTAAAAAAAAATAAAGAATTGTGGGCTGGGCTCATGGGTGCTGGATGATGTGCAGTTTATTCCCTTGGCTGACAAATGGTGTTAATATCCTTGCATACAGTGGAAGGCCAGTGTGACAGCAGGATGGGCTTCAGAAAATGTGTATGTGGGGATGGAAAACAAAAGGGGAGAGGCTGGGTCTATTTTCCCCCTAGGATTTCTGTCCTGCAATGCTTTTTCAAGTGGTGTTTGTTTCTGTCATTTTTGGATAGGTCAGCAACTAGATTTAAATTTTTTCCTCTTTCCATAGTTAGAGGCAATCGGCAGCATGCTGCCTGTGTGGCAGGCAGCGGTATGGTTGGGATGTCTGCAACACTCTCATAGCTAGGGGCTTGGGAGGCTGAGGTTGCTCAGAGCAAGCCATTTCCATTTTCTGCTCCGAGTGCTTGAAAGATGCTTGCCGGAGGCATGTCTTTATGGAATAAGCACTTCAGGTACATGTCTCTTTCACTGAACACATCCTCAGTTCTCTGATTGAACAGCAATCCTCCCCCTGTACCAAAAACTTTGTACAAAAACTTTGTCAAACCACTGCTTTTGTAGATCTTGGTGAAATTTTGAGGATTTGAGCAGTTGTAGATACCTACTTATTCTTGGCGCCTGGGAAGAAAACAAGGTGATACAGCTGCTGCAGAGCAGTTTCTACTCAGATCTGATTAGGGGAAGTGAATGGCTGTTGACCCTGATCTGAATTGGAAGACGGGGCGCTGCTGTGTTTGTTCAGGGTCGACCTTTGAATGAAAAGGCTTCTCCCTCTCTGCCTTAAAGGCCATTAGCAAGACTGAAACTATTCACACAAAACTGTTGATAAAGGGGAAGCCTTTCAGAAGCTCATCTCTTAACAAACACTTGAGCCTGGTGCTTAAGAATGATACCTCTTACAGCTGTGCATGTGAGCTTCTACTCCAATGTAAAGCTTGAGGAGCAGTGAAGGTAGGTCAATACAGATGTTTGGATTTTTAGTGCAGCTGACTTTAGTTGACATCTCTCCTGCTGTTTACAATATTTGAAGATAATATAAAGTAAATATTTGAAGAAATACTAGCTTTATTAGGTACTGATACATTGATGAGTAATAATTTCTACTCTCCTGGTAAGTTTATTCGTATCCCCAATCTAAAATAGGTGTTTTTGTTATATTTAAATACGCTTTTCACTTTACACTTTTTAAAAATAATATAACCAGTTTTCTTGACTGTGTCACTGTTCACATCTGCACCTTGCAAGTGTCAGAAAAGCATAGTGTTTGGGCTTTCTGTTACCTCAAGAAGATGCTGGTGTCTTTTTTTGTGCAAGTGTATCGATGTATGCTGTGTACGATTATTGCATACAATGTGTGTATCTTTATGCTCCCTTTTGTACCTTTCAGTTTCCCTCTTTGCTGTCCTTGCATCTTCTCTGCTTCAGCAAGTCCCTGGAAACTTTCCTGTGTGTACATTACCGTCAGGACTTGGGTTTGCTTTTTAGTCTATCCCTTCTCACATTAGTATCCCTGTTTTCCCAACAGGATATTCCCCCGCTTCTGTTTCCTTTCTTTACAGAGATAATACAAGTTATCTCCAAAGACCCCAGTATCCCCAGAAATACAGGGACAGTGGACAGACCATAATGCTGCTATGCTAAAAAATATCGATGGCTGCCTTTAAACTTAGTCTGTATACAGTTTTACCTGATCCTACTAGCCAAGTTCTCTGCTTCCTTGTTCTCCGGTTTCATAGAAATCTATGCTAGATCTATGTTGTTTGCATCATGGAAGCAGTTTGGTTCATGCTGGGCATTATGGAGCTGTTAGTATAATCTGGCTTTAGGTTCTTTCCACCTTTCCCAAAGCAGCTTTCTTTGGTTAAAAATAAAAACAAAAGCGACAACAAAATTCGAAACAACTGCTTGCGTCTTCAGAGTGCTGTGCAAATTATGCTTGTCCTGAGGGGAAGCAAGATAGTACAGGATGGATGCAACTCGCTTGCATTACTGTCTCTGTCTCTCTAGGTAGATGAGCTGTTGGGCTAAAAAAAAAAGTGAAAACAGAACAGGTTAACAACTGTAGTATAACATGGCAATTTAAATGCAATTACATTATGTGGATAGTGCCAGAGCAGTCTAAAAGAGTGTAAAATAGCTTTTAAAAGGGTTTTGTCTGTGAATACAGTGCTGCATTACCCAATTTCTCATATTTTCTTTACTTTGGGAAGACATCTAAGAGATTTGACTCTGCTAATGAATTTAACTGTATCTTACTAATCTGTACTATTTCCCTGACAAATTATGTCGAAGTCGCTTTTCTACCATTTACTTGCTTAACTACACCATGTAGGCAAACTACAGGAGAATTTGAATGCTGAGTCTCTTAGGCTTCTATGTAGGTATGTCAGCTGAAGTTTGAAAAAGCTTTTTCCAGAAAAGAACATGTGTTCAATCTTTAGCCAAATGCCAAGAAAAGTCATGAGGAGTGGCCTAATGAAGCAGGGATGTTTGTTGTGTTTCAATTATAAACTTGCTGGGTTTTTTGCCTGTACTGAATAATACTAGAAATGGCAAGATTTGCAGGTCTCAACTCGTAAGAGTGCATATTCAAATTAGAAAGATTTTAGGTGGTTGTAGGCTTAATGCTGACACTGAAAACACGTTGCTTTTTTTGCCCTGTTATTGTTAAACTATGATCTTTGTCAGCTGGCAGATATTTCTTAAACTTGGTGAATGCTTATTATAAGCCTTGGAAATGTAGTTTTCTCTTTTGTATTTTTTGCTAAATGTTTTCAAAATATTTAAAACCTAAAGATGGGTTATTTTCATGTGATGTTTCCAGTGTAATGCTATCCTTTTAAAGTATTTCCTGTAACGCTATTAGATGGATCTGCAGTTGTTTGTGCGTGAAATTGTGTGAAATTAAAATCCTGCAGGTTTTTGTATGGTATTAATTTGTAACAATGTAGCCTTAATGCAATTTTAGTAGGTCTTTGTTCAGCTTGAGTGGTTGAGTCCGCCCAAAATACATTATTCTTCTATTTATCTCCCATTTTTTTGTGTTCTATTTTTCTATTTTTATCTTCCCTTATATATTTTAGAATATTCCTTATCTTGTTTTTTCTTTTTGGAGTGTCGGTTTACTCTCATCATAAATAAAATGTTACAGACAATTGTTTGAAATAAAGACTGGCCTTAAGGATGTATGCATAATTGAAGGAAATGTTGGTAAGTCAGCTTCTCAGCCTCCCCTTTCACCTCTTTTAACTGCTCCAGTCTTCCACTGCTCTCTGGGATGTGATTGGTATTGTGCTAATGGTGCTTTCTCCCTTCAGCCAGGAGCAGCATTAAGCTTGTGCGGAAGGCTTTAGTGAACTGTGCCTGACACGGAGCACAAGGGACCTCCTTTCCTCTGCCTTCGCAAGTGCTGCCTGCTCGGGAGCCAGAGCTGCCTGGTGCTGATGCTCTCTGCCTCTGAGTAAGTGCAGTGTAGTGTCAGGGTAGCTTAGATCCTAATGAGAGGAGGAATGCTATCGTGCTTGTACCTTGATGTGTTGCAAAGAAAGCTTTGCTGTGGAGTAGGCTGTGTATTGCACGTTTGCAGTGTGGCCCTTCCTTGTGTAACCTTGTTCCTGTGTCCAAGCCCCAGGTAGCAGGAGGAGGCTGGGCGGCGCTGGAGGAGGAGGTGATGTCTCTGCTTGCACAATTGTACAATTCTGTAATGCTAGACCCCTCTCTTGCCAGATGCACGAACCTGCATGGTGCTATTTGGCTTTAGAATGTGCTGGGAGGAAGGGATTCACTAGCTGTACTGTTTCTTTCAGTGCATGGAGGAATGAAAGTAAGGGAGCTGTATCAGAGGGACTGCTTGCTGTCAGCTCTTACCAGCCATTTCACTGTACGTGTCCTGTGAGGGGCCACCCTCAGAAATGGTTTCCCAAGCCATCTTCACCTGCCAAGTTCTTAGCTTTAATGGTAATATTTCTAAAAAAACTCAGCTTGTGCAAAGTGAGATATACAGCCTGACAGAACTGGCAAAAAGAAGAGGAATAACTTTCTCCACCTCTCTGTGTCACTGTTTCTGAAGTGGTAATAGCAGCTTTTCCTGGAACATGAAGAGGAAGAGCTGGCAGAGACATGAGACTCTCAGTCAGAAGCCTAGCAGGAATTAAGCAAGCCATCTTAGTTGTTTTTGTGTTCTCTTGAAGTGTATTTTCCATGGACCAGGCAAAGGGACTGGTTATAAGTACTGCACCAATTTCACTGGGCTTTAGTTCTTGGTATAGTACTTTCGGATTCTTTGGTCAAGGGTGTTATTTTCATACACTTATTTATTTACATCATTGCGGTTACCCTTGAAAGAAAAGTCATAGTATCACAAATTGCATAGGTTTTGTTTCTGTAGGATTACCCCGGGGGTAAATGTAGCAAATTGACAAGAGGGTTGCAGAAGTGTGTTTAAAATATGTGAAAGACTTGCTGTAGTGCATGGACGATGCTCCTCTGTCCCCCAAAACTGTTCCGAGCTGTGCATTAGTCTTCAGGTTCAGTGATCTGAATCAAGATTTAATATAATAAAATATGCTGGAAAATCCTTAAACATGTAGGGTCCAGATGCATCTTTGGGGAGCCATCCGAGTTGTTTGGTACAGTGTGGCTGTTACCACCTAGTATCTTGAAGGACACTGAGTAAGTCCGGTAATCGTATTTATTTACATTCGTGGATATCAGATGCACCCTGCCTTGAGGAGCAGAGAGGTTTTCATAATTGACCTTTGGATAATCTGATGGCATTGTCTAAGAGAAGAAACAAAAAAATAAACTGTGCTCAGGTGGAATTTGTCTTGCTATGTCTTTTAAACTTAGATGGTGGAAATCCATTAAACACTGATCTGTTGCATTGTTAGGCTCTCTGAATTACCCATCTGTAATTACCATTGAAATGTATCTACGTAAAATGTGACCAAAACCTGGTTTTTGGTATCTTAGCTGTAATCTTTCATGGTCTAAGTATAGAGCATTCCCAGGTGGCGTTTGGACCCTGCCCTTGCAGGGTGAAGAGTGGATTGGATTACTCTGTTCAGTTTCATGTGCAGCCTGAGGATTAGTGGATCTGCTGGTGCGTGGTGGAGACAGGCCAGTTGGACTAGGCATTAGGTTAATGCTTAGGGCATTGTGGATGCATTGACATGAGGAAATTTAGTATCTGGGCTACGGTAGCCTCTGGCAGTAGTGTTAAGCTGCTACTGTAAGAAAAATGCTCCTTTTCTAATTTTTTTTTTTTTTTTTAATTCCCCTGTAATGGAAAATCTGTTTTGAGCTGGTTTTAGCATTACACAAAGGTAAAAATTTGGAGGGGTTTGCAGTTATTTCTATACCACTGTGTGGTAAGGTGGCTTTCAAGCATCTGTAACAGGGGTATTGATGTTTTTCCATTCCTGTAGGCAGAGTTCATGCATAAAATGGATGCTGAGGTTTTACATGTGTTTTATGATCACCCCTCCCATGAACGTATACTAATGCATATAATATTGCACAAACTGCTGCTTTAGATAGGCCTGTGACTTAGGAAATATATAACAAATTGGCTCTAACATATTACATAATTATATAAATTTCAAAGATTATTGTTATACTCTTATTTTAAGGTCAGTAGAGTAACTGAAATAAGGTAATAAAACCAAATCTTCTGAACCCAGCATGCTGCCTCTTGCATCATGATGATGTTCCGTTGCTAAATGTGTTTTTCCCCAGACAGCAAGTGTATCTTCAGATTCTGCAATGCCCATTTGTTTCAGCCTGAGCACACTCCTCTGTTGACACTTGCTGTGAAATACCATAGCCTGGTTCACCTTCTGTGCTGCTGAGTTCTTGTAGCTTTATCTGCTTCATTTATTCATTATTAAACGTGTGCTTTCTGCTTGACAAGTGCTATAAAATCCCTTTCACTGTGGCTGAACCCAGGAACCTCCACTGAGAGTCTAGAAGGGTTATTAATTTTTTTTTAATGCAAATACTATGCATTTCTACTCCCGCTGAAGTGCTCTTCAAACCAGACTGCTTTACAGGCTGGTAAATTCTCTCCGTCCTGTAAAAGCGAAGTGCTCTATTTTTCCAGATTTCTACTGAAAACAGCAACAAGAATATCTCATGTGTTTGAAAATGTCTCTAGAGGTCTGGTAATGTATTAGATCTACATAAAAATGAATGTTCATGATATGTAGTATGTGTGTTGTTATATGTACTTACGTATTCATGTAGCTGGTATGCAGTCCCTGTTCAGAACAGACACACAGCATAAAACTGAAAAGTATGCTTTTCTGACATGAGCCACAAGGGTTCAAGCTTTCTGAAGTTTTAACTTTAAAGTAACTCAGTTTGGACATCCAATATTAAAGTAGTTTTAAGTTTTATGACCATTTAAAGAACAACAAACAAATCAAAGCTTTGGGTTTCTGTCCTGAGTAACTTGTGTAAGCACTGGCTTGTCTTTCAGTTCTTGTTAAGCATGTTCTGACTTGGTTTTATTACACTGTATTGTATTTATCCTTTCTTAGATGAGCGTTCCAGTATTTGGGAGCTATAAACATACCTGATACTAATCCAGGACACCAGCTTTTCCTCTAAAGGGAGAATAACAGAGTTAACCACTAGATCTTGGTTTGATAAGAGGGATCTTTCCAATTACAGGCTTTTTGGTTCTGATTTTTGTTAGAAAATACAGCCATGTTAGATTTTAGCTCAGTCTTCACCTGTGTATATTTGTTTGCTTTGAAAATAACCTATTTGAGACTGTAAGGTTCTCCTTCTGTAAGATTCACCTCTTGGATCAAGAGAGGTAGTCTCAGGACCTCTCATGCAGTTGGATGTAATGCCAGCAGTGACCTGGGACAGCAGTCTTGCTGTCAAGATAGCTAACAGTGGAAGAGTCCTGGAAAAGAACAAAGAAGCAGATGGAAGTCTCTCTGAAGAATATTTCAAAGAGAGGCCAGGGAGAGTGAGATCAAGGCCACTGGAATTACTCAGACTGTTGAGTGAGCCCTCCCTCTTGCTTTCTGTGCTTGACAGGCTCCAGCTGTGAACCTTGTCCTCCTCCACACAGCAGAAGGCCTGGAAGAAAAGGCATGATTTTTTCTCAGAGTAGGGGTCAACTAGCATTTCTCTAATTGGGCAAACAGAAGCTGAAAAGAAAGCAATAGAGCTCAAGTGGCTTTGGGGAGCTTGATCAGTCTACATGATAAATGTTTTTTATGGCCATTATTTGTAAAGAAGTCCAAGGAAATGAGCTTTCCCGTGCCTCAAACTCATGGGTTTTATCTGGTCTCAACAGCAATCAAATTAGCTGTTCCATAGCTTCACTCTTACCTGGCCAAGGGACAGTTGTACGTCTGTCCCAAGTCCTGTGGCTGGTAGAACAGCTGCAAGGTATGCTATGAGCATGGCAGGTGATGTGAAGGTCTCTTAAACATGCTGTAAACCAAGCTGGACACAAGAAACCATTTTTTTCTGACTGGTAGGCTTTTAGTCCCCCACCCAGTGTTGAAATGATGGGATAATTCCTTCTGGGTCATAGTATCTCCTCAGAGGAGAGATGTTCGATTCCAGGATAAGTGTGCAGCCGAGGACCCTGACCCTTGGTGCACTTGTAGTCAATACTGGTTTAGCACCAAACATCCCACTACCTCTTTCTACTAAAGAGTGCTGTTCCAGTGCTGTGGCTGCAATTATCAGGTGCAAGCTCTTCCTTTTCAGTAACACTGGATCTACTGAAATTATTAATTTCCAAGGCATAAGATCAAACTTCCCTTTTTGTTCTAGTGCCACAAAATGCATGGAAGTTGTGGGAGCACTAATTGGAACCAATGCAATGAATAAATAATTGGATAAATTTGTATCCTTACCTCCTCCGTCAGGTTATGTGTTTAAAAAAATGCCGTGGTGTTTGTTTTCTGGTTGGATTTAACACCATTCCTTGGAAATCTCAGGCAGATTTGCAGATCTTACTGTTCAGAGGCTTGAGTCTGGCTTACTGGATATTTGTTTGAACGTTTTTTCTACACCCTAACTTGCAAATGCAAATGAAACACTTTTTTTTTTTTTTTTTTTTCCCCTTCACATGTCTGCTTCTGAATTGCACTGCATTTTAGCTCTTGTGTTTATGGGTGAAGAGTTAGAAAGTGGGGACCTGTCACACAGACACTTATAATGGCAGTTTCTAGTGACAGAAAGCCAGAAGGTAAATCTTGTTTCCTCAGGTCATATTGACAGTCGTGTCTGCTGTCACACTCATTTCTTTGGATTTACTGGTAATAAAAATTCCTGAACGTGACCTCTGAGCAGTATATTGATAACTGAATGAATAGTAAGTATGATTATTTAATAGCGTTAAATATTTGTGTACAGATGTATAAAAACCCCCTAGCCAGCAGCATCCAATAATCAAGTGGGGTTGTCAGTTTACTGTAGCCATCAAATAAATCATCTTACACCCATTCATACTGAGCATGTACCTTGGGTCTTCCACCATGTCCCCAGACCAAGACAAATCAATGTTTCATGTTTTTTCCCTCCACCAGATTCAAAAGGTGATTATTTGCATGGAGTGAGAGGGATGGTTGAATGACAGAAGGATAAGGTCTTGAATCCCAGAGTTGTAAATTATGTTGGGAGCTTTCAGCAGCTGTTTTCGTAAGAAGGCAGACTCTTTTGGAAAGTCTTCACTTTGCAGTTGGGAAAACTCATATCAAGTAAAAATGCAGTCATAGTTGGGCTTGACAAACCTCTATTAATTATTTATTTTTTTTTAAAATAATTTCTTCCCACATCATCTCTGTGCTCTGATTGTATAAGTGATTGCAGTGTAGTTTTGGTACTTCCCAGTTTGTGCTTACCCCATGAATTCCATGTGATAAGATCTGGGCAAGTGTTGACTTTGCAGGGCAACTTAGTTACCTTGGACTGCATGATGAGTTGTGATATCCTGGGAAGTTCCAGGTAGATGTAGCCACTGACTTGGACAAATAAGTAACAATCTATAATTAAAAGAATTTATCTCCTACACTAATGTAGGCTATTCCTCTGTTTGCAGAAGGCTAGTATTTCTTATGAGATCTGTATAATTTGCTTGTACGTTATAGCAAACTAAGTATATTGCAATATTTTTGTTATTAAAGGGAAAACCAACCAGAAGGGAATTGTCTCAGAGTCTTTGACTAGCAAATATCACCTGTAAGTAAGATGTAAAGCTCTTCCCTGAAGTGAAACTCCATGCAGGCAGATTTATTGTTAGTAAGTAGAGGGAAAAAAAACATATTGCAAGGCAACACAAGCATTTTAACAGATTTTAATAAATGCACAGTATGCAAGGATAAGAAAAAGTCTGCTAATTCTTCAAATGACCTTGAAAATGCAAGTGCAGCTGTTGCTGTGAAATTAATGTGAAAGGATGCTTCTTAGGAAAAATGCAGGTCCAGTGGGGGCTGGGACAGATCCTTGCAAGTAAAATTCTTGAAGATAGTGACTGGTGACATTAGCATCTGGTTTGACTGAGTTGGGAAGACCTGTGTATTTGAGGCGGACTTCAGGAGACTGTATTAGGATTTGGGAACCATTCCTAAGTATCTAGTTCTAACTGATCAGACTGGGAAAGGGGTATCTTTGGCAAGAAACTAGCAATGCTGCAGCTTTAAAGAAGAGCTGTTGCTTTTTCATAGTTAAGTGGTGGATATGACCTACTTAAATTGGTGAAGAAGGTGGATGTTCTTAGGCACAGTTTGATTTTTGGAATTGATTCCTGAAATGAAAGAGGTCTAGGATACCAACTTGATTTGTGTAATTCAGTAGAAAGGACAGTATTTAAATGACCAGGGTGGCCTTTGCCATGGGATAGGAATGGAGAAGGCCCACACTGAATAGTCTTCCAAGATTTTAATTTCTTTGTATTTCTCAGTTGTCTGTGTATGTAACTGAATAAACTGACTGACCTTGAATTGTCGTGATCTTGTAAGGAAAAGTTGTTTAGTTAGGACTGGACAGGACTGAAGTTTGACTCTGGGAACTTTTCCCTTATACAGAGGAATAATATATAGTATCCTTTCTGTAAAGTTAACTAGCTTTCATTTAACAGGTCATTAGTATTGAAGAACATTATTTGGAAAGTTGCTTGATACTAACTTTGAAAAGTCATATGCTGTCAGAATTTTTCTGCTGAGCTACTTGAGTGATTAAACCAAATTCTCTGGGCTCTATGACAGTTTTTTCAGTGAAGAAGCTGCTTTACTTGGTTTGTTTTCCTCTGTAGAGAAGCCCATTTGTCCCTTGAAAACTTGACACAGCAGTTATGTTTCTTTCTGTGAAGAACTATTCCCTTTCTGCTTTTTATTTTCTGAACGCTCCATCCCCTCAAGCAAGGTATTGCACTCAGGTTTATAATTCACAGGGTACTTTATCAAGGGAAAGATGCTTATGGACATGTGGATAGTTGTGTGACTGTGAAGGAGCAAGTCAATGTCAAAGCCATACTTGACTTTTGTGGCTTTTCTCTTAAAAAAATCCAGGAAGTATCAATTTCTTTGTAATCCCCCTGCCCCTAATGAGAGCAAGCAGCAGCAATCTGTGGATGTTTTGAAAGAATAAACCCATAGCAGTAACTTGGAACCCTCTCTCTGCCTTAAATTTCCTTTGATATTTGTTACTCTAGCCACAGGTGAGACACCAAGCTCTTTGTGGTAGGTTTTCATTTTCATTGGAGGCTGGAGAAGAGCAGAGGAAAAGACTTTACAGCTATAGAGCAGCTGCCTCTTATTGTGGTCCACTGTTGTTTTCCTCGGTGAGCTGCTGTGATGAGCAGAATGACAGACAGCAGGTAAGCTGAGCAGACTCAGGCTGCTGCAGGGCAGTTTTACCTGTTAGTGTAAACAGAAGCCAGATATCAAATCAAAAGTGCAGGGGAGTAACTCCTAAGCTGTAGCTAGTGGGCTTCATGGTGCTGAGAAGGAAAAAGCAGATGGAAACGCTCAAATGCATTTCCTCCCTCCCCTTCCCTGTCTCTTGGATCTTTTATTTCAGTCAGCAATGGAAATCTGTGCTCTGAGTTTTGAATGAATGGCTTACACTGCGCTAGTGTTAAGTGCTTAATGAGCCTTATTTCTCAGAGAACTTGCAGTCTGCCTCAGTTAACCCAGCTGCTTTTTTTTAGGAATACTTGTTTTGGCAGAGTGTATGAAGAACGCACAAATAAACCGTTGTGCAATTTGCAATTAAAAATCAGGTTGTAGGGAATGTGAGATTTTTAAACCAGGAGATCAGAGGCAGCAGAGCCAAGTAAAACAAGTGCTCAGAATCACTTTGTAGACCCTTGTCTGAACAAGACCTGTGTGTCTGCATTGCCTGCTGAGGAAAATGGAAATGTGCATCCATGCTGGGGGAGTCCTGCAGTGCTTATCAGGATCAGGCCCTAGCAAAGGGATCTGGATTATTGGCATTAAAATGAGTGAAGCTAGCAACCTGGGAAGCATGTATGTTCAAGGAGTGCTTCAAAGGATACAAATATATAAATCTAGAGCTCATCCACTGCTGCAGAGTTGTTTCAATTCATAGGCATCAGCAGTTAGCCATAAGAGTAGCTGTGCTGAGGTTTATCCTTATGCTAATCTCAGATTTCTGCACTGATTAGGTTAGCTTTAAGCAGGAGTAGTTTGGTCGGATGCACATTTTATTTGGGATGGAAAGGGAGGAGTGCTGTTTGGGTAATTGCGTCACATCAGCAGTACCAGTGACAGCTTGGTGTTGGCTAAAATTCCAATGATAAATGAGGTTTTAAAGACAGGCCTGTGGTTTTCTTCTTCCTTTTGTGTAGGGGTCTTGAGCAAGTATCTCATGGGTGTGCTGCTTTAAACGTCTTTACCTTTTAGAAATATCTGGCATATTGAAGCAGGCATAACTACACAGGTTAAAATTTTGGGCTGTGGGTTACACGAACAATTGCCTGAATTTCTGGAGTTCAGATGTCTGGAGTATTTGCTACAGCTGGTCTTTGCCTGCGTGCCTGCTCTTACTCTCGTGAGAAATCCTGGGTAACCTACGTTCTCTTGAGGAGCAGTCAGCTTGCCAGGTGTACTGCCATACTGTCGAGATGTGCTGTTGAGTAAGGAGTGTGCTCTGTATCCAAGTTCTTGTGATGGCATTTAACCTTACGTCTCCATTTTACTTAATTCTTTACTAGTCATCTGGGCAAGACAGAACCTGCTGCACATTTAGCTGGCTAAAAGCAAAGGGTTTGTTATTTGAGCTAGTTAAGTCATCAGAGAACAATCTGAAACAGGTGGGGTGAATCACCCTCTGTGAGTAGAGAGGGACAAAGGGGGCACCTAGACTTCAGCTTGGGCTAAATGTGCTGTCCTTTAGATGGCTGAAGTTAAAGTGATTTTTTGCCTGGCTTCTCTGTGCTTTGCTTTCGTGTTTGTGAAAGGGAAGAGTGGCTTGGCACTGCCTCCCAGGATTACCATCCTTTTGCCTGAATGGTGTATCCCACTGGCATGCAGGGTGTTTTTACTGTGAAATGCATGTATGGTTGTGCTGTTGATCTCTCTGTTTGTCTTGCTGTGGCATGCTATGATTGTGGCTTCTGGTCTTCTGCTGAAGCCTGTAATGGTGTAATGGGGATGCCTGCTGTGGGTTGTGGCAATGCATTTAGCAGATGTTTTGTGGAGTCTGCTAGACACGCTTTTTTACCTCCTTGTGGTCTTTAAAGTGTCCAGGGCTGCTTTCCTTTCTGCATTGCTTAGAGGCAAACAGGACTGGAACATGTTGGTCACAGAAGTTAAACAGGTGTAGGAGTGTAGTATAGTACTACAGTACAATTGTACAAACAGTGTCCCAGATAAACGTAATGATGTGTCACATACTGGTTGTGAGGAAAAGAAGCTGTTGGGAAGTGTGTTCAGAGGTGTTGTGGAGCAACCGTGAACAATTGTGGATTTGATCAATAGCAGTTTACTTGGATTGCAGCTGAGGAGTCTTTCCTTTGCCATCTTGGTGGAGACCCTTGATACTATCCTGCCTTGGTATATGTGGGAAATGCAGCGAGTGCTTTGGCAGTCCCTTTGCTGGGGTGGGTGCCTCTTCTGTGGTCCAGGCATGGCTGGTGGCCCACCAGGTGCTGAAGTAGGGAGGTGTGCCTTTCCCTTTCAGACAGACACTTCTCATCAGACGTCTCCCAACACCTTTGCTCTGACTTTGATACCAGAAGTTTTCCCTTTTGTTTCTGAGAACAAATTTTCCCCAAAGAGCCAAAGATCAGAATTACTTTAAAGAAAACCAAATAATTTAGAAGACCTGAGGCAAATAATCTTAAATCAAAAATGAACAAAGTGTTCGGTAATCAATCACCAAACCCTGACTAAACTATATAGCAACAGTCTTGAGTAGACAATCTCATAGGAGCAGTGAAGTCAGGTCAGGGAGTAACAAGCTTGTCTTCCTCTCCTCATGCAGGATTTTCTTGGTACGGTGCTGGTAACAGACCTTTCAAAATGCAGCCTCTGAACTGGTGATTAGCATCACTCTGATTTAGTATTACCTTGGCAGTTTTTGAAAGTCCAGCTGTGAGTCTACTTTATTACATTAACCATGGAATCCTATTTTGTATTCACAGAATGTTTGCTTAAATGCAATATCCTGGGAAGGGTAATAATCCATTGTAAATATGATATAGCCACTGAATGCCTTATTTCATGGAGCTCCTAGTCTTTCTCTCTTTGCCCAAGAACTCTTAATTATTTTTCTGGGCTCTTCTTGCAGTTACTGTCTGTAAACATGTGTATTTATTTCTGTCTTCCCTTCCTCCTTTCCTCCTGCTGTTTGTTGCACTGTAATGCTTGGTCTTAAATGTTGAAAGCTTTAGGGGGGAGTGATGTCTATATTCAAGCAGTACAGTGAACTCTGAGTGCTAAAAGGGTTTGTAGATGCTGCTTGAATGAAGGTAACAATGAAATTTGAAGTGTTTGCCGTGATACGTTTAGCTTGGGATATAAAAAAGAGAGAAGTTTAATGACTAGCTATTAAAAAAATCCCAGCCTACTCTTGCAAAAACTCAGTGTCTGGAATCCAGAGCATTTTTTCTTGTATACAGCATTTCTGGCTTATGTTTCATCCACACCAAAAAACAGGCCTTGAGCTTTGCTTTTGTGTGAGGTGGTTGGCAGATGTGTCTGCAACAGCCAGAATGTCACAGCCCTGTGGTGAATGGGGCAACTGTGGTTATTCGTCAGATGATCAGCAAGTCTGGGTGACTGGATGCCTCTTCTAAGCTAGGTGAGCCAGGCTGTTGTATGTGTGGTGCCAGGGTGCTTAGGGCGATTGGGGTGATAGGGATGAAATGGAGAGAACATGGTGTCCAGGGTTCTGCATGCCGGGTGTGAGATGCACCTGACAAAGATGCTTCTTTCTGTGAATGAATGTGATCTGCGAGGGTGCCACATACATAGGCCATTTACACAGCTATCGATCGTCTCTTCTGAGTGCTTCAAATAGGTGTTTGTTCCTATGGAAGTACTAATAAGCAGTTTGTAAAAGTTTTCTTGTATACATATATATACACACCAGTCAGAGAATTTTTTTTTCATTGTGTTAATAGGCTGATGAGTCTTACTTTTTTTCTTGCTCAGCAATTTTACTTGTCTCAAATACGACATCTCAGCAAACGATGTTTCAATATTTCATCTCACTTTCCAGAGGATTTAAGTTAGAATCAGCAGCTATCAAAAAAAAGCCCCATATCCTACAAAATTCTCTGAGCCTTCTAACCCTTGCAGAAAAAAGAGCATGCAGCAGTTTGTGTGAAGGATTCTTGGCTGCATCTGCCTGGCCTCTGCCCTAACAGGACTGCAGTCCAAAGGAGAAGCTGTTGCTTGTTTGCTTTCCTTTCTTTTGGAGAATGACTTCCCAAGGATAGGTTCTTTTGAAGCTGCCTAGGGTGATTTGATCTTTAGATGCCATTCTTACTGTGAGAGGAAAAAAGCATTTTTCTTCTTTCTCAGTATTTTTTGTCTGTTTTGCATGGTTTTGAACAGATACAAGCTGCAAGTGGTGCTTGATGTAGTTTAGTAGAAATTGTAGCCAGTTCCAAACTGGAATGATTTTTTTTCACCCTTCAAATATGAAGTGTAAACACCCCTGAGGTAATGAACTCCAAAGGAGTAAGCCCTAAGGTATGGCCCTTCAGTGTGACTGCAAGTGTACCTGTCTCTGTGGGTATGTCGGGTAGGGTGATTTCTAATCCAGTGTTTGTGCTCCTGTTACATGTTAACATAGTCCTCACCGGACAGGTGTTGATCAGGTGCATGGGCGTGGTGCAGTGAGAGACAGTGGCTTTTATTTTAGCCTCTTTGATTCCATGAATGACGTTGAAGGTTAAAATGAAATTGGGAAACTTGCTCCTGTCCTTGAGTCCTCCTGCATGGCTCGGTCTCCTGCCCCTGCTCTGCAGTGAGCCTTTCCAGAGGGGCACTCTGGAGCTGCAGGGTGTGTGCTGCAGCCCAGGGCAGGGTCCCTGGGGAAGAGCTACCAGGTGAATCACAAGCCATAAGCAGAACTGCAGGGTGCTTAGCTAAGCCTGCCTTGTGCCTGTTGCACACCAGGACCGCAGATTAATGTGGGGGCAAGAGGTCAGCCTGGCAGGCATGTGGGAAACTGAAGCGTTACTCACCGCAGCAAACTGGGATGACAACGGGGTTGCTGAAATTTCCACCAGAAGCACTGAGTGTCCAGTGGCTCTGTTACAGCCTAGCTTAACATGGCCCAAGCAAGCTGGGATTTACTGGCACAGGGTTGGAGGGATTGGAACTGAGAACAAGTGTTGAGGCTGTTACACAATGGTAAGTTAAAACAAAACGAATGAATAAAAATTGTCAGCATGCATGCGGTGTTATTAGGTGTCTGTTCTAGTGTGTGGTGCTATATAGTCCACTAAAATTAGTGGCCACCCCCTATTGGTTTCTGTGAAGGAAAAATTTCATCTTTCAAAGTTGTATACAAAGGTGCTGTTTTTAAACACACTAAAAAAAGATGTAGTAGACCTCTCCCATTTTGTTTTAAATCGGGAATATATCAAAGGATGAAAACTTGTCAGGAAGAGAATGAATCTGTGTCCTCAAAAAGACATAGTTAGGTATGAATAATAGACAAATTGTTTAATGCCGCATCTTCCATTAATTTGTCAATATTCCTCCAATGGGAAGACCTTAAAGTGTTTTCTTGCTTGTCACCTTACCTCTCTGAGTGCTGGTTAAATCCTACTTTTCTAATTTATTGACGTTATTTTAAAGAGATGTATTTGATTTACTATATACCCTAGTGGAGCAAGGGGAGAGGATTGCTTTCTTTTCTGTAGAAGTGTTTCCTGTGGAAAACAAAGGGCTACTAACTACCTGGTGATATTAACTAGGTGTGACAACATGTGTGGATAGGACTTTGATAGCATTTCCACATGTTTCTTGATGCTTTAATTATTTCTGAATATAAGGGTAGAATTTTCAGACTCTTAAAAGTAAAGGGCATTCTGAACCTAATTGGTCTATACCTTTTAAAAATCTTAACTTGTTTCATGGCTGCATTTATAAGCCTCCATTGATTCATATTCATTGTGAGGATGAATAAAGTGAAATATTTTTGGGGGAAACGGCACTTTCTGAATAATTTTTACTATAGAGGGAAGTATCATGAAAAGATGTTTGTATTGATGGTTTTATAGCCAATACAGTGGAATCAAATCTTGCAGTCCAACACTTTTATTACCAATTACTTGTCTATTGTTTCTTTGACTTCTGAGATCTTGTACATCTTTCTGAAAATACTCATATGAGTGTGATAATTAAAAAAACCAGGAAATGAAATGCATGTGTGTGTGATAGAAGGCTAGAGCAGGAAAGGTAAATGAAGTCACTTAACTTGGAGCTGGTGAGGCTCCCTCTGTTATCAGTGTAGAGATAGGTATAGGGCATTCTGGAGGCAGTGATTGGCAGAATGCAGATTAAGCTCTTCTTCTGAACCTCTTTGTGGAGACTACTATATCTTTCTGTTGATCATGATTTATATCTCAATTCAGATATTTAGTTGCCTGGCTGCACCTAAGCAATATCCTTTGCTGCCATGAACCTGAGAAACATGATTTGGAAGGAGTGAGGTTGTTTGGGAGGAAATAAGAAAGGGAGCACTACTCTACCACTACACAAGTTCAGAATTTCAGTATACAGTGTGAGGAATAGGTGCAAAAAGAATTCTTATGGTGTCAAGTGCAGGAGCTTTAAACATTCCTTGGAATGTTTTGCCTTGACAGTTCATTAGTTTTATTGCTCCAGTTTTGGCAGGAACCCAGACATGGCAGTATTATGTCTGCATGGATAATGAAGACTCCATTTATAACTGTTAGAATAGAAAGCTATCAGGATAATTTAAATGGGCTTTGCTGGTAAGTGCAGTTCTCCATCTTTGAAACTGCTTAGTGGATCTATGTTAACCCACCCATCAAGTCCTTGTAGAAGTATGTCTTTTGCATATCACACTGTTGCTTCCAGAAGGTATCTCTATATACTGTAGCACCAACTTAGAAGAATAGGTCCTCTGCAGAAAATGTTGTGGGGGACCATACATGTTTCATTTTGGCACTCGTTGCACTTACAGTTGATGAAACGGTCACTTGTCAGTATATTGCTGGATGATCACATCAGAGAGGAATGCCACTGGAGGGGTGGGGGAAGGATGTTCGCTAACCAGCAGTGGCAGAAGTGTGGGAATTTCAGAATTGAAGAGAAATAGGCTAGTCCAATGTCACCTTTTCAGGTAGAATTGAAGTACTAATCCCCCAAAATTGTAGAGTATATGAAATATCTTCCCAGCATATTAAATATTGTTTGTTCCCCCTCCTCCTTTCTTCTCCTTCTTTTATTTTTTAGCAATTAAACATGTAAATTGCATTGACTGGCTCAGTGAATATATAATGAAAAACATTGATAGGCCCATGTTTAGTATTTATAGTATGGTGTTTTCTAGGAAATGAGTTTAAGCTGTTAAAACATCCAAAGAGGCACTGTATTTTTTTTTTATTGGGACTTACATTTAATTATGTATTTTTATCCTTACTTCTAAGCATGTTGTACATCTCTGGCCTCAAACTGTATCACATGAAAGATTAGTTATTATTTCACAGATAATGAAATCAGCAGAGGCAGATTCTTTCTGACTGTAGAAAACTGGTGATGCTTCCTGTCCTGTGTAAGCTAAAGAGACTGACCTAATGATGACCCGTCAAACAGTATAATGATGAAGTGCTGTGTATCCCAAAATTTGAAGTTTGCAGCTGGACTGGGTGACTCAAAGGTGCTGCGGGGTTCCTCTCCTTTCCCATCCTTTGCCCAGGAAAGCATCACACTGATTTGCTACAGTGGACTTGGCAGAGTTGGTCTTGTTTTGCAGCAGAGATGCGTGGTTTTCTTCAGGGGCGGTAGCTGTCCTTTACATCTGATAAAGGCTGTCTGGAATTGAAGGGTTTGCAGTTTGACGGTAATACTTCTGGTTACTTTTTCTTTCCACATGTAATTTGTTTTAGGTATGACTTGAAACAGTGTATCCTTCCAGAGTAAAAAAACTCAGACAATAAAGATGGGGGAAAAACATGAAAGGGAACAGCAGCAACAAAAAACTCCTTTTAGAAGGTTGTGATGACTGGGAGAATAGCGGTGTGTTACTGCCTTGTAGGCACAGTTGAAAATAGGAAGAGTGATTTCAGTTATCCAAAAAGATGGGGTGTTGGCAGATGCTCAGGAATCCTCTCATTGGGTCCCAGGGAGGGACAGCACTGTGCTAGGAAGGGGATCAGGTGTGCCAGGTATAGGAACAGGCAAAACAGAGTTTTGCAGAAGAACATCATGTGTGGTCTGTGCCCACAGCTGTTTTATCTGCACAGGGAGAAGAAACTGAATGTTTGTTTAAATATTTTTACTATTGAGATGTATATTTATCTGACTGGAGAAAAGGTTGGATGATGCTCTCTGAAAGGAATATGATACGGTTGCCACTGCTTCCTAAGGCTTTGCCTTTTCTAATTCATATGAATATCAGTTTAACCAGTCAGCTTCCTGGCAAACCTTCAGTTCTGCATCTCTTGCTGTTAATAGCACATTTCTCAGTTTACCACAGCAAAATAATATGGATTTTAAAGCTTCGTTTACCATAGGTTTGCAAAAAAAGTATCATGCTACAAGGGCAATTTCTTATCCTGATGGTAACTTACAAGGCTAAGCTATACCATCCAGGGATTACATCGGTTTTCACTTGATTGCAAGCCCAACACTGCTGAATACCAGAGGTTTGCGCATGACTGCCATCCTGTGAAATGGGAGTTTTCCTGTGACTCTCAGATCGTGCCTTGCATTTTGTAGGGTTACTACCTTGTATTTGGTGTGGGTGTGTGGGTGGCTGTTTTTGCACTATACCGGTGCTATAAAACTTCTGGATAAAGATGTTTGTTCAGACGTTTGTGTGGGCTGTGTTAATAATGCCTGTGAGTTTGGGTCCCAGAGACCAGCCAGTGTCAAGTACTATCATATGGTTATATGTATGCAAACACATGAGTAAGAGGAAATAATCCGCCAAATTATTTCTGCTCCACCTCTTCTGGCAGCTGGGTGCAGAAACACTGCCCACACTGTGGCAGCGGGTGAGTGACCAGGAAGTGACGCACACCGGTGATTAACACTGGGCAGTCAGAACAGGACGTTCGGATCATGAAGGAACATGAACTTTCCTCCCCCCCCATCTGTTATTGTTTAGCACTGGCCTGTTGCTTTCTTAACTAGTGCCATTTTTCTGGAGGAGTGTGAATTCTGTGATTCATAGCAAAGAAACAAGTAATGATTTCTTAATGATGAGGAATCAAAACATATTTGTTAAGGTGAGGAATTTTGCCCCAATAGGGGCATGAAATAGGTAAGTAAGGTGGACAGTAATAATCACTGTCTCGTAACTGAGCTGAAAGCAAGTCTCTGTTTATACTGTGTTTTCATGTTGCTGGATTGGCTCCTGATTTTGTGCCTTTCACTCACTGGCATGTTAAACCAAGTGAGTATACTCTTTGGCAGTTAACTCCTCATTTTCCATCACTTTGGAATATGGATGTTCATAATGCATTTAGACAAAGCCTATTTCAAGGAAGGATTTCTCCGTTCTTAATTAACTTTGTAGTGAAAATCACTACTTACTTATTTGCAGCTCCTGTTCATCAGTAGACACTACTTTCCTCTTAGAAAACAATGCATATTTGTATAGCTTTTCACTTTATATCTTTGAAGGTGCCTCACTGTTAAATGTTTGTTACAATGAATGTAAAAACCAGTGAGTGAAAATAAACTTGTTTGTTTTATAATGATCTCTAGCTTCATATTTAAAATGTGATTTACACTGAGCAGTTAATTTTTATGTCCTTTTGTCAGTAACAGGACCATTTTTATGTAACATTGATACAGCAGGACTAAAGCGATAGGATTGCTAGTCATTGGACAATACATTTGTAAAGTGAAGGTCATATGTTTATGAACTCCATAGTTTCAGCTCTAAGTTATGATTTAGTGACACTACCTAAAGTACTGTGACCTGCCCCTTCGTAGCTGTACAAGGTAGGCGATTTCCCTGCTCCGTTTTGTGGGGGAATCTCACCCATACAGTGATATAGCTGCTGCTACTTCATTATCAGATCGGTTAGTGCAGTGTACTGTTGGGAGGTAAAGACTGAGAAGTTGGATGACTTGCCCAGGAACATGCTGGCAGGAGAGAATTCAGGCATCAAGGCCTGGTGGGCAGTAGAAGATAGGACTGGAAAACACTGATTGTGCCTTGGAACAGAATAAGCCATTGTGAGATGAAGAAATAATGAGTGTCTGTCCCAGAAACAAGATGTGTAGCACAGACTTAAGTGGCTTGGCTGGAGTTACAAGTAGGGAAGTCTGAGACAGGGCTGTATTTTGAGCTAACATCTTAATCCTTGGTATCTGGGACTCCTGGCCTGGATCCATAAAATAAGCAGTATTTTACCTGATTGGTTGGTGTGTGTTGTGTGTGGGGTTTTTTGTGTGGGTGGTTTTTTTTTTGTTAAGATATTTCCCCTCTGTTTTCCTCTAGCAGAATATTATTACTGGCAAGTATTGCAGGCACAGAAACCAGTATCATAACTGCTCGTCAGCAGTTGTTGCAGGAAGAGTGATACTAGTAGTTATCAGAGGAAAGGCAGTGTGTATATCACAGCAACCAGTGTCTGAGACAGGGCTGACTGAAAACTCTCCAGGTTCTGTGGATCCAGCAGATCTGGCACTGGCCAGAGCAAGACACTCTTGGGTAGTGACATCCAACGTTACCTCTGCCAGCTTTGCAAGATGGATGTTAACGAAGAGAGTCTCCTCTGCCTGGCTGTGCCTGTGCTGAGCTGCCAGGGTCTGGGCTGCTACTCCCTGACTGCCTCTCTGCCTGGGCTGGGTTGCTCCTTGCAGCCACCTTCCTGCAGGCCTCCTGCCTCCTCCTAGCTGTGCATCCACCAGCACTCCATGCTCAGCCAAAAATCACCTCATAACCTTGTGTAAACCCTTTGGGGAAAGTCTTCCTAAGGAGGACAACACGTTCTCGTTATTGACATAATCAACTCGTATTTATTCAGCTGAGAGGCTGGATTGTAATAAATGCTTAGAAGACTTCAGCAGAAATGCTGTTGACTCAAAAGCAATAGGAAGAGCTGATTGCTTATGGGCAATAACTATCTGTGGCATAAATTATTTACAGCATCCTTAAATTGTCAGAGCTCTTGAAAGAGAATGGGAAGTTAGTTGTGTCCTATGGCGGGGCTGACTTGTTCAGCCTTGCAGGGAGGGGGGTAAGAATGAACACGGCAAACGTGGTTCATTTGAACAAAATGAGTGTGGGTACTTATTCTTACTACATGTGGAGTTTCTGCTGTGTTGTGATTTAACCTCAGCTGGCAACTAAGTACCACACAGCTGCTTGCTCATTTCCCCCTACTCACCCACAGTGGGATGGACAGGAAAATTGGAAAAAGGCAAAATGTGTGAGTTGAGATAAGAACAGTTTAGTAATTGAAATAAATTAAAATACAATAATAATAATAATAATAATAATGAAATGGGACATAAAAAAAAAGACTGGAATAAAACCCAGGAAAGACAAATGATGCACAATACAATTGCTTACTGCCTGCTGACTGATGCCCAGCCGGTCCCCAAGCGGTGATCGGCCCCCCTGGCCAACGCCCCCCAGTTTATATACTCAGCATGAGGTTCTATGGTATGGAACATCCCTTTGGCTAGTTTGAAATCAGCTATCCTGGCTCTGTTCTCTCCTGGCTTCTTGTACAGTGCCTCGCTGGCAGAGTATGGGAAACTGAAGGGGCCTTGACTTAGAATAAGCACTAGTTAGCAACAATTAAAACATCAGTGTGTGATTAATGTTATTCTCATCCTAAATCCAAAGCATAGCACAGTACCAGCTACTAGAAAGGAATTAACTCTACACCAGCCAAAACCTGAACATGCTATGACGCTCTGGCTGTTTGTGGCCATCCTGACCTCACAGGTTGGTTGGTGGTTTTTACTGGAGCAGCAGGGCTCACTTCCCATCTGTAACTCCAGTGGTGAGCTGCTGTGAGAAGTGCTGTGTTTTCAGAGGAGACTGCATGTTCATGAAAAAGCAGAATTTTACATATTTGTGTCCCAAATGTGTGCACATATGACTGCCTGGGCTACTAATATATTGAGCTCAGTGGAACTGTGTGTGCATGTGGTGTTCATATGTACATGCTATATGTAAAATAAATATCTTCTAGGATTTGGTCCGTAAGTAGTTAATCAGTTTGTAAAGCGCTTGGTAAATGCACAAAGCATTGTGGTTTTGCAGAACACTAACCTGACTCTACTGTGAGACAGGGTAATGATGAGGTCATTCTTTGAAAATCAAGGTGCTTAGCATCCTGCCTGAGTGCTCTGTAACTGATTGAGGTGGAGACCTTAGAAAACTGTTCATGGGTCTGTGAGATGGTTTGAGAAGCCATAATATTGGAGAGTTCTAAATTCATACAGAAGACAGACAACTTTTATGAACAGGCTTCAAATGGTTCTGAGGTGTTTGGGGGAAAGACAGTGATTTTTACTTATTCCCTTCCTCAGCAAAGTATAGCTGTATAACGATGTGGTACACAAGTATTTTCAAGTTGCTTTTTAGATGTTGCTGTATTGTACTTGAGTGTCTGGAAAGCATAACTAAGCAATTGCATCATATTCTCTGACATCGCTAGTACTGTATGGGTAACGACAACATCCCATTACCTGTTTAACTAACCTAGAATATTTCCTAGAGAAGGAAGCATTACATGCATAAATATTTTCCTTAACTGTGCAAAACGGAGACATCTATAAAGAAAACAAATGCTGTGAATGCATAGCCAAAAATTGGAAGTGCATGCAGGTTACCTTAAGGTTAAGGCAGCCAAGTGCTGTCCAGGAATAGGGCTTACATGAGAATTTTACAAAGCACCTCCTCCTTGAAACACTTCAGCCTTCATAGGGTGCTGCTGCTGCTCTCTGGAAGGTCTGGAAATCTGTCACCTTTATCCTCCATTTTGAGAACATAACACCTGGATTAGACAAATACAGGTTTTGGATGTCCATGCAGTAAAGCGTTTAAAGATTTGATCCAGAACACAGAAGGCTGTATGCTGCAGGAGTAGGGGCAGTGTCAAGGGATCCAGGGCTTTGGTGAGTTATGTGACTGGTAGTATCTCTCACTGGAACTTAAATCTCCTGTTTTGAACCTAGAATAAAGCAATGGAACAAAAAGCTTACAGTAATGATTTATTTCCAATTATTTTTTTTTTGGCATTGAGAGTGTGCTGTGCACGTTTGTGTAGAACTACAGTTTGGGTGGTTTTAAACAGAAGACTATATACACCAAGGTTAAGCAAAGCTTGCTATTGAAACGAGACAGTTGTAATATTGCAATTTTGAGGAAGAATTTGTGCTGTGATGAGCTACAACAGAGATGTTTTTTGTTCCTTACATTAATCTTCAAATTGTGTGACAACTCCACAACTTTAAGAGTTATATGTTTTGCTTTTGCATCAGTAATGCGTCAGACAAGGTGAAAGAGAGTAACTATTGCTACAGGAGGCAAGGATGTGAGAGGGAGCATCCCAAATGTCAGGAAGAGTGGTTATAGGACATAATAGTGGCGTGTGCTTAATACAAACTAAAACATAGGCTGGGGAAGTCTTCCCGGTTCCATTCTTACAGTAACAAGCCCAATGCCTTTATCTTGCTTCCTCTTTTTCCACAGAGAGCCTAAATGTTGGCTGGAAGAAATGAGCACAGCCTGGGAAGCTACCTCAAGGAGCCTGGGCTAAGAAGGACAAAAGAGAGAAAAAACGGAGCCCATGTGCTTCAGCTGATACGCAGAAGTTAATTGGCTCAGGAGTTTCTACCGAGCTTACTGTTTGAGCTAGTCTTGTGTGTATGGCAGTGCTAATTTAGCAAACGTGGGTGGCTGCCTGTGAAAGTCCACTCAACCGCAGAAGTGCGTTGGGACTAGCTGTGAGAAGCAGAGTGCAGGCACTGGTTTTTGCTGTCCCACTGGATCAGAGGCAACTGGGCAGCAGGGACCATGCCTGGCAGGCAGCACGTGCCAGGCTGCTGGAGTCACTGCTGCTTTGTCCTGTACTCCTTTCCCTGCTGCCGGGGAGCTGGAGATTTCCTTTAACCCAGTTTAAATACATTCCCGCTTCTGTTTAGCTGAGCTCTCATGCATCATCTGAACAAACACCCTCATGCAGCAGAGTGGGGAAAGTCTGGCCCCTGAGGTAGCGATTTAGGCATTTTACAGGCTTCAGCAAAGTCTTTGAATATTTCTGAACAAACCCAAGATACACATTCCTGTAAGAAAAGTGAGCTGAATTTTGGTTAGGTACCTCTTCTGCTCATGTTTTATGAAAGTATAAAATCAACGTTGTAAAGACGTGCAAATAAAATAACCCCCAAACCCTTATTGCCCATTATGTCTCCAGGAAATTTGATGGTACATGCTGAAGGCCAGAAATCTCTAGAGGAGAAACGAGCTTTTGGTGGTTTGCTGTGAATATTCCTCATCATGAGGTTTACTAGTCACAGTTACTGCCATTCATCATCTACTTTTTCTTTCCTTTCACAGTTCATTTGCAAATCTGACATCAAGTTGTTAGTTTTGAGAACCAGCCACTTCTAGTTTGTGCATAATACATCCAGTGATACTTAGCATTGCTTAAAAAGCCAAACTTAAATATTTCAGCGAAGTATTTTGAAGCTCTATGGGAGACAGCTATGTAACTCATTATTTAAAAATATTTTTAAATAATATTGTGCTCTTGGAGAACCTGTAACGAGGGGTTGGATTAGATGATCTCCAGGGGTCTCCCAACCCTGACCATTCCATGTTTCTGTGCTTGGAGTTATGTGCTCTACTGACCCTTTCATAGTTATTGCTACATTATTAGCTATTAGTAGAAA